>NW_020884891.1:12600956-13139359 GCF_003945725.1 Corapipo altera
TTTTCCTTTTTCCTATTGTTTTCCTTTTTCCTATTGTTTTCCTTTTTTCTATTGTTTTCCTTTTTTCTATTGTTCTCCTTTTTTCTATTGTTCTCCTTTTTCCTTTGTTCTTTTTTTTCTTTTTTTCTTTTTTTCTTTTTTCTTTTTTTTTTTTGCAATAAAACTTGTCTTCAGCACTGGATGTCAAGGTGGTTGATAAAGGAATTAAATGTTATTACAGCAATTTGTCAAGTTGGGTTGCTGACATGTAGAAAAGTCAAGTGGTTTGCCAAAGATTACTCAGCAGACTGATGGAAAAGCAAGAATAGGCTTTAATCTCTTCATTCTGAGTCGCTCCAGTCCCATAATCATTGGACCATAGAATGAAGAGTGAAGGATTGTAGAAGTTCTATCACGTGGTGCTGCTTCCCTCTTCCTGTGTTCCTGATGTTGGGTGTGTGTTGTTTGACAGCTGACTGACACCTGTACACATTTGTTTCGTTATGTAATCTTAAATCTTACGTATCCTTTGCTGGTAACACTTTTCTTGTTTCACAAGCCAAGAAGGAATGCAGCTGTCATATTTTTGGTTTCACTTATCCTTTACAGAGCTTAATAAAGATTGTTGTCTAGTGGCCTGTACTTAGTTCCCAAAGTTTCATATTCTTGAAATCCATGGAGATGAGAACTAAGCTCCAAATTCCCTCCAAGATCTGAGCTTTTCATTTGGAATCTGGATGTTTATCCTTCTTACATTCAGACCTGTTAGAAAAGTGAATTCACATTCATGATGTACATAAATGGAAATATGACTTCCAAGCTGTTTGGAACAAATGTTCTTCTTGGATCTAGAACTACACAGGAATGTGTTTTTTAATTAAACTGGGTTTTATGAACAGTGAATAGTAACACCAGTGAAGTGTAGGTGTGCATATGTGTTAATGACTTCTCTTAAATGACTGCATCATCACACAAAAATTAAGAATACAAGAAAATATGAAGCACATAAGAATATATATATATATGCTTTTCAACAGGGAATTTAGATTCATTTCTATCTACTTTCTTCCTGGAAAAACCTTTAAGTGCACAATCTTCTCCAAGCACACAGATCTGTTCCTGCAGTGCATTGGGCACAATAGATCTTGTACTACCAGGCAGCACTTGCTTCCATGAAGCTGCAGATCCAGGAGCTAATTTGTTAGCTTAAACAAAGTAAATTTTCCAATGGCAAGAGACTTAAAGTCCTCTTGTAAACATGAAACTTATCTGGAGACTGTGTCAGGGAGATGTTCACTCCTGAAGCTGGGATTGAGTTAAGCTGGGATAACTAAAGTATAACTGCATTATGCACAGAAAAGAAAGAGGATGTAAGGCTGGGAAAGTATGTTGGCATAATGGAAGAGGAGGGAACTGGGGGAGCCCAGAAGGGCATTGGAATTTTGAATATGATTTCTTTGGGGATTTTCCTTGCAGGTTACTCACAATATTCGAAGGGAGGCAGAAAGTGGAACTGAAGAACTTTTCAAGAGTAAATAAGGGTTGGAAAGCCAATATTCCTTGAATTTCATGTTTTATTTAGAGACTTTTAAGGGTTTTTACGGGAAGGGAACGTTTGGATTGTAGGGAGGGAGGAGTGTTTGTAGAGCTGGAGCCTGGATGGTGCCTGAGCATGTGCTGCCAAGCCTGAGTGTGCAACTTCTGTGCAGCCTCTCCCAGTGCAAGTGGCTGAGTCAGTGCTGGGCATGGGTGTTGCTCTGGAGATAGAGAGCATCCTGCTGCTGCTGAGCACGGGGGCCAGGCTTCCAGCAGGGATTTTACAGCCCAGGAAAACACACCATTAGAGAAAAATGGAGATAGCATTTATCATTTGCTGCTCAGTTATTACTGAAAATAAATAGCTCTGGTCAACAAATTCAGGTTGCGATCCTGAAAGCGAATTATTATTTCTGTCTCGCAATGAGTTTGGGTATTCAGAACTCACCATACACATGCTGTTTTATTTTTTACCTTGATTTTCTTTCCTCTGGAAGGAACAACATGTTTTCCCCCGTGCTTTATTTTTTTTGAATAGTGAGTGGCAATAAGATAAACCTTCCATCTATCTATGTGGAAAAGAAATTACACCACAGGAAACAGTGACACAGCCACCACAGCTTGAGTTTACAGCTTCTGAATTTAGTCCAGTAAAATTGCTTTTAGCTGTATAGATTGAAAATGTACAAGGAAAGGGGAAAATAACCTTCAGAAAATAATCCTCCCAACCTCTGTGATATCTTAATTTTTTTGAGTAGCATAACCATTCACCAAGAGGAGTATGCTATTTTACAGTGTTGAAAATTTAATATCCTGCCCTTGTACTTCTTTTTGCTGTGTACAATGGGGAAAGTTAACTAAGAAATTTAGAGGTTCTCATAAGCTGTCAAAAAAAAAAGAAAAGAAAAAAGGAGACTGGCATATCACATTCTTGGCCTTTCTTTAGTTTGCAGCATCATTCTGAAGGACAGGCAGAGAAACTGAGATTAAGAACAGTTCCAGTAATGAACATACCTTAATGAGAAGGTTAGACCAAGACTATCAGCAGCATTACAATAAAAAAAAAGTCAAAAACTGGTCAAGCTTTAAGACCAGGAAAAACAAAATGAGAAATTACTAACTGTCAGTCATAACTGATTACTTTTTTCCTAGTTCAAGGAAAGTGTTTCTGGTTTTTGCACTGAACTTGCATTACATCAGTAAAAATTTAACCCCTGTGGTGCTGTGAACCTCATGAAAGCAGAGGGCTACAAAAGATTGTGCAAGAAAATTGAAAGTAGTTTACATATTATCCTTGAGTTGCTTTTGGTATAAGAGAACAAATGGTAGCAATCTGCTATTTCATATTTTTAAGAGGGCATGTTTGATGTAGGAAGAAACTACTGAAAATCTGAGGTGCGGTTGTGATGCAAAAGTTGTGATGTTACTCTAAATTGAAATGTAAGTCCAGCTTCCTTCACGTTGTTCACAAGCCTGTCTTGAAGATAATGCTATATAATAGATATCAACTTCTAGTTTCATTGTTTTAATAAAGGATTGTGTTTCTGCTTTTTTTTTTCCCTGTTTCCTCCCTCGAGGAGAATGAAGTTTGGTGTTGTGTTTTATGGACAACATAGATTTATTCAGGATTCATTCAAGATTTATTCAAGAAAAAGTTATTGAAAAAAACCTCTTATTCCAGGCACTTCTTGCTAGATTAGATCTCCAAAATGGCAGCTATTACAAAAAAAAAAAAAAGGACATATCCTAGGAGGAAGACCATCAGTGAGGTGACAGCTGTTTGTCCTGCAGTGCTGTTGTTTCTGTGCTCACCAAGTGATAACTTGCAGTGCTGACGAGCCACTGAGGCAATAATGGGAAATGGAGCTGTGCTGAGCAGCAGGTTTGCAGTAATATTAGTGCAACATTGGACCAAGTTCTGCTACACTTTCTGATTATTTCCAGGCACTTTTCAGTGCTGGTATTTCACAACTGATTAACTGTGCCTGATTTTTCACTTCGATATGTATAAACTAAGGATGTCTAATACAAGCTGCTGAAACAAGTGCCTTGGCCAGGTTCTCAGGGGCTGGTCAGCACAGCTCTGTTGTTCTGCAAAGTCACTCTAGTATTGCCAGCTAGTATTGTCACCTAGGTAGTTCAGGAACCTCTGTGAAATTTGGATAAAGTGGTGGAGCAAAGTCTTATCTTGATCAAGCTTTTTCATGTAAGTGAAGTGCGACTTTACTTTCTGAGACTTTTCCATAACTAACCCAAATAATCTGTATGGCTGCAAAACTTAGTTTCCTTATCCTTCTGTGATACACAGTTTTGAAGATGAAAACCACGTGAAGCAACTCCCTTGAAATATACTCAATATCTGGAAGTGTTTACAAGTCATTAAATCTTGGCCTCTAAGCAACACGTATTCATGTCCTGTGGGGAAAGGGAGAAAGACTCTTTCAGTACAATATTAGTTCTATTTGAAAACTTTAGATGAAATAAAGCTTTTCTATCTGCTTTTAGGCAAACTGATGTTTTGCAGGTGCTTAAATTCAGGTGAAGAAAGCTGATACACCCTGGTGACTGTAAAAACTATTCCTTTGTGTAGGTTTGGTTTCCTCTCCCACATCCCAAATACTCAGTGTTCAGACAGTGGAAATGAATTAGTTGCTCAGTGGTGATGTTGGCTGTACTGAGCATATTTATTGAATTAAATGGAGGAATATTGGGAAGGTAAAATAACACCTTGTGACAGTATTGTACAGTATCAGCTGACAACTTCCACAGCAGAAAACTTTAAATTAGCATTTTCTTTTTTAATCCTTATAAAAATACTTGTTTAATTCTCCATGCTGCAACCCCTTGTATTTTGATTTGTATTGTAGTAATCAAGAATTACAGCTAAAATTAAAACCATCATGTGTAATCCATATGGGTACATGAGATTTTGGTGCTGCTCAAATACTCTGTGCAATACAAGTTGTAGGTGTGCAACCCCTTGATCTGTGTGGATTCCCAATGATTTCTGTGAAAAAAATCTTAGCTGTTAACCTTTAACTATTTAATGCATCTTTTTTAGGCTGACTTTCCATGCCAACTGTTATTACCATATAACAGGATTCTCGTATTCCAAAATTGTTCTTTTTCTCTCCTCAAGGAAAGTTAAACTTGCATTTAGTGTGAGTTGTTTTTGAAGCAGAAATGAGGAGATTCAGGGAGTGTAAAATGACAAATATAGCAATGCTAAGATCAAAGAGACATGAGAATAGGGGAAAAAGAAACAGACATCTTTAAAATATATTCTTCAAATCTGACAACACACTAAAGATTTCTCCCCAACCTACATAAATGTGAATTGTATATATTGTAAGAAAGTTAACATAAATTTGTTTATGAAGTTGTTGCAGTGAGTTAGTAGTTTATTGTATAATATTTAAGAACAAAACCACCCCTTAATGTTCTTTTTTTTAATAACAATGTATTCAGTCCAGTGGAAATCTCCTGTGTTAAATGTGTGTCACTGAGACCACTTGCTTCTGCTTGCCTGTCATACCTGATAGAGGGAATCAATATGAGAAAACCTGGCACAACTGGCATGTATTATAAATAAAACTGTCTTGGGAAACTACATAATGATTCATCAAAATAGACTTATTAGTGTTCAGTATCATCAATCATTTCACTTAATCTTGGTTTACCAAAACGGTTATTTAACATATGAACACATCATATTGAGGGCGGAAAAGGAACCTGAAAATGTCTTTGACTTAAACCATGAAGAATGTAGAGGATCTCAGAATGCAGGAAAATGATGTGAGCAACTCAGAGCAACATGGTGGAATAATTTTGTAGCTTTATTTGTAGCTTTTGTGCACTTTTGTTTTGATGTTTAATCTGACCAAATGAATTGTGTGTTTAATTTCCTTTTTGTGTTCTATTCAGTCTTTTAACATGCTGGTGACATTTTGATTTGTACTTATTATTTCATAGAATCAGGGAATTGTTCATTTTGGTTAAGATCATGTCCAACCATTAACCCAACACAGTCCACCACTAAACCGTGTCCCCAGGCACCATGGGGAACATATTTTAGGTACCTCCAGGGATGGTGACTCAATCACTTCCCTGGACAGCCTGTTCCAAGGCTTGACCTCCCTTGTGGTAAAGGAATTTTTCCTAATATCCAATCTAAACCTTTCCTGGTACAATTTGAGGCCATTTGCCTCCTCCTGAGGTTTCCCCCTTTGCACCGTGCCAGAGCACTTTGCTGGGAATTAGAGGGAGAGACTCCATTAGAATTAGAGCCAGTCTCAGACTAGTGATAAAAATTGAAAACAGTGTTACTTCAGCATAGCTGCAAGTACTTTCAGAAACAGATGGTCTGAGGGTAATTATATCATGATCCTAATTAATCACAACAAGACTGACCTTTTGCTGACTCAAAAAAGAATTTCAGTTAGAGAATTTTCATTCCAACTTTGATTTTTTAAATTTTCTTTTCCCTTGGGTCAGATCTGGGTATCCATATGCTCTGTATGAAGTAGGGCAGCTTCAACAGATTAGTATAATCACATGTCAGCAAATTTACACCAGGTACTGTGTCATGTCAGATCACAGGGCTTACAGGTGAACCTTTGAACTGGTGAGTCCAATGCTTTCTCTTCTCAGCACTTATCCCACGTCTGTGTTTTACCCTAGTGCTAATGCCAATGAGTTTTCTTTCCCAACAATATAGTCAGTAATTGAGCAAGTCATCTTGCTAGGAAATTATTTTCACATATGTCATGAGGAAATTTTATCACCATAGTCTGGGGTTTAGGTTATGTACTTCCTTTCGTAAGAACCAAGTTATTCCCTTGACCATTTCTGTAAAGAATTTTGCCTGTTTTGCCTGGGCTTTTTCTCTCTGATACTTCTGAAGACTGGGCCTATCCTTGTGGTTGCTACTTTATTTCTCTAAGTAGCATTGCACAAATGCTGGCTGGTTATTCGCTTTAGTGCAATTTCTAAATATACCCTATTTCTAAATATGCCTATTGGGAACTTTAAATGCTGTATCTTAAATATTAAAATACCATGTAAATTACTGCTTCCCATGGGACAGTGATTGTTTTCTGCTCTAAAAATCATAAGATGTGATGGTCAAATTATGCAGAGAAAACAAAAAGAAAGCAAATGTTTAATGTCCGTTTTCATTTAAACAAAAACCACTCTGTACCTCTGAAGTTTTTTTATGTGTGGTTTTTTTTGTTTGTTTGTTTTTTTGTTTGTTTGTTTGGGGTTTTTTTTTTTACTTTGGTTTGGTTTTTTTTGTAGTTGTTGGGTTTTTTTACCTTTGTTCTTTTTTCTTTGATCGTGTGTTTTTAAGGAGATGATATGAAGTATACATGGTTCTAGCTCCAACTATGCTTTTTTATTTTGTTACTTATTGTACCTGTTTTATTCTGAAATGCTACAAAACTCTTAAATGGTGTAGAATAGTGCCTGGTCAGATGAAGTGCTCCAGTTCTTTGATCCAGTAACTACCATTAATGAGAAATGAAATGCTGTAAACAATCAAGCCCCTTGAGAAGCTGAGACGCTTTTGAAGAAAAAGGAACACTGGATCATTATTTGCTTCATGATCCTACTGTCACTTCTAAATATGCCAAATATAATAGTTGGAGAGAATGACATGTGCTAAAATACATTTTCTGTATTTCAGATGTTTTGCTGAGTGACAGTGGAAAGTATTCAGCTGAGTGTGTAGTTGCTACACTGATAATACTGAAACATTCTGAGGATCACAGCAGCTTCCAAACAATGGGAAAAGAAAAAATATTTTCTCTATCTACCCATTATGCACACAAATAGCATAAACAATTTTGTTTCTTTGATTTTCCTTTAATTCTGGCTCTACTGCATATTTTCCTCTTTTAGAGCTGCAAAATTCTGTCTGATACTGTTTCTTTTCTCTTGTCTCACAGCGGTCCTTAGGAAGCAAACTTCCCAACTTTGAATTATAGAAAAGAGGCCACAATAGCTGTTTCTGTTAGGTAGCTTTTGTCTTCTAGGGATTATTAGTCATGTTTCTTCCATAGATTTCCCAAACCCTCTCTTAGGTTCAGTACACTCACTTTTCTAGTGTAGTAGGAAATCTGACTTTTCTTAATGTGTAGCTGAGATGACAATGAAGTTATTTGATTGTTATTTCTGTTCCCATTTTCTTTCACTTTTTTTTTTTTTGTTTAGTTTTTAAGGCTTTCTATTCTCTTTGGGGTTTTTTTTGGACTTAGAGCAGAATGCTCATGCTTGAGAAAAAAGGTTTAAAAGAAATTAACTTCTGAATGTTGCAAACACTAATTTCCCACTTAGGAGAGCTTTGATAAATTAGCTGTCAGTTTAAATAACAGGCAATTTTCAAAATTGAGAAACTTCTTTTTTGAAGAATGATAACTAGTAACTATAGCTGGGAAATGTAAAACTTGCATCTCCATGTTGGTGTTTATGCAAATACCCTCCCTCAGCTTAAGAACCTGGTCAAGTCTTGTAATTAAAACTTGGAAGTACCCCTGTGTAATTTTTTAAAATCTAACAATATTCCTGTAATATGCATAGAAAGTAAAGTGCTTTTTATCTTCCTTAGAGTTTTAAAATGCCCTCTATTTTACTAAAGAGCTTGATTTGAATAGCTTTCATCTCTTTAATCTCTCTTCCCTATTTCCCTGAAACTGAAGTAAAGTTTTGATTGAGGTGCTGTAAGGATTTAGGGCTGCACAAACTGAGTCAAGGCAATGTGAGGGCACCTGAACCACGTGGATGGTGACTGGGTTTGAATGTGCTTTTGCAGGATCACATTGTCTGGCCACCTGCATGTTATTTATTTGCTGCTTATTTTTGCAGTGAAGGGTTGTTGCATCACTGACAATGTCGTATCATGTTCTCTCTGCTCTTTTCATACTCTCTGTCAAGGCAACAACATTAATTTGTGTCCATTTGAATAATACTCATTGTCACATGGAAAGAGATCTTGTGACAAGTGAGGGATTTGTTTAGCAAAAACACTTTCAAGAAATGGCAATTTTGAGAGACTCCATTTTACAGGAGGGGGGAAGAGTGGCTAAACAACTCAAACCCATGATTTTTTATTTCAATGTGACCATTTGCTGATGCACTGGGAACATGACAAATGAAATTCACTTTCTGTGGTGCATTCTAAATGCTCCATAAATGCAAGGATCAAACTTGGTCTGATTGCTGATTGCAGCCTTTTTGTTTGCTGAGTGATTCCAAGCTCTTTGATGCATCTTTGTGTTTACTGCAGGAGCCTTGTAAGTGCCTGGTGTTTTGTCTTTGTGCTCTGATGTCACTGGCACACAGAAATGAGCTGTTCCATGAGCAGCCACCACCGGTTTTAAACACAGTTACTGAGCTGGGTGGAATTGGCACAGGGTAATCTGTCCTCATCCCACACGTGGTGCCTTCACCACCAAAATCCTGCCACTTACACCAAATACATCGACCTAAAACTAAAAAAAACCCCAACAAACAAACACAGAGTCCATCTGTAAAGGTATTGCTGAAAGCAAGTGCTTCAGATCAATGGAGGTGTGAAGAGGATGTAGTGTGATTTGACCATGACTGAGGGTAGTGCTGGGGCTTCCTGGGCTGGAATTACTGGTGTACAGGTCAAAGCTCTTCTTAATTAGGCAAAAGATTGGAACACTCTGCAGACAAAATTGGATAATTCTAAGAACTACTAAAAAAAAATAACCCTCCCTCCAAAACCCCAGCAATCCACCACCAGGCTAAAAAACCTCAATGGCCCCACACTTAAAAATTCCTATATTAAGCTGAGGTGATCAGACAGGAAAAAAAAAAATATCCTTTTAAATTATTCAAGATCAGCCAGTTATGTATCCACGAAAATGCAAATGCAGCCCCAGGAAGTATCAGCTCTATAGGTGGCTTTTTTTTCAGAAGTGTTGATGACATAAACCCTGAGTAGTCATTTTATTGGTGTTCTTTAGAACAAAAATGGTTATAAAGTAGAATTGAAATAGAAGTGGGCAAGGACCATAACCAGTTTCATCTTTCAGGGAGTCCAGTGGTTTGCCTTTTTAATGTAGGGAAAGCAAAGCATGAAAGTGGATTTGATTAGTTTTTGCAGGTAGCTGTATTTAAGCACTACAGGAAAAAAAAGTTTGTTTAAACTATGAACCAACGCTGGCACCAGTTTTCCATATAATATAAAGTATACTCAGGAGTCAGAAATAATAAAAACTCTGCTTGAGCAGAGTTTATAGATAGGAGTTCCATACAGCAGCTTGCTGGCAGGCCTCAAACTGCATCCAGTTCAGAGTGACATTGTGGCCAAACAGCCAAATATTAGCACATTATCAGAAATTATTACAGTGGTGTCAGACTGGTACCTAATTACCAAGGGATATCAAGTAGGAAGCAACTGCATAGCCCTAAGTTCCATCCTTTTATATGGAAAAGCATTTGTAATTTGGAAGATGAAGTGCTTAATGTATAGACTGAGGGCTAATCTGTGTCTGGGCATATGAAAACATTTCTTGTGTTCTACAACTGGAAGCCCCTGGGGAGAATTAGTCAGTGTTGAATCAACCAGCTCACCAGCCTGCAAAGTTGGATGAAAATGTTTTGATCAAGCCTACGACACTTCAGCTTGTCCTTTTCAGTAGACAATAATGTATTAGAAGTTGTCCCAGCACTTTTACCATCTTGTTTCTTCCAACATTTTGTGAATATCAGCTACTTCAAACTGTACAAGAAAACCTTACTATTCAGTCTTATTGTGTCTTCAGGTTTGATGTCAAACAGCTTCTGCTTCTTGCAAAGGGACATGCTTAAGGAATATTCAGTTTTGTGTGGGGTGACCTTTTAAAGGCTCAAGTATTTCACATTTTCCTTGGTCATTATAGCTATCCTTCTTCCAGAAGTTTGAGCTTTTCAGTTTGAGGAGCTTTGATTTTTATAGAAACTGCTCAGGAAGGCTTTAAAAGAATTTATAGCTATCACTAGGTGTGTTACTTTGTGTCAATTTTTTTTTTGTTCATTTAGGTCTGCTGGAGACTTATTAGTGTCATATAAAGGGCTAAGGATAATCTGTCTTTGCTGTAAAATATCTTATTATTTCTTACCTCTTTTTGTAGTAAGCTTAGTAATTTGTCAGAGTGAGCTGTGATTTTTAGCTGATGCTCTTTCTGCTCTGCCACCTCTATTGACAATTTTCCATTGACAATCAGAAGGAGAAAAATCTTTGTACATAGACTCAATTTCAGGATGCTTGAAAGAAATAGATTATATATGTTAATTAATTGGTGATGTCAGAAAACTTTGATAAAGATTTAATGAATTCAGGCCTCCTGGATGTATCTATATCTAAACAGAAGTTCTGTTCAAGTGATCAAGAAGCAATTAGAAAGGAGCAATAATTCAGTTAATGTTGATAGCAACTCATTTGGTGTTAAACCATTAAAAAGATCTCTGATTCTTTAAAGCTGTAAAGTTTTCAGCTATTGTCCAAACCAATGCCTATTTTTATTTGTAATGCTGTTTTTTATTTGTTAATATATCTAGGGTAGGGCAAACTTACTGGGATATAAACTTGTAGGAATTGCCCTACTGAACAGGAACTAGATTGTGATACCTCTCATCTCTTTGATTCAGAGAAAAGTGAGTCCAAGGGCCAAATTCACTCCTATTTTATCTAGTGTGAAAGAAATACTTCTTTGAGGTTTGGACAGTTAATATTGACTCAGGATTCCAATTACATTTGTGGATCAATTATAGACTTGCTGTGCTGCTGCACAAGTAATTTAAGTGACACTTCCCTTCAGTTTCTCCTGAATATGATGTTTTGCTGAGGCTCTGCAAAGATGACATTCACTCCTAATTTGTGAGCTACACTGCAGTGTGAGGGCCATATTAGTACAGAAATGAGTAGCCAGAAATCTAATTATATGAAATTATATAAATGTAATTATGGATTATCTAATTATATTTTCCTGAAGAACTTCACAAAGACAAACTCTTCGTTGCAGAAATTAAACATGTACGCTGGGTGAAGGATAGATGAGGCTGAGAACAAGTATTGAGTTGGGAGAAAACCAGTTTGTGTATTCCTTAAAGAAACATATGTTTCTTTTAATTCAAAAGAAATGTGAAGCATAATCTATAAATTCAGCCTATTTTATGTAGAAGTTTATTTTTTAATAAATGTTCTTACTTAAAAGTGGAATGTCTAATATATGATTTAATGAAGGGTGCCTTAGGATTCTTTCTTGGCCTTTGTTTTCTCAGGCATGAGTATTGATTGAGTGTTGACCAGCTCTTCTCCACCATCAAAGGAAGTCCTCTCTTAGAGTTATGTCCCTGTCACTGGACATCTAGCAATGGTGGAAACAGCAGACACAATTCTACAGGTAAGGACATGTTTTTAGGCTTTCCTAATATATTGTCAATGTTAATTTTTAATTTCCAAGGGTGCAATTCTATTAATTTCATTAGCCTAATGATTGTAGTAAATCACTGGAAACCTTACACCATTTTCTCTGTTACCATTTGTGTGTGAAAAATACTGTTTGTTCTTCTACTTTTTTCTTCATTTTCAATAATGTTGTGTGGTCATATTTTTTGAAGACTGAGTATATTTTCTGTTTTAGAGCTTTGTCATTAAATGCTTAATCAAAACCTAAATCAAATTGTGATTTGTTTCTCAGTAAGAATTGCTGATAGCTTTAAGCTGAAATGTGTTGTAGGCTCATAAGGAATGCTTGTGATCAAATAATATCCTAATTACTTATTAAGACGTTACAGAACAATTTGCTAATTACCTATTCATAGAGTCATAGAACCATTTGGGTTGGATTGATGAGGTGCTCTGAATTACTTTCAACTCCAGTGTTATATTCTTTTTCCAATTACTTGCAATTGTGAGTTCAGCTTTAAGATGCATAGCTGTGTGCTGTAAATTTTTAAAATAATCTTCCTTCATCCAGGGACTCATTTAAAGAGCGTGATTAGTTCTCATGATGCTTAGGAAAGGAGACTTAAGCTTGGGCATTTGGCATTAGTTTTGGAGTTTTGTTTCATTGCAAACAGCAACATTGGACTGACATCTTTAAGCATAAAGAATAATCTTTTGATGCTGAGACCCAAAGAAATAGGTCCCATGCATGTTATACCCACTGAATAGAATAATTTCTGTAAAAGAACTCTTTCCAGCATGAAAAAGGTTACAGAATGGCAGAACAGATTTGGAGGTCTGTGGGTCTGTTCTTCTGCCATAAGGTAGAATAAATTGCATCTTATTTCTTTCTTGGTAAGTTCTGATACACTTGTCTAATGTATTCTTCCTTCTTCTGCTCCTCTTAGTAATTAGCAGTGTAGCATTCACATAAATATACTCCAGTAAATAACTTCTCTTGTTAGGTATTGAATGGATGTGGCATTAAACCCAAAATCTTCATTTAGACACTTGCAGCCCAAAATATCCAAAATGGCTTTAGAATACTAGGAAAAGAGGAACATTTAAGAAGGATTGGTGCCAAGAGAAGGTGCTGAGCTCTGTGCCCATCTCAGATCTCTGGTCACTTTGTCCATGGCTGTTTTGCAGTGTTTCATTTTAGGCCATGTGGGTGTGATAAGCCTGAATACAGATACTGGGCATAGAATCTGTATTTCTTTTCTATGACTGAGAACTCGGATTTAGGAGAAATATCAGCTTCAGTGGCAAAGAAGGACGGAGACAATTGGCAGGTAGTCTAATGAACACCCCTCCCTATGAGTGCTGAAAGAACTGAGTTATAACTTGTAAAACTGTGTCCTTCTAATCCAGAGCTGGATTGAATTCTCAGTGTGGGAACATGCAGGGGCCAGGACAGAATCAGATGAATATTTGGCTTTTAAATCCACCAGACTATGGGTCATCTTCAAGACACTTGTATGGAAAGCATGGATACCCTGACAGTGAAACAGCTTCAGCAGAATAGATACTGTGTAGTCTGTTAGGGACAGACCTGTCAAAACATTTCATCTGTGCTTTAAACATCTCTGCTTTCATCTGGAGCTGAGACTGACATCTGTCAGACTGTGTGGCATGGGGGAAATGCGATTTAAAGGTTGCAAGAGCAGCTGGGATTCAGGATTTCAGATGGAAGTGAATGAATGGGAAGGTCCTGAAACCAGTAAATTAATTAGGTTTTCACTTCAGCCTATTGAGTAATGTTTATGGAGGTCAACAATTCTAAATAGAGAAGAAATAAATGGAGAAATATAGAGGCATAAATATAGCAGTAAAAGGCTGATTAAATTGATGGATGCCACAGCCAGGATTTCTGTGTTCTACTGGTTCCATGTATGTGCTTGGTACTTGGGAAACTTTGTTATGATTTGATATCAATAGTATTAAGCATAGTTTCATCAAGGATTAGTTGTACCAATATCTAATAAAAGCAGAGCAAAATCCATATTGTTATTACCATCGTTCATTTTCAATGTTATAATTGAAGGTTACTAAAAATAATTGTATTAGCTGGTATTGTTTGTAAAGGAAATGGTTATCACATGAGGTTTATAGTATTCACCAGCAAACTCTTAATATCTTTGTGTACATTGTGTTCCACAAAATATACCTACATGGTACTGAGGCAGTAGATGTCTTTTGTTATAAGCCAAAGTTTCATTCAGTATTGTAGAAATGGAAACCTTTGTTATAATACTAAATTTATACTGATAAGAATTTTTAGCAATGCACATTGAAAGATTGAAAATCAGTCACATTAGCAATTATGCATCTCTAAAATTCATGTCTCTGAGTAATATAGGTTTGCTCATAAATGTTTGGATTGTGTATGGCGAGTTTATGTTGTTATAGATTTGAGGAATAACTTTTTTTTTGCACTTTCTTACTGATATATGGAGCTCATACATACCTCCTGTGGATATAGGATTGCTCACATCCCTAAAATCCCAACCTTCAGAAATAAAAGTATAAACGACTTGTACACTTATATTGTATGGAAAAGTTAGGAAAAGTTCATCTTTAGGCAAGGCTTTGAGATGAACTGAGCATTACCCACGACTGCTGAGCTGTTCTGCTGTGTTCAGCACTACATGAGCTGTCTGCCTGGCTGACCTGCCAGTTGCTATCAGCTGTCCTTGTCCTCTTCAGCTCACAGAGGAGGAGAGTTTGAGCAGTGTTTGACAAGCAGAAATGCTCTTTTAGTGTTTCTGGTTTAACTACCTTTTTTTTTTTTCTTATGAGGTTAATGTTCTCAACTGCTGCCAAAGAAAAACACTCCCCCCCAATACCATATAGAAACACAGAACACTGAAAAGAGTTCCCAAGGAGTTCACAACAAAGAGATATAAAGTCTTTGAGTGGTTGCAAGGTGTTGACTCAATGGCTAGAAATAAGGAAAAGGGTTGTAATGAAGGAAAACTTACTGATATCAGTTCAGAAAGCTGTGGAGGGGCTGGTGGGGGAAGCGTGGTGGCATCTGAACACTCTGTAGTACTGAAACAAAGTAGTGTTGCAGAAACAACAGTGCTGGATGAATTAACTGTGCTTATTTTATTGCAGTCCACGAGCTCAGGTAGGAGTACATTGTAAGATATTTGGTTAAAAACAGCTCTGCTGCCATTTTGCAATCAAGAGAATCATCAAAGCAACCTAAACTGGCTCAGTTCTAAAATTTGCAACCACTAACAACTACGTTTACTGAACAGAAGTTGTGTGACTTACTCATTTTCAAGACCCTTCCTGGAGATCCTGTGGATGGGATATCATTCTTACTTTCTTCTGTTTCTTTCTCTTGTGTTTCATGCTTCCTGTAGCCACATTCAGACCTCGGGTTTGGTCTGCTACGTTCCTCTGATTTTGCTTTGGGTTTTTTGTTTGTTTTGGTTTTTGTGTGTTTTTTGTTTGGTTGGTTGGTTGGTTTAGGGCTTTCTTTTGTTTTGTATTTGGTTTTGGTTTTGTTTTTTCCCTGAATCTGCCTCTGTACCCTTTTTCTCTCTGGGTTATTTCTTAATGTAAAGACTGGCCAAAGACTTCAACTAGAAAGAGCAGAGTTGTCTAACTGGAGAGCATGAGGTCAAATTTGGAACTGCAGAAATTTCTCAAGCAGCATAAAAGGAAACTTGTTTCATTACAGGAATTTTTTTTTACATTTAAAAGATGGTGTTTAATTTGGAAATATATAAAGAATGCCCAACGAGGGATAAACAAATATTCTGTAGTATGGATTTTAATGAATTCATGCAGATTCAGCAGGATTTTTGTTCCAAATAGAAAATGCAATATAAGGGTTTAGTTTTCCTTTTGCAGTGGGTAGTTTTGCTGGAATATCATTTCTGGAAAATCTTATGTTGTTTACACCTACAGTTTTTGATCTTCTGTCCATGCACCAGCTGTCAGGAAAGCACCAAGACCACAAATTGCTGATTAGTCACACGGCACAAGGAACTCAAGCTGCTCCCATTTGGAAAGCTCAGCACTCTGTCCACTGTTTGCCCCACTGGAGTTTTACTGTTTTTACTTTCACTAATGCTACATTGTATGGCCTGTTTGGCAGTGTGGAGTGGATCATAAATTTCTGCTTTGTTCAGTTCTGAAATCAGGCTATAAAATGTAATTACTGTTAGGTGTCATCAGAGGTCATGTTTTTCAGTAGAGAAGGAGCTGCAGTGCCTTTTAAATAGTTTCTTGACAAAAATTTGTATCAACTGGCCATGAGAAGTGGCAGTGTGATCATACTGTCTCAAAAAAAAGATTTTAATCAAAGGTTAGAAATAACCTTTAGCATTCAAGAAACTGAATTTGCAAAGATGATGATCAGGTCACATTATCTTTACAATCTGTTTGCCAATTTGCTTGGGTGTTGGCTTTGTTTTGGTGGTGGTTTTTTCCCATTTCTAGCCTCAGCTTTCAAGTAGAAGCATCTGCTTTCTGGAAGGGGAAACAGAGCACTGTGTCAGGAAATCCTTTGTAAATATTGTAAGAGATGATGTATTTTTCATACTGTGCAAACACAGTTTAGTCTCTGTCAGCCAAAGCTTCAAAATGGGGAGCCTGTAGTAGTTTGCCTCCCAAACCTATCATTTGTCACCTGTATGTGTAAGAGATTCCCAAATTTAAAAATGAGTTTGCTCAAAACCTCTTCCACCTTTTCTTGCAGCGGAAGAAAGTTGGAAAGGTTTTGTTCAGGCTGAGATTTGCAAGATTAGATTGTGGTTAGTTAGACTTGTCTGAATGACTGCTGTGTTTAATCACTTCACAGATAAAGCAAAAACCTGGGGAGGCAGGGAAGGATAATATGTTTGTGCAATCCTGAGTATTTTCTTTGCTTTTCTAAATGAAGAAAGTAACAATAATAAAAAAGGACAACACAGAGGATTTGGATATGTGGGTAACTAGCAATGTCCATGACACAGGTCACTAACTTTGTAAAATATGCTTAACTTGAGTCCTGAGCACTTTTATAATTAATGCAGCAATTTAATTATGTAGGCAAAAATAGAGACTCCTTTTAAGATGTGTTTTTCCTTGGTGTTAGCAAAATTCTTTTTCCTATTAAACAAGAAATCCTTTCCTGCATTGTATCTGGCAGTAAAAATATCATTTATTTGT
The DNA here is from genome assembly GCF_003945725.1 of Corapipo altera. Taxonomy (NCBI): domain Eukaryota; kingdom Metazoa; phylum Chordata; class Aves; order Passeriformes; family Pipridae; genus Corapipo; species Corapipo altera. Next base: position 12,618,094 of record NW_020884891.1, read on the forward strand.
ATCTCAAATTCTTCCAAATAAGTTAAACTTAATTTGAGCCAACACATAAAATATGCTGTAACCTTGAAATTTAAAGATCTATTCCTGCTCTTAAAAGTTATTTACAACAATTGATAAAGCTCTTAGTGGTAGCAGTTAGATTGAAAGTACCTTGAGTTATGTTTGTCTTGGTGTTCTTTTTTTTTTTTTTAAATTGAGCAGTGAATGCATGTTTTCAAGAGAAATTATATGAGGATGTGGGGCCAGGAACTGAAAGGGGAAAAATGCTCTAGAATAATTTCTGCTGGTCCTTATTTTACCAATCTGCAGTGGCAGGATGTACAATTGTGTGGTACTAGCCTGGCAAACAGTTAGATACCAACACTTTGAATAATAAATCTTGGTATGTGGGAAGTAAATGAAGTGTATGCAGTATGTCCTGCCTAAATGGATTAGACATTCAGTCCATATTTTAATTATATCTTTGCCAACACTATCTTTTATCAAGGTGTTTTTTTCATAAGAAAAGAAAACAAGTGTTGTGCTTCCCCTTTCTCCCCTTCTGTGCTGTTAGTGCTTTAACAGAGAGTAAGTAGATGATAATTGACTTTCCAAACACAGAAATTCAGCTTGATGTGATGCCTTTGCTTGAGAGCTGAAAATCAATAAGGAAATGAGAAAGTTGCCATTTCTAGTACTCCATTAGCTGCTGTGCAATAAGATCTCATCAAATAAATCTTATCAGCACAAGTGCATTTAAAGCCAGAAAATTTCAGGAATTATGAGTGTTAAGTCTGCATTTTACCAGGACCTCATGCATCAACAGTTTAACCACTGCTGAATGGAACAGTTGATAAGTTAAGCACCAGTGACTGGACAGATTACTATTGATTTTGGTGGAGTTTGGGTCAGGTTTTAGTAGCCAAAAAGATCAGAATTGTTCAGCTGAAAATAAATGATGATGCAGGCCATATTTTCTCATTCATTTCCCTATTGGGTAGAGGGAGAGAGAACATAGAGAAAAGATTTAAAAAGAAGGATGCAACAAGGCTTGGCATTTCTGGTATGCTGCTTTAATTTGGTGTAACATTCGAATAAGGGGGATTTCTTTCTTATGTTAGTGTAGGATAAACAGAAGGATTGATTTATTTCACTTATTAATAGCATCTGTGTTCATTAGAAGAATATAAGGTAATATAGTAAAAGTGTTAACAAAGGAGTTAAGTGAGGAGAATCACAAATCCATCCTTTTGACATTATTTTAGGAATGGAGTTTAGCAAATAGTTACCACCTCAATTCCTGCTTCTTTTCCTCACGTAGAGAATTGTTAACGGGTCAGCTGTAACTGGTGGTTAAATGATGATTAACTGATGGTCAAATATTGTTAATCTTTCCCAGATAGTCACCTTGTTTCTCTTCCTTTTTATTTTTACCCCTCCTAGTAATACAGAGGAATCCTTGTTTTTTTGACTGACATTTGTTTTAAATACCCATTTAGAAAGCTTTGTACTGGTGTAAGATTCCCCCCAACTTCATCCTGTATTTGTAATACAGGAAATACAGGATGCATATTTCTTGCAGTAAAGATTATAGTCAGCAAAGTTTACTCCTGTTTCCCTTGATCTCAGTGGGGTTTTTCTATGAATACATGTGGAATTGCTTTTGAATTAAGAAATAATCTTCTTCCTACACTTACAAATAATATATTAGAAGGTCAATCTAAATCACACTACTTGGGAGACTGACATTTGCCATGTTTTATAATTAATAAAATAATGGATGTTAAATAGAATACTGTTTTGCTCTGAGGCTGTTCATGCTGGTTTTCTGTGTTATTTGTTTTCTGTTGAAGTACTTCATAATTGAGTTTCTACTAATTTTATATTCATAGCATTTTAATTATATGGGCTTCCCTCCTGGCATGCATTAATGTGGTAGTACCTACAAATCTAATGAAATACTGATTTTGATAATAAATTTCAGTGACTGCTGGGATAAAAATATTCTAGATCAGTCAGAATTATCACTCAAATTTGTTTTCTAGGAGATGGAAGTCTCAGGCTTTAGATTCAGTGTGAAATCTAATGTAATGTTAGCTGGAGAAGCAGCCCTGGGAGTAGAAACACAAACTTCACACTCGTTCCTCTCAGCTTCTTATCCCCAGCATTCGGGGTTTCAGGGTCTGCTGGTGGCTCCAGTGGGAAAGATGGAGAATGTTTTTCCACCTGTTTTCTGGGCAATAGATGGCTGGCACTGAGTGGTAGGTGATGAAGGCTTGGAAAAGTGTCAGGTAGAGGAAGATGCTTCATCTCTTTTTTCTTTTGGTGTGGTTGGTGACTGTGCTAAGTGTGAGTTTTTCTGCAGCTCTGTGAACCACACTATCCCTAACTGAGCTGGTCCTCTCTGCTTCAGAGACCTCCTGCCTGCTGAGGCCAGCTGGATAATGCCAGGCATGAAACCAGAGGATGTGTGAGCACCTTGGTGGTCAGAGCAGTGCATGAGTTGAGTGTCAGCACCAGCAGGAAGCAGAGAGGCAGCCCATGGGTCCAGCTGGGCCTCTTGATCATGCACCCAGGAGAGTTTAGGTTTGCTGATCTGAAAGACTCCAGTTCTGAGCGAGATGTGAACTTCCAAGACCCTAAATCTTTTATTGGATCCAGATTTTGCTTTTGGGGGGGAAGGTCGTTTTGAGATTTGGTTTTCCTTCTCATTACCTCACTCTGATTTGATTGGTTATAAATTAAACTAATTTCCTGAGGCTGAGTCGTAACTGTGATGTAAATGGTGAGTGATCTCTCTGATGACATTTTGATCCACAAGCCTTTCTTTATAATTTGTCTCCCTTGTGGAGCTGAGGAGGGGAGTGATAGAGCAGCTTTGGTGGGCACATGGAGTCCAGCCAGGGTCAACCCATCACAATGTCAAAATCTGTATGAACAGCAAAAGATTTATTTTGTATTTCAAAGTTAATATGGTTTGGCTTTGAACTAGTTACATAGAAACTACTGGGTACACAGTAAGTTATAGTGTAATTTTAAAAACAATTTCCAGCCTCTAGAGTTGTGAGGTGTACTTTCAAATTTATTCATTAAAACCATTGCTGTATGTCAGGAACCAGTTTTCTCAAAAAAAAAAAAAACCAAACCACCAGCACTGTGCTATGAGTTGAATAGCTGAGTGGGTTTGAGAAGCACATTTGATAGGGTTATTCTTATTTTTCAAAATGGGAATATTTTCACACATATGCAAGTAGCTATACATGATTTAAAGTCAGTCTGATGGTTGTGAGCTCTGGAGAGACAGTGGACCCGAGTTGTGTGATGTAGCTGACGACTTTATCTGTAATCTCTAATCTTTGTACATATGTACAGACCTAAAGATGCTGGTGAGGTTGTGAAAGGCTTCCTCCCCTCTATTCTTAGTGACCAATTTCTTTTAGACCTTTCAGTTACTGCTACATTTTCTCATGTGTTTGCATCAGTGTCTAATTAAAATTAACAGAAAATTAATATCAAAAAAAATAAAGCTGATATATTAAGAAAAGGTGGAAAGTTTTCCTGTCTTTGACAAACTAAAGTTATGTGAAATGTGTTCTATCTTTACAACCCTTCTGAGACTTTATTATATTTGGGGAATACAGTTTACTGAGAAACAGAAGAATAAAGTTTTAATTTGTTTCTTCTTACAAGCAAAACTGCAGTTTGCTGTGCTAATTAGAGCAGCTGGATTACACAGCCTGTCTTAAATCCCAGAGGAAATCAGGAAAAGAGGCTGGATTTAAGTATTTCTTACTGTCTCCAAGGTTTTATAAATTAAAACCTCTTTTTGGTTAATGAGAAAAGCTTTCAGATTCAGTTTTTATTTGGGGGAGGAGTGACAGGGAATTCTTCACTACTCATGTTTCACTCAAAGCATGGCCTTTTCATTTAGAAAAACAATGACAGTCCAGTAGTGGCCAACAGTAATTTTAAATTTCTCAGAGAAGTCAGAGTTCTCTGAGAGATGTCTGAACACAGAAGGGAATAGGGTAGAGAGAAGCTCTTGGAACAATAAAAGACATGTTGGTTCTCACTCAGGTCTTTTAACAGAGATATGATTTTTACCCAAAGTAGCTGATACATTAGAGGACTCCACTTTGGGACATGTATTTAGATATCTTGTCTGATGCTAAATGTATTAGGCCTGGTCTTTATTTGCATTACTTTTTCAATCTAAGTTCAAATCATAACTGCTCTGATTTCCCCCTCCCCATCTTTTTAAATCTGATTGTGTAAGTCTAGCTTGGTGATAAAAAATACAGTCACTTCTTCTGAGGTTTGATTTGAAGTTTTTTGTTATGAATAGCTTGATTGCAATGCAAACGTGTGGATACTAATACTTGTCAACCTCAAACACTGGAAAACCTTTAATGTGCTGACAAAAACATGGACTAAAAACAGCCTTTGAAATACTATGAAAAGAATTTACTTAACCAGTGAAGAGAAAAATGTCAGTGTGTCTTGAATCATGAAAATGAAAACTAATGAGGGTTGCTACATATGTAAATGTATTGCTTCAGAGAATTGTGGCAGAGATCTGCTCTTCTCATCTGCCAGGAGGAAGAAAAACCAAAGAATTTGTTTTAGTGAATCATTAGGGAAGCATATCTAATGGAAATTAATGGATAGACTAGGAAGAGTAGTTTTATGTTAGGGCAAAATTTACCTTCATCAGCCAGGTTTTTCTAGCTTGTGACCTACTCCAAAATACAAAGGTTAACTATACCAGTAAAATAAACTTACCTAGCAGCAATGTTATAAATAATCAAATTAGCTATGTGCCTTAAGAATAAGGGACTTTACAATGCAAACCCCTATATTCCACTGCTTGGATATCAATACCTGTTGCTAGTGAAGAGCATGTTAATATAATATGTCAATCTTTCTTGAATAGTATAAAATTAAGTTTTGCAATTCATTGACACCTAGTATTGTTAGCACTAAAATATCTTTAGGAATACAGATCTATATTAATAATGTTGACATTTATACTCGTGTATAGAATTCAATTAAGTATTATGCTTCATGTTATAATCTACAAGCCAGATGAGGTCCAGAGAAATTTTTTTCCATGTTATAGAATCCTGGTGATTTTTATAGGCTCATTATACTAGAAATATTCAGCGTAATTCTGTGTTAATGATAGAATTGTAACTTGATAAGCCATTGGGATAATGTGCAATTAAAGTTCTTAATGTGTTGAAGATCCCCACACTCGTCAAAGAGATTAAAGAAACACCAACCGTAGTTTGCCACAAGTGTGAAATTAAGGATTTTCATTGCCAGGAACATGGAGAACTGCAGAGTTCAACAACCACTGTGCCTCAAGGTAAGTGAGTATGTAACGTGCAGGCCAGTGATGAATCAAACTGAAAATGCATTTATGACTCTTTCAGTCTCTGAAATGAGCCTCGTGTGAGGTTAAGGCTCATCATTCTGCATCGTTGGTTTAAGGGCTGTAAGGAATCAAAGACAAAGCTTTAAGCAAATTAGCACTAAGTTGGCCTAGTATAGGAACTTTTTTCATAGTTTTGTTAGTTACAAAAGGAAACAGAATTTTACCAGTACTTGTAAAGAAACCTTTGATTGGCTACCTGACAGAGGTAGGCTGGTGATCAAATACAGCAGCAGCTTTGCATTTCTGTCGAACAAAGACAGAAGATTTTTAAATCATTAGAAAGTGATTACAGAAAAGCAATGAAAGAAGTCGGCAAAAATAACCATTATTCCAGTAGCTGAGGTTTCTGAAATTTGATACCTCTTATTACCAGAATATCCTGCATACAAGGAAACCACTGCCAGTGAAACATGAGCTGCAACAGTGGAAGATACTGTGGAAGTGCTTTGATTTATAATTAATACAGTGTAAGTGCAGTAGCATGCAAATTCTTTCAGACTGCTTTTACAGAGCTACTGAACTACAGAAGACAGTGAATTTAATCTTGGAAAAGCTGAACAATTTTCATTGCGCTCGCAGATTAATGGTTGTAGATCACAATCTTTTTTTTAACTTTACCCTGTAGTATAAATTTGTGCTTATATCACAAATCTCACATTGACAAGCAGTTTTTCTAAAGGCTTGATATAGATTGTGCAGTTTTGTTATAGATGCAGAAGGAAACATATAGGCAATGTCACCTAATTTGTTCCAGGAGGGTTTCTCATCTGAAGTGTTTGGAGGTTTCTGCTGGTGCAGCATTACTGTGCTCTTGTCTGTCTCCAGAGGGGCAGTGACAAAATGGAAAGCTTGCAACTTTAAATGTTGACACTTTCGTTTTAAAATCAGAAGTTAACAAGAAAATTTAGGAGTAAAATTTGAAAGGTTTAGGACTTCCAAAATTTGCCAGCATGGAGAAATGTCAGTGAAGTTGGTGCAACACTGCATCTTGTGAAATGGAGCACCCTAAATCAGTAGTCGAATTTGCCAACATTTTATCAGAGAAGAATAACTTAAAAATCAGGAGTAGAACCTCAAGGGTATTGTGTAACTTTCCTTTCGTACTATTACAATATCTTGAGTCAGTCATGAATTATCAGTTATTAATTGCAATGCTGGAGGCAGCTGACCCACCTCAAAGGAAGTGCAGATAAACGGTGGTTCCAAGCTTTGGCTAGTGGGAACTAACTCAGATGTTGCAAATTCAGAGAAAGCAAGACTGAACACTATTTGGAAGAAATCTGAATGTTCCTATTCATTGTGTTGTAGCTCAGGCTTTAAGAAAGATACCAAAACTTCCTGTGTGGTTTTTTCGCTAGAGTCGTATAAAAAAAACTTCCAATGTCCAGGAAACTTGTACATCATTTAATATGTTTGCCAATACTGACATTCAACACTTACATAAAAGTACATCCTTTTTTCTCAGCAGGTGTTGTCAGCCTGGCTAATAAATTGTCTCAGAGACTGATTATAGAAATTGGAAAAATCTTGGCTCTTGTAAATCATTCCATAATTGCAGTACCTTCAACCCTTTCACTTCCAGATGAACTCTCTCAAAACTAAGGCAATAAAGTTTCCTTCACAGAGATTTTTGGGTTTACTTTGTTTGTTCAGCCACACAAATACACCCATGATGAAGTGCACTCAAAATAATTACTCCTCACAAAAATGCAATTGATACTGGATGTATTACTTGGAAGTCTGTTTGTGCCTTCAGTTTGCATTGCTTTGAAAATCAGGTGCTTTTCAGAATGTTATCTGCAAAATAGAAACTTCAATGTGTAATTAACACTTGCTGGATACTGATTAGGCTTTCAAGTTTTGTATTCTAAACAAACTCTTAATTTATATGATAATTATACGTATGTGTAACATTCTGTATAGAATTATATTTGATTATACTCTTCAGGTTTTAAAATTTGTAATTAAAATACAGGAAATCAGTAAATATTTAAAAATATAATGCTGGATTTTAAAACGTGGCATCATTAATCTCGTAGTGTCTCATGTAACCTCATGTAGCATTGTTAAACATGCAGTGCCATCCCCAGAAGGTCAAATTTCTCCCTGCCTCCCCATCAACCTATTGTCCATATTGGGAAGATCTGGAAAGTGTACTAGGGACAGACACAAATACACTTAGCCAGGTGTTAGAAGACTCTTTTAATAGTAGTGCCTAGCTTGTTTAGGGTCTTTTGTGTAAAATCCCAGTAGGCAGCTGAGTATTATCAGGAGGACAAACACTTGTTAATCTGGTTGTTATGTAGTGACCAGGTGCACACACTGTGCACTTTGTATAACTATATTTCTTTGCTTTGAAGTGTAACTTAATTCCAGTTAAATCACGTATCACATAGATTTTTTTGGAGGTACAATAGCAGAATCAGTAGCATTTGAGTAAATGTAGAAAAAGATGAACTATATCCAGGGGGTAATGCCAAAGGAACAGGAGAGAAGGGAATTGAGCAGGTGTGTGTTGGTGTGGTGGATGAGGGACCCAGGTACCCCAGCTCTAAAATCTTACTCCAAGAGAGAATTCCAGGTGTATTTCCGGTCTGTAATTGTGCCTTGAGATTGTGTTGCTGATGTGTATCTTGAGGATTTGAGATGACACCTGAAAAAGAAATCTGATACTAAAATTACATTTGGAATTATTTTCCTCTTTCTGTAATCTTTCTCACTTAATTAAGAGCCTAACCTGCTCCTGTGCTGGAATTGAATTACATGCTTTTGCCTTTAATCTGCTTGAGGTTGAGTGAATTCAACTGGAGCTGCCAAACACAAAAGGAACATAATTGTATTTCTCTTAACCTCCCATGTTGCACCTGAAACCTGGTCATGGGTCATCCCCTAACCAATAAGAGAAGAATAAAATTTAACTTGTTTCAGTGCCTAATCTCAGAGCAGGTTGTATTTTGGTGGTGATACTGGTACAATATGTAGATGTTTAGAAGTTGGATGGAATGAGTAGAAGTGCTCAGGTAATGTGACTAGTACTGTTTTTTCTTTGGATATATTAACATACTCTTTGGAGTATGAGCAAAGACTGGGGAGGCACATAAGTGGAATAAATAACCTCCAGGTAACTGAGTATACTGTGTAACTCATTGGTTCAAAAGCAGTGGACAAATTTTAAAAGCAGGATTATGTTGTGCTTAATGCAGTGTAAATGGTAAAATATAAAATGCGTGTAGCACTATATATACCAAGAGTTGAATATCATAAATATAGTCTAAGAAAGAAATAGAGTTGGAATAGTCTCTGACAGTGATGGGAAATGAGAGAGAGGTTGTGTCTGCAATGGACAAAGTACATGAGGTCCCTGATTGCAGAATTGTAATAAGGAGTTCAGAGATTGGGAAGAAAAGTTATTTTCATTTGAATTCTCACAATGCTGCATTAGTAGTTCTTTAGGAAGAAGTGAGAATGGCAGATTAAGAAAGGAAAAAATGAGCAATCTGACCTGGGAAGTGTTCCTTGAACAGCCCAGCCGTGCTTAAATATTGTTTTAACAAAATGATTTATTCTGTACTTCAGAGAAAAAGGCTGAATGCAGGAATATAGCACCGAAGCTTCCAGCATGAGAGAGGATTCTCAGGGAAGAACATTTCTGTTGGTAACACACTGAAGAAGGGCATGTTGTGTATTTAGGCCTTGTTCTTGCTGTGCCATTTTTCTGTCTGCCTCATCTGGCTGGCATCCCACGTCACAGGCAATGTTCTTAATGTACAAAAGTAATTATAAAGGAAAGTCAAAAGCAAGTGTTTGACATTTGCTGTTATTTATTGTTGAGGTGGTTTAGCTTTGATTTGCTAATCAATTTTTATGTATGAGCAAAAGGTTAAAATGGAACCTTTCATGGAAACACATGATAGCTGGCCTCAAAGACTTTATTCGGACTTTTTCAGAGTAAGTGAACTTATAAACTTCTTAATGGATCACATCATCTTTTAATGGTAATTTTTTTCAGCTATAACTTACTAAAAAGAGATTTTTGGGTGGTTTTTTTTTTTTTTTTTTTAAGTCGTTCCATTCAGACTTACAGTTACCAGCGATGTAAAGTGCATTGCTTTGACATCTCTGTCACTTCTGAATGGATTCAGGTACCTCCATGCAATGAACTGACCTTGTAAAGGTGTGTTAAATGTTCTCTAACTGTGGATAAACTAGTTACCCTTCACAGCCAAAATACCTCGGTTATGGCACTGTTTTGAGCTGCCCACTGTGCTTTGATATATATTTCTAGTTTCATCTTGCTGTTGTTTTCATAGGTGCACTCTAGAATCTCATTCTTCAGGGTATACTGTTTCATTTTACAGTGTGTCCTGTTTTTAAATACTCATTCTCATGTTGTCTGGACTTGCTGGTTTTCTTTCCCCCACAATATTGGTTCACTCTCAGGTGATCAAATGATCTTGATACTGGTGTAAATTGGTGGTGATATCTTGGAAGTTCGTTGCCTTCACCAAAGCAAAATTACTGAGAGTGAGTGGAGAATCAGTTTTTGATTCTAACATATTCAAGTAAACTATTTTCCAGGACAGAGGATTTATATTGAGTTTCCCGTTAAGTGTAGCAATACATTAATTTGGGCTTTTAAGGATTCTTGCTTCACTGAGAATAATAAACCATTGACTGTAATTTATAAAGCAGTGATCTAACTGCTTCATTTTTATGTAATCCTGAGTCTATCATCCATAGGTAAAGCATTACTGATTAAAGTCTTTTATAGCACAATGAGCCAGTAGAATTAGCCCTTGAGATCTTGCTCCAAGCTTCATTGATTAGGAAATATGAGTGTTTCAATAGTGAAAATGGTTGAGATCAGCTAAAAGCATACATGAAATAGCTCTGTTCCCCTAAAAAAAGAAATAATTTGATATTCAGTGGGCTGGACTGCTACAAAAGTGACAGTACATTCACACATTCAGAGTGTTTGTCATTAAGCCAGCACATTGTGTGGTTTAGACTTTGCTTTGCCATCTGAAGAACTGACTGATAACAGCAATTATCTTTTCCAATAAGGCCCAGCAGCTCTTTGTCAATCTCCAGTTCTTGGACTGTACAAGGGTATGTTGAAACCTTCCCACTCTTCTACCTAATTGGTGTAATTTTCAAAGAACACAGATGGGAAGGTAAAAGCAATTCACAGCCTTCCTGCTTTGGCCTTGTGATCAAAATTTTCATGGTAATAAGAGAAAAAGTAACCACAGCAGGAAAATGTTGCCATAATTCATCCAAATAATATACTGTAAATTATGTCACAATTATCTCTAAATTTTTTTTTTTTTTCACATCTCTTATGCAGTTTTGTTCTATTCTTGTCTGATAATCAACGCTGGAAAAACTTGACTAAGCAATGAATGTCACTTACAGACCACTAAGAAAGTAAACTGTACCATAGAAGATTTTAGAGCCACACTTGACAGATAGCTCAAGTGTCCTTTCATACTGCTGTACTTGGTTTCTCTTCATACAGATCTACATCTGTAGCTTCTCTCAGTTCTGTCTGTGCTTTGTGTCAATAAAAAGACCTTATTTACCTCAAAAAGTGAAATGATATTACTTTTACTTGTAGAGACAAAATGGAAAAAAATTGGCAAAACAAACGTGTTTTTTTCAATGTCCTTGAGATCCTATACTAAATTGGAAATGCATATTTATGATTCCTGAGAAATTCTGTATGACTCAAGCTTTAGGGTAGAAATAAAACAGAAAATCCAGATGTACTTAAATTATTACAGAATTGATTGAATATCAATAAAAATCTAATAGAATAACGTGTAACTTTTAAAGGGAAAATGGATAAAAGTATAAATTACTGTAATAGTCCAAGGTGGCATCAAATTTTTAATCTCAGAAATGATTTCATTCAAAATGAATCGAATTTAATTTTACTTCCTTTCATTTTGATGCTGGTGCTTTTCTAACTGCAAGGCATCAATGAAAACAAATCTAATTGCATGACTTTTCCTTAAGGTGCTGTCAGTAAAGCTGGCTATTGTTGAACTATTAAATGTGCTCAGTATTTTTTGCTACTTAAGAACTTTTATTGAAGTGGAGTGGATTAGAATGTCAAATTATATTGTGAAGTTCCTCATTAAAGCGATAGAAAGGCTAATGATCCCCATTGACTCAGTTTTATTTCAGATGCAGTACAATGAGTACTTAGAAAAATTTGTCTTTTAAATAAATTAATGTTGGATACTCCTTTGTGTGCATGTAGATTTTGAGTGGTGCTATATTATATGGATCAGGTTTTGCCTGATTGCAAGTCTTCAGGTGCTGGGGCTCCTGAGAAAGACTAACACAAGTTCTTAAGTAATCCTTGTTGTGTTCAAGCCAGACTCTGTGGACTGAGAAAGAATCTACTTTCTTTAAGAGCTAAAAAGGTGGGTGAAAAGCCAGGGCATCTTTGAAGGGATTTCTCTTCTGCATCTGTCTTATGTGACTTCAGGACAAAATGATCTCATATAATCTTTCTAATTTCAGTATCAAAATAAATGGCAGATTATACTAATCTTTCACTAAACACGCAGAGTAGAAAAGTCAATATTAGTCATACCACATCTCTCCCTTTAAAAGGCAGTTGTTATGTTTAACTTCTTGGTTTTACATGGTCCTGCAATGAATAACCTTGTATTATTTTTACTCTGTCCTTAAGCAGAGCTTATTGAAGCCAAGCAGAACACTTTTTATGACTTTAGAGTGCTTTGGATCTATCTGTTATCTAAATACGGCCCTTTTATTGTTAGAAATCAATAAATCTGTTGCTCTGGAACGTTTTCAAATGTTGCCCTTGAAACAGTCCCTTATTCACCGAATGGCTGACTTATAGCAAATCACAATGTTGCCAAATTGCTTTAGGTTTGCTTTGCATTGGTAAGTCCCAATTTCGTAAATGTGATAGATCTTTAAAATTAAACACATCTTCCTGGCTGGATGGTGAAAGAACTGCAGTCAATGGCTCGATGTCTCAGCGGAGAGCAGTGATGAGTGGTGCCCTCAGAAGGTGGCATTGACACAGGGCGTGTTTAACCTCTGTTATCAAACATCTTTGCCAGTGACAGGGACAGTGGGATTGAGGACACCCCTGGCAAGTTTACCAGCAACATCCAGCTGTGTGGGGTGGTTGATGCTGGAGGCATGACATCCACAGGGACTTTGATGGGCTTGAGAGGTGGGTCTGTGCAAACCTCGTGAAGTTCAACAAAGCCAAGTGCAAGGTCCTGCACCAGGGTTGGGACAACCCCAGGCACAGATTTGGGCTACACAGAGAGTGAATTGGGAGTAGCCCAGAGGAGAAGGAACTGGGAATGTTGATGAATGAAAAACTCAATTTGACCTGGCAATGTGCACTCACAGACCAGAAAGCCAGTTGTGTCCTGGGCTACGTCCAAAGCAGAGGGACCAGCAGGTCCAGGGAGGAGATTCTGCTCCTCTACTCTGCCCTGTGAGACCACACCTGGAGCACTATCCAGCTCTGGGGTCCCCTGCACAGGAGGGACGTGGAATGATTGGAATGAGGCCAGAGGAGGCCACAAAGATGCTCAGAGGGCTGGACCATCTCTCATATGGAGACAGGCTGAGAGACCTGGGGCTGTTCAGCCTGGAGAAGAGGAGACTCTAGGGAGGCCTTAGATTTTTTCTACACATGGTCTTGTGGCTAGTTATGGAAGAAGATAGCCCTAGAAAACATTCAATTTTGCTCTGTTGTATATTTTTTTATATATCACTGCTCAATTTAAAACACAATAGTCTAATCAAATCAAGATAAAATTTTGGCCTTTTTTCTTTAACTTATTTGGAAAATAATGAGCTAAAAATTTCTCCTTCCTTGTGAGAAATATTTATTACTAAGAAAACCTGTTTCTGGAACACATTGAAATATACACAAGAAATAATTTCTGTAATAGGTCAAACTAGCTTTGCTTTGATGTAATATTTTCCCTTAAGGAAAATAATAAAAAGACTAATGTATACATATTCATCAAAAACTATCTGAATGTGTAGTTTCTCAGTGGATTGCCCATGCTTTAAGACAATCTAAAGCTCACAGTTTTATATCAGAAAAGCAGAGATTTCTTCCTGATTAACCCAAACAATTTTCTTGAAGTGCAGGTGAATACATTCTGAGAGGTTCTTTGCTGGGCTGATGTTAAAATGTATTTAAAAAAGAGACATCTCAAGATGTTGAGCAGGACTGGTAGGGATAAACTATTAAAATAAGCTGATGCTGTAGAGCAAGTGAACAGTTCCATTTTATTTACTTTGAGTAGCTTGATGTATGTAATAAAGATTATGTAGTCACCAGATTTCTACTAGACATTGAAGAAGGATGTTTGAAATTGGTGGGGTTTGTTTGTTTGGGTTGTTTTGTTTGGGTTGGCTTTTTTTTGGTTAGACTTCATCAGAGATAGAAAAAGCAGATAGGCAGCAGCAGTAGTTCTGTATAGTTCATGGCTGGGTTGGATCACTTCAGTGACAGATTTCTGTTTCTCAGTGGCTTAGTTTAAGACATGCATGTCCAGATTTTTAACAATAATTAGGCACTCAGTGCTTTTAGGAACTGAGTGTTGAATATGTTTTAAAAGTTCCACATTTGTTCTGTGCTTCAGTTTCACTTTCTAAAGCTGAGATAATAATTACTCCTCTTCTTTAAAAAGGTTTGTGAGATAAATGCATTAAATGCTGCAATGGGCATGGAACTCAATCTATTCTCAGGTGTCTAACATAGTCTAGTAAATCAAGTACTTAATGTGTCCAAATGTTCTCATCTTGCAGAAATTGCTTGGGTAAAACTTAGCATAATATGAACTATCTCTGTAAATAAGATGAGGGTTTAGGTGCTGATGCAAATAACAATACCAAAGACTCCAAATGACTTGAACAAACTTTGATTCAGGCCCATTAAAATTTGTCATGAACAGTTTTCAACACACAGATTCTGCTGATTAATTTTAGTTCTGGTTGTGTTTTTTGTTATGAATAGTCTTGGGGTTTTTTGGTAGGACTGTTAGGTGCTCAAGAAGTTTCACAGTATCTGAAGGGAAATATTTGACTTTGTTGTATTTATGAAGCTCTAATGACTGTGACCATTTAGATCAAAGGAATTTTGGTGTCTGAGGCAGTAAATATCACCACTATTAAAGGCAGTCATTCATTCCTTTACAAGCTGTCAAGTGGCACAACAGATAACTTCCTATTACCTTTTCTGTGCTAGGAGAATCAGCAAATGTTTATTCCCTCCAGTGCTGCTTTAACCTCTCTTACTTATTCCCTCTATCCATTGCACCTTGTCATGAATGGACACTTAACCTGTAAGAGAGAAGCAACAGCGAACTTTATTGACACAAAACACCGAGTTAACAAAATTCAATGGCAAATGGGACAGTGCTTTAACAAGGTTTGGTGGCAAGATACACTTAATTATTTACTGCCTAGAGGGCAAGGTTAGAAAAAGCTGTCAGGGAGACCCTTCCATTGAGTCATGAGGTTCAGGAACGAGCCCCTTGTTTTCTAAACTTCTCAGACTGCAGTTGGATCCGGTCCTAGTCCCAGACTTGGTTGGTGGTTCATGTCTTAAGGATTATACATGCACGATCAATCCTTTGTACAAGTTAGCTAAGATTTCCTTTAGTTTAGTGTGCTACTGATCACTCAGTGAGGATCTGTTGTGGCAGGGAATCTCAGCCTTGAGGACTAACCTTGAGAGTTATCCTTACTCAAGGGGAGCTCCTGGCGTGCAGCCCAGCGGGAGAGCTCGCTGGGCCCTGGGCTGTCCACTGTTTATAAAGCGAGATGATTGACTTATTGTGAGATTTGCATACTGGCAAGACATCTGGGTCACTGTTCCAGACAGCCCTTGGCTACCCTGTAGCCCTCTGTCCCCCAAAAGTCCCCAGGAAGGTGGGTGCAGGCACCACAACCCCCACTGATGGTTGCGACAGGGAGGGGGGAAACACACCATCATATGACAAGCAAATTGAAAATGAAGCTTGTTCAGAGAAAATACAATGATACTCCAGGATACTGATATGCTTCCCTGTACATGGTGTTCCTGCTCAAACTGGCATGGGTTGCTGCCTGCAAGTGCTGTGAAATTCCACCAAAATGTGCCATTTTGTACCGTCACCAAATGTATCCACGGGAATGCTCCGCTTTGTGTCCTGCAGCACTTGAATGGCTCTGCAGAGACCACCGTGGTCATGTTTAGAGATCTCATTTTGGAAATTGTTGTCTGTGTGAGCAAAACAGTTAATTCTTGTTGAACTACAAACTCTTGCAGGAATTGAAAAGAAATCTTGCAAAATTTCATTGTGAAGCTGAGTCTTGAAATATACTTAAATATTATGCTTGATGTTTTCAGCGATAGGACCGAGAATTTTTGACAAATTTTAAAAGACTGAACTTTATGTTATAACTGAATGTCCATTATGATTCTCATGGCTCTTAGTGCTCTGGTAGATTCTCATTTATGCAAAACTAAGAATCCAATCCCTCCGAATGAATTCAAGTGATTTTTAAATATAGACAAAGAAAATTAATTCAGTAGTTTCATTATCAGTATTCCAGTAAGTATGAGAAATCATTTTATTTTCAAATTAAATCTATGGAAATGAGCAAAGCTCATAAAATTAGGAAATATAATTCATATTTAAAGTTAATATCTTAAACTGTTCTAAGGGCAAGCAAGATAAAATGTCTGAGTGAGTTTAATCTTAGATTTATCAAGGTCAATAAAATTAGGATTCTTTACATTATAATGTTAATACAGCCAAAATTTAAATAGTTATCTTAAACATTTATTATGACTGCTGTATCTGTGAGATAAAAACCATTAATTTTAAGTGCCAACAGTGCAAGATAAGAAAGTGTGGACACTTCTAGCTAAGGAAAAGATGACTCTAAAATTCACTTAATCATGGACTAGTAATGTGTAGAGAAAAGTGCAAATTAAATTTTGATCTGAAACATTAGTTAGTACAACAATCTCAATTTTCATTCATGAATAGTAGGTACATGGTATTAATTCCTCTTGAAATCTGAGGAAATAGAGGGAAGCTGAGGGAACTGAGGAGAGACCAAGTTAACTGGAGGTGTTAGCCTGGACAAAAGGAGGTTTGAGGAGAGCTTAACACTCTGTACAGCTCTCCTGAAAGGAGGCTGTAGGCAGGTGGGGGGTGGTCTTCTCTCCTAGGTAAAAGTGAGAACATGAGAAAACAGCCTCATGTTGTTCCAGGGCAGCTTTAGATTAGATATGAGGAAAAAATTATTCACTGAAAGAGTGGTCAGGCATTGGAATGAGATGCCAAGGAAGTGGTGGAATGACCATCCCTGGCAGTGTCCAAGAAATGTGTGGATGTCATGCTTAGGGACATGGTTTGGTGGTGGACCTGGCAGTGTTGGGCTAATGACTGGACTTGATAATGTTAGAGGTCTTTTGCAGCCTCAGTGATTCTCTCTTTAACCCACAGTAATTTTGACAGTTATAACAGGATACAGTTTATCCTGTTTACTGCATTCAATTGAAATTGTGTTTTTAGAATGCTTAGTTTGTTTCATGTTTCATGGTGATGTTCAACAAGACAGTTCACAGGTCCACTTTTTCCAGAAGTTTTTTAAGAATCAGGTATGTTTATTTTCAGTGGTGAACCCTGTCTTACTGAAGGGATTGGAATAAAACTGAATTCCCAAGTAATCCAGAACTGCAAAATGCCCCCTCCTTACACATACCTCTGGTACTTCTTTAACAGGGTAGCTCACATCTGGAATAAATTCAACTGGGAAGTCCTCTGGGTAAGAAAGCTGTCCTGCCTTTTGATTTTTGACAGTGTACTTAGACTATTTTGGCTGCAGACACAGAACCTGAAAGAAGAATGTGCCTGAACTGCCTGAGCTTTAAAAGTAGTCTGGACATGAATATGCATTGCTATGTGGAGCCTCTTGATCCTGGCCAAGGAACAACCAATACTCAAGGGTGAGGTGCAACACTGTCTTTGTGACACACCCAATGTGTCATTTCCTATCACATTGTCTCCTCTTGTATCAGGTATCTGACAATGCAAACTTCATGTGTATGATAAAGGTAAAATGCAATAAAAAAATATCTTCCCTTCTTTTTGCTACTGTGTTTTGGTCCTGGGTTAAATCAATGAAAAACTTGTATTTTTAAAAAGGCAGCAATTCAACAGAAAGCTTAAAAAGTAACTCAAAGGCTTCATAAGTTCTGCTTTTGTTTGTCTGTTATTAGCAAAGCGTCCTTTCAATGGCTGTGGCTTCTAAACAGGGTGGCAGTGCAAATACATCATGTTAATGTTCTTCTACCACTAGCAATGAGTGTTAATTAGAGCTGTATTTTGCTTAGTCTCTCTTTGGATTATTTAGGATAGCAATAAATTCAACTCTGCTGAATGGCTGTTTGTACAATCCATCTTTTAATTCAGTCTTTGAGGCAGAAGACTGTTCAGAGTAAGGTTCGTAATTGTTGCAGAGTGCATTTGATTTCTTAGCATCAAAAATCATCTCTTATTTCATTAAGCAAACAGTATTTTTCTCCCAGAATAGATTTAGTTTTCCACACTTACTAAATGGAAATAATATTTTTCAATTATGTTTAATGGGTAGAATGCAATTTTTTTTAATCTAATGGCTTTGTCAATAGCAGTATTTTATGTTTGATATTTTTGTATAATATTTTGATGGACACAGCTTACTTTCTGTAAAATGTAATGCATGAAATAATTGCTAAACATAAATTCTACCTTTTCAAATTGTACACTAGGGTTCTTTTTGACACTTTGCTACTTTTCATTAACACTTTTTCTCTCTGCTTTATAAGGAGTTAAACTTAGTAGCCTGACTCTAACTAATACTATATTATTAATAGGTTATCATTTGTGTGCATGGCATTATTTTTTAAGTATGAGGCTAAATCATAGCACTGAAGTTTAAAGTTAAATGTTTTGTTTCTAATGTCTACTATATTTCTTGTTATTGAAAAAACACATCTGTTATTCGTGGATGTCTTTTCCTCAGCCAATAGGTTGAAGTTAAAAGGTGGCTGATATTTGGATCTGTATTCTTTAAAATTTCCCTTTCTAATTAATGAAAATTTTCCCCCCATTCCTTTTGACTTAAAACCTGGGTTATGATGCAACTGATTTTTAACCGTATTAATTTTTAAGCATGTGGGGATGGTTTATGTTAGACATTATTTCTTAAAAGTCTCAAATTTGAAAGATACAAAAACCTGTGCTTAACTGGAGGAAAGAGAAAATCGGTTACATTTTATGATTCATAGGCAGTGCATCTGGGCAGATCATAGAGTCCAAGCAATGAAATAGTTGTAAAATTGTTATAAAGTGCACTAGTTCTGATTTTGAGCTATTAAAAAATTTGCATTGTATTGTTTGAAATACATTCCTCTTCCAGGTATTACATACAAAGTACTCCTCTTTTCGTTTAGATGCTCTAAAACTTCCCTCCCTCACTGTTTCCCCATGCCTTTAGTAGTCCTGCCTCTGACAGCATTAAAGCGCTTCATTAAAATGCACTGTGCAGAAGAGGGGACACAACCATGCGTCTATTGGGACATGACACAGAATTTTAGACAGGTTCCCTTTAATTTCAGTTTAAACTAATGCAGTTCACAAGTTAGGCAACTTTGTGGTCTTGTTGAAACAAACCACCCTTGAGAGGATCCGATTTCCTCCTCCACTCCTTACACTTGCGCAGAATGGGAGTTGCCCTTCTGCCTTTGGTCAGGTTTTTTCTTGCACAGTCTTTGGGATTGCCCTCTCCTGCAGCTAACAGAGGATGAGAGGGTATGGATTTTGGAGTCTGCAACCAGGGATGTTGCAAAACTTTATCTACGCACAGTCTCTTAGACACATCAGGTTGGAGCAGCTGAGAAATGAGGTCCTTGCAGTCCACGGACAGGCGTTTTGTCTTGAGGAAGGGAATCTTTTGTTGTTTCTGAATCTGGAGCATTTCCTTGACATTAGAACTATCAAAAGGCTGTGAAGCATAGAGCATTGCGTACAGGATGATGCCCAGGCTCCACATGTCAGAAATCCTGGGGTCACAAGGAATGTGCTCAAGCAGTTCAGGCGCTGAGTACGCCAGAGACCCGCAGAAAGTGTTGCTGAGAATGGTTTTTCCATTTTCATCCCGAGACAAGGGTTTTGAAAAGCCAAAGTCTGTCAGCTTGAAGTTAAGATCATTGTCGAGAAGGATGTTGTCACACTTCAGGTCCCTGTGGGCAAAGTCCGAGTCGTGGCAATGCTTGATGGCAGAAGCCAACTGCTGGAACTTGATGCGAGCAATGCCCTCTTCCATCGGTCCCTTGATGCTGAGGTAGGTCAGGAGGCTTCCCCTTTCCCCCAGCTCCATCACAATGTACACTTTCCCAACCGATGTCTCAAAAATCTCGAACGTCTCGATGATCGAGGGGTGGTGCAACCGTTTCAAAGCCTCCATTTCCCTGGGGAGAAACTTTTCCAGGACGTTCGGAGAAATTTTCTTCTTGTCGATGATCTTGATGGCCACTTTGCGGTTCAGGTGGTGGCTGTAGGCGCATTTCACTTTGCCGTAGGAGCCTTCCCCTAGTGTGCTGCCCAGGCTGTAGCCCTTCTTTTTAAGCACCACAGCATCCATGTTGGGGTAGACTCAGGGAGCTGCCCCAGCAGGAGCTGCTGTGCCTCATGTGTGGTGGCCAGTGGCCCCAGGTGGCTGTTTGCAGCACTGGTGTGGCAGGAGTTGTGGGCTGTCACCCCAGCGTTGGTCACTGGGTGATCTCATGGACAGTCACCCCTGCCCAGGCCAATTGAAAGGACCTTTCTGTCCTTAGAGCTGCTCTATGACATCGTGGAGGGCAAACCTTAACACTGAGTCTCTGGCTGCCCTGTGATGTCACGGGCGGTTGCCCCTGTGTGTTGCAACCAGAAAATGGAGCTGACCTCTTAAAGGGATATTTCTCTTTTTAAGGTGGCCAAAGTAGCAAGAAACTGTTAAGCAGCGATTGCCACCCGAGCTCTGTGGTGGTATCAACCAGAGTATTCCTACAGTCTCTCTCTTCGCACAGTGTTTTGTTTTAAGGGTGTGATCAAGTTTGTATGGAAATACTCACATTTTTACTATTAACAGAAAGAAAAAGCTGTTGGTTTTTGTTTGTTTGTTTGGTCTTTTTGTTTGCTTGTTTTTTTAAGGACAAAATTGATTGTCAAATTCAAGTGTATCGACTTATACATGATTTTTTTGAGTAACTGACTGCTGGCATTGTGCCATGCAACAGATCTGGAGAGTGGTAGGTATTGGTTCCCTGCTATGTAAGTTCAGTTATAATGCCACCACGGAACTGATGGATCAAGAAAGAGAGTCTATATTCAGCAAAGCACTTAATTTTCCCAATGTTAAATGTGGTTAAACTTAATTAGAATCTAAGTGAGAAGTCAGATCTGTTATTAGTGAAATACATTTTTGTGTCTGTTGGTGATAATATAAGATTTTCTTTAACTAAAGTAGCTTATTGGTCTTTAAGTAGAATTTTGACTAACACTTAACATCATCATATTAACATATTTACCAGCATTTTTTTTTCTGGTGTACATCTGTGTCGGTTGCAAATGTAATAGACTCAGGACTCTAATGGTACAAATTAAATTTTCCAATGAGAGAAATGCCAATATAGGCCAAGAATTATTCTGAATCCAAAGGGTGAAGAGCAAACTATTAATTCATTACATATGGCAGAAGCAATTCTGTACTTTCCTTTAAGTTACTGTGATATTTGATCTTAACACAATAAACTGATCCTTTCTGTACATCCTGTGCAACCTTTACAGTTGCTGGAGTCCTCATCTCCCAAACAGACCTGGTTGTATGCTGATACCTTCTTTATTATTCCTGTGCTCCTGTCATCCTCTTTGCACAAACCTCTTAGGTCAACTAAGAGAGAACACTGAAATCCCCACTTAGTTGCTCAAGTTTAGGCCCCAGTGTACAAGTGGTTTCTTGAAAATCAGGTGCTTAACACTGGATCAGGGATTAGTACAATGGGAGCTGTGTGGCACACACTGATAGTGCAGAGAATAGCTAGAAGGTAGAAAATTTTAAACCCTGGATCAGTATTTCCTTGCATGCCAAGTCTTCTGGTAAACAATTTTTTCCAGTTGTATAGCACTGTTTTATAAAAATTGAATACCTGCATATTTTTCCTGGAATAAAATTCATGATGCAGGCAAGAGTCCAAATCTGCCAGACCCTCTCCCCTCTGCACTATCCCAGGTCCCCTTTTTAAAAAAGCTTCTATTTTAGTATTTCAATTTTTTTACATTGGAAAACTACCTTGGAACTTTCCTGCACTTGGCTGCTTAGGTAGTAATGCTTTTAGGTTTGTATTCTATACAGAGTTTGAGAATTCTGCTTTACCTGTCATGAAATCCTTTTGTGTAGGAGTCAACCTATGTGAGGAGATAAAGGGACAGTATATCTGAGAGTACACAAAATGGTAGTTTAGGTAAAATGCAGGCTACTGATAACCCACTAAGCCTTCCTGGGTACCCTAATCCTAATTTATGTTAAATCATAATTAAGACAGTTTTGTTTATTGCTTGTAGCCATGAGCACCTGGAAGACTAATCCCATCCATGTGTTGGGGACAATCCAGCTGCTATTGTTGACTCACAATACAGAAAAATTTGTATTTGTGAGTTGTTTTCATCAGTATTTGTTCAGGCATTTATAGAGGCCCTTTTTTCCAGCGTATCAGGAACTGGAACAGAAGAAGCATCCAAAATAAAATGGATGAAGACATTTTTGGAGCAAGAGGCCAAAGCCTCAATAGGCTTGCTGCTTTTCCAGCCAAACTATAAAACAGAACATCTCTGATACATCTATGCAAAAATAGATTCTCAACCTCTGTTATAGCTGGACTACTGTTTGGTGTTGCACATGTAATTAGGCACAACTGTTAGATTTTCAGGATTCTGAAGGGGTTTTGTCAGAAGGCCATAGATGGCACCAGAGAAGAGAAATGATAAATGAGGAGGAGGGAAAAAGGGGAGGCATAAACTGAGTCTCAGAAGAATAAAACCATAAGGAGGGGGAACACCTAGGCTCACTTTCTGTACAATTTTAAGTTTTCAGTGGCATTGTTTTTCCTGTTGTAAGCTAAACCTACTTTCTAATAGAAATGTTGCTGTACAGGGAAAGGTTTTGAACCTGTACATAACACACATATTCACACAACTAAATCCCTCACCTATTGGGCCTCTGGTTGACAAGGGTTGTTTTCTGTTTCTTGTACAGCATTTCTTCTTAAACCATAAGTAGGAGCACTCAGGTCAATATAAAGCCTTACTCTTTTCCATTTGGGGGAATTGCTTCTTTAGGAGAGTATTTGTTCTAATGCATTAAAGAGAACCCTTTTAAAAATCATGCAAGAACAGCCGCATTTAACATCTCCTATTGTTAAATCTTTGAGCTCTTTAGGGATTTCCTTTGCTTCAAAGTTTTCTGCTAACATAGTGTTTTCCCAAGAGAAATATCTCCTAATATTCCATTGTCTGCCTTGTCATGATGGAAAATATGCAAACTGCTCTTAAGTGGCAATTATTTTCTTTGAACTTTTTTGAAGTCCATTCACGTAGAGATCACTTGCAGGATCTGGTGTGGAAATTTGGACCTAGTTCTCCATTCACTGAATTATCAGATCATGATAAAACAGAAATAAAGCATTAGGAACTAAATGTGGAATCACACAAAGACAGATATAATAGTCTGTACACAATTCAACTGCTTTGCAAAACCCTCTGACTCTTCTCATGTTTGTAAACTCATGGTATTTGCAATTACATGGATTTTTTGCCAGTTAAAATTAGAGTTGACTCTCATAAGAATGAAAATTAGAAATGAAAAAAATTGCAAGTGAACAATATTCATGTTATAGACTCCAAAATGAAGGCTGTATCTGTAATAATTTCATGTGGATTCTTCTCACAGACAGCAGAGAGCAGCAGTGTGATGACCTGAATCAGAAGGAATAATGTTAAGGAATACCAAAACTAGCTAAAAAGTTAAATACTTCCAAAAAACCTGGCTATTGCTTTGATACTGATGTCTTTTTTTTTTTTTTTTTTTTTTTTGAGAGACTTTTGCAAAAGAAATTACAAGATGGTAGGAAAAAATGGCATTAACAATAAAACAACCATTATGAAAATAATTGTCAGGCAAGATACTTTCATACAGTAAAAAAACAGTGACAGCAGGAGGTGGGTAACTAATTGTTTGGTGAAAATGAAGAATAGATTAGTGTTTGAGCTGTGTTTAGAACTGTCCAAAATGATGTAGGGTAATTAAGAGCAGAAGATAAACATTAGTTCACAGATTATAGTTTAAAGAAAAAAATTACTTGAATGCCTGTTTAATAGTCTGAAAATTGATAAATTCAATTACATTAACTTTCAGAAATCATTAACTATGTTTACAGATAAATTGCAAGTCAGTATTTTTGTTCATTTTAGGAGTTCATAGGTACAGATCAAACCACACTAAATCATTCAGGGGAGAAGTTGTCATGTACTGCATGAGATATTGTTTCTAAGGATTTGAAAATATTTTCTTTGATTGATATTTTATTAAACCAAACACAAAATTCTCAATTTTGTTTTTCATCAGTGACTGTGCTTCGCCCTCCACTATTTTCCATAGTAAAAGCAGGATGTAGACTCTTGTGGGTAATGAGCAGATATAAATACATATGAGTCAGATAAATTATGCTGCATCCCTTCATTCCAGGGAAACTGCTACACTGAAGGATGCAGGCAGATGCTGTTGCCCTGGTGATTGCTTGTTGGAGTCTGGATTGCACTGGGTCTGCATTCCTCACTCTTCCTCCTTGAATGTTTGCATTTGTGTAAACAACTCATAAGGATAAAGGCTACAAATTAAATGCAAAGAGGTGAAAGGGCACACATGCAGTGTAGATGTGATGTGCTGAAAATGGCTCATAAGGAGTATAAGGCCTAAATATGAGTGTTTGAGTAAGATGTGTCACTGGACTAGGCCGTTATAGTTGTTATAGGAAGTCTTAGAAATACATTTGTGACATACAGTGGTGGTTTGGTCATCTCTTCGAAGCGTTAATCAGCTTAATATAGAGCTAAACATAAATGCATGAAACTTCAGTTCTGCAAAGCTACTCAGAGGGCCTGAGTTTCTGTGTCCCGTCTGAGACAGAAGAAATGGCAAGTGGTATTTTCTGATGGTTGTCTACATGGAAACTTTCTTTTCCTCTTTATTCTCTCTCTTTGATGCTCTAGGCCACAAGACTGGATTTGAATGCATTGAATTAAAAACAAAAGCTTCTACATTTCACAAATTATCTTCAGAACTCTGAAAAAATACTGTTAATCTTGCAATTGTTATTCTTTGATTTTTTTTTCAGTATTTTTTCCCTCCATAATGAAGTGTCCTTCACTTTAGAAGCTGGTGGTCCCTTAGGTGTTCAAAGTTATTTGTATTTTTGAATCTGTGTTTTACAGAGGTTTTGATAATATGGACTCTAAATGTTTTTGCAACCCTCATTTTTTGACATTTGTGTACTTCTCATGTTACAACATGTTTCTAAGACTCTCCCTTTCTTCATAGGGCCTTAACATTTTTTGAGCCTGAAAAGCATGACTGAAATTCTAGAACAAACTGTTATGCAGCAAGCTGCTTTTCAAACAGATCCAATCCTGAAACTTTTTACTTTACTATTATGCAACTTCATGCTCTCATGCCAATTATTTGAACTTCTGTCTTCTGATAATACTGAAAACTTAAGCTGTGTGTACAAAATCTATAATTAAATAATTTTTGCTCTGCCTTCTCTCTCAAATCCTGCAATCACTGCATCAGCAGAGAATACTGAGCATAATCCTTTCAATGCATTCACTGCCCACACATGGAAACACCTGCATCCACCAGCTGGCTGAAGTCAGAATGACTTCTCTGATAGAGCTTTTTATGAAATAAGAATCATCTACTATTTTTGTCTCTTTGTAGACCTGATTTGACTGATAGGTTGAAGTGATTTAAGGTCAAGAGCAGTGCACTTTCTGAGCAGTTTGTTGTGTGATGCCTTTTTTGCTCAAGTTCTTGTTGACTGAATTAAGGGGAGAATGAACTGCTCATTCATATTCATTTGTAATGGAGGTTGTACATTCTTATGTTCTTTCACAATTTTTTTGCAAAGCAAAGGGAAAGTACTCAAAAGAAAAAAACCCAAATCAGATGTGCTAAGTGGAAAAAAAAATCTACACCAATGCAATAGCCTTCCTTCCAGGGTATCCCTCAGGTTTCCCATGAAATGGGAGGATGTAGTGATGCTGTGAACGGTTGGGTAACTTTGGGGAAGACCATGTTATCTTGCTGGCTGTTAGGAAGGTCAACTCAAATCTTTTTAGGCAGAATTCAATATATCTAAAATCAGGGGAGAACATAGAATTAGTTATACCTAATTTATCACAACTGATGTTTTGAGTGATTTTTTTTTTTTAATAGTAAATATTGCCTAATGCTAGTATTCTTTTTCTAGTATAAATTTTGTCATTTAACTCACTATTACATGAATAATTATTCCAGTAGAAACACCACTCATGCAGACTTGAAACAGCATTATAATCATAAAGGAACCAAAATAGACTTTTAAAGTATTCCTAATTCCCTTTGAATCATAGCAAATGCTTAAAGTCTATAGATAGTGTGTAGTAAAAGTATCTTTTCTATTTTGTCACTAGGGCTTTCTTTCTGGTTGGTGACACATTCCTGATGCATAAAGTTCTCAAATTTTGTTTTAATTTGAATGTGTCAATTGATTTTTCTCCGAAATTGTCTCTGTGGTGGGGTGTTAGCCAATTGGTTTTTAATTTTAAAAAGTTAAGCTCCTTTTTGGAAGACAGCTACTAATGCAGTTCTTTTATCTTGCACTACAAAGGAGTATCACAGCACCAAAAGTGTGACAGGGAGCTGAGGCTTGGTCTGCTGTGACAATGACTTTATTCTGACTTCTTTTGCAAGATTTATGAATCAGACTTGATGATAAATTTTGGTGCCAGGTTTTTGATGTGGCAGTACCCCAAAATCACTGTGACATTGTCTAATGAGCAAATGGTCTAGTTTGTGCATAAATAATGCTGTGATTCTGTGTGAATTTCTCTGGTGTTACACACAAATGGTGACACTGAAATGCAAGAGTTTCTGGTGGGGTCTCACAGTGAAATTGTGCTCTGAGTAACCCAGAGAAGGCAGTGGAAGAACAATGATTCGTTAAGACAGGAACTGTGAAAATAACATAATACAAGCCAAGTCAAGCTAACGAGGTTTTTATTGAGAGGTAAAGCTTATTGATCTCTTCCTACCAGTTAGCTTTTAGATTATATTAATTATTGTGTTTTGACTATTACAGGACTGGTTTTCCCAGTTGACTCAGAAGTAGATTTGGTGCATCAGAACTGATACTTTCCATTAAGTATTCTGCTTTTACTTTCTACCTGCCTGCAGGAGACTGCACTTGCTTTTAAATGGAAAAGCTTATTAAAGACAATGGGAGCTTTGGCACCAGCATGATTATTCTAACAGTTTATTGTAATGCTTTTGGAAGGGTAAGGCACATAGAATTCATAGAGCTAATTTAGGACCTATTCTGCCTTTTCTAATTGTGTGTGTGTGTGTGTAGGCCTCTTCTCGAAATCATTGAGAAGTTTTAATATAAATTCAGTGTGATGTGAAGCCTTTTTTTTTATTTCTGCTAAAGTCGTACCATCACTTCATGATGTTTTGTCTACTTTACTGCTAATGATGCTGCTGAACTGTAAACAAATATAAACAGGGTTATCAGGCAGAATACATTAACATAAACATTTTAATATGCTCTTTCCACCTCTTCAAATTGATCTGGTATTTAAAGGAAGCATTAACTCTTACGAGTAAAATTGAAGTTTTGCTGTGTTCTTTTAGTAATATTATCCCACTATTAGACTTTACAATCTGTGTTTTGTTACATTCAGCCTTTGAAAAGTGAAGAACCCTAGTATTGACCAAAAGTTTTTGTGTTAAAATAAGAACTTAAAAGGCAAGTAAAACATTACTAGAAGACTAGAACATCTTGCTTAAATGAGTTTCTAACTTTGTTGGGAGAGGGGCAGAAATCAGTGTACATCTTGAGGTTTTTGTCAAATGCATAAGAAGATGATCAGAATTCTGCTCCAGTTCACAGTAAATTACATTGAGATGGAAAATATTGATTAGGATTAGAAATTGGAGTAAACAATCTATCTTTGGGATTTTTGTCACAGAGAAAAGGTATTCTGACATTAAGAAATGACACAGATCAAATTTATTAATAACATAAATAGATGTTCAGGTTGTTGAAATAAAAATAATATTTTGCCTCTATTTGCTGACACAGAGTGAAAAATAAAAACATTGTGGCAGTGTAGTATTGCCCACAGTTTTTTAGATTTTGTGAGTCCACAGAGAAGTAACTTCAACAAGTACAGGTTTCTAAAGGACAATGACAAATTTGGGTATTTCCACGACATATTGCTGACCAGATGATGGTACCAGCTGTGACCAATGGTCTGTAATTTTTTAAAAAATTATCTGTATTTTTATACCTAGCAAGAAAAGAAGACAAGGAAATTCTGAAGATGTTTTTATATCCTTATTGGGATAAACGTGGTTACAACTGAATAATACAAAGACTGGGCATAAAAGACCAGCAGGAAAATGGGCTAGATAAAAATATATGGATGTTTGGGAGTGATATCTTCCACCTCTAGTGTTTCTCCTCTCCCAGAGAATACCTCAATCTGCTTTTAGTTTCCTTTCTTTGATGTTCATCTTTGTGACAATGGAAATATGTGCTGCAGTAGTGGTTGTATTACTGGAGTTTTCCCCCCTTATTTGATCTAAACACTATTATTCTTGTCTAAAGTTACTGAAGACTTTTCTTCCTACAAATAGATTAACAGGATTGTCCATCAGAAAGGAAATCTGTTCCCTGGCAGCAGTGACAGTTCCTTGATAGCAGTAAAGTCTTGACCTTGAGTCATCAGATTGGCTTAACCTGCATAGCTGCTTTTAATAACTTTGAAATGCAGAGTTCTTGGGATATTTTAGCCAGATGTGTCAAACCTTAACTAATAATGAGTAATTTCACTAGTTATCTTTTAGTCAGTCTGGCTTTTAACCTAGCAGCTATGTCAACGTAACTACAGGCACAAGATCAAAGTCTTGACAACTTGCTCATTCTGAACAGATCTGCAAAACTTGTTGCTCTTCAGAAGCTGGAGCTATATTGTTGTAACCCACTAAATACAGCAGGAAAAAAATAGGAAGAACCTCGTTTTTAGAGAGGACTGTTAGATTACAGAAATACAGAAGCCTGGTAGAAAAAGAACCTTCTCAGTTGGATCTTTAAGTGTTGTGTAAGATGTATGAGGATGCCTTTGCTTTTTTTTTGCAAGTGACTTACTTCACACATCCTGAATTTTGAATGTGAGTGCACAAGCTCTGAATTATTGCAGGGTTCTGAGGATGAAGTATGGCTTTCATACTGTAAACCATGCTCACAGTCTGGACTGCTGGCTTACAACATGCTTCTGCATCCACCTGTCTGTCTAACACCCTGTGAGAACTGGGCTGTCTTAAGTCAGTGCTGATGAAACATTTCTGTGGGAAAAAGTGCACATAAGGAGACATAACCATTAGGAGTCAGCCTAAAGATAGCAGAATTAACACAGAAACAGATGGACAGTTTTCAGAAGGTGACTCCTTGGTCACAGAGAGACAGAGAAAACCCAAGCACAGACAAAGCAGACTGAAAGCCAGGAACAGTGAAGAGCTTTTGTCTAGTTTTCAAAATAGATTTCTAGAGGCGAAGAATATTTGTCTCTGAGATATGATCATGTTAATTTTATTTTTTTTTAAGTCTTGAGTTTTTAATCAAAGTGGCTCACTTTTAAAACTTTTCTAGATTTTTAGTAACGTAGGTGAGATGACCAGACAAGACTATGGCAGGGTGTTTTTAGGGGAGTGAGTAGGGGGACTAATCCTATAAAAAAAAATTCCTAGGATCCAGTTTCCTGAACAACCCTGAAAATTATATATCAGGACCATAATTGTGTATTCATAACTTCTCCATAAATGTCCAAAAAGGCATTTCTTTGTATTTCTAGTTTATACTTAAAACCCTTTGTTGGCCTACATGAGAAGTGTTAGAGAAGCAAGTAAGCAACAAGTGCAGTTAAACCAACTGTTGTTGCTTGAAAAGTCTTGGCAGACGTAATTATTTAGTAGGGTCATAATATGGGTGATTATACCAAGAGCTGCTCCCTGATGATCAAGAGAAATAAGAGGAGATTAGACTATGAGAGAGGGCATCATAAACTGCTGGGAATCAGTCAAGTTGGATGGGAGCTGCACAAACAGATGTAGAGAGTGAGTAGGATCAGAAGTAAATGAGCCCCCAGGATACAGGTCAGCTTTACTTGTGGACCATAAGATGGGGAAGGTACTGAAGGAGGGAGGCTCTCCCTGCCCAATTTGCTCAGATGTGATTTTCAGAAACTCTAGAGTGGTGCTTACTTGACACAACGTCTGATTTTCTTTGATACATATTTGTTGTGGAGTGGATTTTTCTGTAAATATGTTAGAAAAGGCCAAGATATTTTAATTGTCTTCTGGATATTTTCTTTTCTTTTTTTTTTTTTTTTTTTTTTGGTGTCAGAAATTATGTTGATTAACAGTGTTCATAAAAGGGCAAGATCACAGGTACAGCTACCTCTGAACACCACTGAAGTTATAAAACTATTACTTTCTCCATGCATCATTAAAAGAAAAATACTTTATGCAAATGTATTTAACTTTACAGATAATTATTCAAACTGTGGGAATTACATTACTGCCTTTTTTGAAGACGTTTGCCCTTTCTATCATTCTGGACATTTCCATTTGACTCCACTAGAATTGATAGCCCTGCTCCATACTAAAAAGCAGTATCCAGATTTAAATTTTAGTTCCCTCAGTTGGTTATATGGCAGACCATGACCAGCAACTAAATTTTAAACTGATATTAAGACAAAATTAGCACACTACTGAAAGCTTCAAGTGTTCACATCTATGTTCAGCTCACAAAGCTGTTCTCTATTCAAATAAAAATAGAAAATAGGTAACAAAAAGCAACACTGTGAGCAGAACTATTGTCTTTTGCTGTTCATGGACTGCCTAAGTAACCAGTAAAGAGTTTGATGTATCTCTTACCTTTACATAACTCAAAGATAGTAGAGTCCTATGTGGTTATGTACAACTTTACTGATATAACATTTCAAATCGGTAAAAGGATTCACTACAAACATGTTAATGCAAATTTGTTAAAAACAGTAAAGTTAATCTCTTCTGTTATTCTCCTGGATACACTGAACTGTGTTGTGAACCAGATTTGGCTCAGTATCTGGAAACAGAGCCTGGTAGACCCTACTGAATTAATGGACACCAATTAAAGTCTTTAGAGATGAAGAATAACTTCCTGTTCAATAGCATTTGTTATCTTAATTTTCGAAGCTCACAATATTTTTCTATTCCTAAAAATAATAAGGATGTTCCTAATGGAACACACTCACATATCCTCCAAGCCAATTTATTTTACCAATTTTTCTTTGCCTTTTTTTTTTTTAAACAGTCATATATTCAGCATATTTCATGGCAGTACAAAAACCCATATTTTCTGTTTCTTTCTGTCATCTGTGTGCTTTTCATCTTATAAGCATTAAAAGAGCCTTCTGGCTAGAATGTTAGGTGATTTTAATCCCTAATTCATTATATCAATAAAAGAAAACAAACATTATTTTGAAAATATAACTGAACTTAAGAAAAATAAATACAATTAACCTAGGCAGTAAATGAGCAAGGGCCACTTAAATTTTAGCTTGAACACATTATTTTTTTTTATTATAAGACTATTTCAGGTACAGTAGGCTACAAAACAGATGAAGTTTTTCAAGACATAACTCTTTATCATAATAGTTTTCACTGTGCTGCAGGTCAAAATGAGTTCTGTAGTTTTAATTTAGTTTTTCAGATACTAACAGCTTAATGGCTGTGGAATTTATATCAGGATCATGATAATTTTTTAAACTGTAAGCATGCTATAAAGGCAATAAAAAAATCCGTTCAAATTATTAAAAATTAGGTGACTTTTTTTCCCCGCTAGCAGAGGAGCCACAGAATTAATGAGTTATCAGAACATTTGCACAAGGTACAAAATATTCCAAAAAGCAGGTTGCATTCATTATGTATTTCATCAGCAAGCACTGTTGGTTCTCTTCTGCATTTCAGTGCCAACTGAAGTTCAATGCCAACAGAAGGTCATGGGGGAATGAAGGGATTCCAACACTACTATTACTTTATGAGCTATTGCTCATTTTACCACTTTGACATCGGGAAAGATAAATTTTGTAATCCTGAAATCATTTGAATTAGTTGCTTTAGAACTTTTTTTTTTTTTTTGTAAATTATGACACTCTAAAGCACCTCATTTTTACCTTTTTGCACCGGGAGGAACTTATCGAACAAAAACACCGTGTACCCAACTTGTGCCAGGGGAGCCCAGGGGAGGTTTCAGTACCTCTGAGTGGCTCCGTGCCAGCGACATCTTGAGCTGACTGTGATGCCTTAAAGTCACAATCTAGAAGCAGTTTTAAGACTAAAAATTAACCCCCCTACTATATAAAACTCTTGCTATTTATAAGCAGAATAAAGATATTTGAGATGTTGAGGTGATGACTGCTTAACTTTTTTAAGCTAACACAGCTAAGGGATGAAACTGGTGATAAAGATCCAGTTGCACACTCTTAGAACTGGGCCCAGTTCCATCTTCTCAGGGTGATTTTGCTTTGAAACAGGATTAATAATCTTGCCCAGTAGGGAAGGCACATGGGGGTTGTTGGGTTATGGGGTATGGTGTAGTTGAGAGTTATAGAAACAATTTATTTACTGAAAGTAAAATTGGTACTGCTGTAAGTATGTTATTTTGCACCCAGTGTTCGTAGGGTATCAATTAAGCCCAGTAGCAATGGTAGTGAGTCAGTACATCCTGAGAGTTATAAGTGCAGGATGAAAATTTCCAAGCAAAGGAAGAGATACTTTTTAAACTAGAAGCATTTAGACTCCGAATGAATAGTTGGATTGCACAAAATTTACTAAATAATTTCTGTGGAAAATAAATAAGGCTTGGAGCTCTACTGACCTCTCTCCAGTTGTCAGCCAGTGGTGATGCAAAATAGGAGATTTTCTAAGGCATTTTTTTCCTTCTTACAAACAGTCTTTTAAATTTCTAGGGTTGTTTGTGTGTGGTTTTTTGTTGGTTTTTTTTTTTTTTACTATAAATCTATATTTAAGGTATCTCATCTACAAAACCATATTTCTAGAGCAGTGGGATGACTATGTAATGTCAGAAGAAATTCCAGAGGTTGGGACAGCAGGTACGTTGTGGAGGCTTTGTCTCAACTCCTGAATAATGAGTAGATTTAAGTGCAATGGATTTGGAAAAATTCCAAAGAAGTCTGTACAGCTCAGCTTTGCTTTTCAAGCTTGGAGTTCCATGGGCTTCATTTGCATTGTCATAGAATTATTGTCATAGAAATGCCATCCTGTGTGCATGGCAAGATCTCCAGTCAAGGACAGAGGTAAAGTGTTTGACAGACACCAATTAGATATTAATTACCTGGGCACTAGAACCACTATTGATCTCAGCTAAAGCTATTTCTGGCAGCTGGATACAACTAAAAAAGCCATCTCCTAGGACTCTGCCATGGGCACCTGTCCATGAGCATACATTGGCCTCTTGGCTGCATTTTGATACTTTTTTTTTTTTTGGCAATGTCAAATTGAAGCTTTTAGAAGGCCTCAATTAAAAATTTAAATCAGATGAAAAAACCCCAACTAATTAAAGTTAGAATGTTACCCTGGTAGAACTTTATCCATGATTTCAGGTACTGGATGATTGGTGTTTTTCAAGCTTTTCTCTGAACTCCAAGTTAAAAATAGATGAAAAAGAAACATGTTAAATAGTTCTCCATAGATTATTTGTCCAGTTCTTAGAATGACAGTGCTTCTACTTACAATCTCTAGATAGTAAAATAATGGAAACAACGTCATGACTTTGAGGAAAGAAATAACCATCAAATATGAAAACAAGGCTACTTCTGGTCCTACACTTCAGATATTTGTCTCAAGATCACATGGAAAGAATCAAAATAAACAAACTGAGGGAAGTGAAGGGGCACTGGCAGTTATACCAATGACTACTCTTCAGATGACAAGGGTTCTCCATGGTTTTCTGTAGGATTATCATTGGTAGGATCATCATTTTCTTCAAAGTAAATTCAATGGTGTCGTGAAACTCGTGGATTGGAATTGTGCATTTCCAACCTTGAAAAGCAGCAGTACATCTCCTTAAAACTTTAAGTACTTCCTCTCACCTCAGTATATCCTTCTGACTAGTTCAGAGGCTTTCCATTCACTGTTGTCTTTTCATGATCCTCTTCTTTTTGCCTTATGATGTCTTATGGTTCATGCCTTAATAAGGGTCTGTAAATACCAGTTGATAGCACAATACTTAAATACCTACTACATTTTCTAAATATAGCCTTAAATGTCTTGCTGTTACACCTCCCAGCACAAATCCTGCATACCTTGGTCCTTTCTAAGGCAAAAGCCCTCATAAATGTCAAATTAAAATGGTTTGCAGAATTTTGCTCTTTATTCTCTGTCAGATGTTTCTTGACAGCCTAGAATTTGCACTAACCTCTGATCTTTCACATTCTCGACAATCTCAAGCTGGAGGTTTGTTAAAGGGTGACGGCATATCTTGCACACTAACATCTATGTTAAACTGAAGTTTTAAAAAAAATTGAACAGCATTTGGCATCAAATAACTTTTAAATGGTGACAATTGTATGCTGTTATCCTTGGAAATATAGTTCCTGATCATATCAATAGGGATATCATTTGGTAATGTTCCTTGATTTCTCTGTGGAAAAATGCTACAGGTTCAATTACACCTGCACATTATATTTCTGGAGTATTTATTGAAGTTACATATTTCTTAGGAGTACTTTTTTGGCATATTCTGGTCAAATATACATTTTATTGGGCCATAGCTGAACACTATAAGATGTAGTGGACAGAATGGTACAATTTTTACAACAAGTATGTCAGTGTTAGAAAGGATGCTCCTCGTGGCTAACACCTGTCTGCTGTAAACTGTCATGTGCTGCACAGGAAAGAAATATTTCCTCCTGTTTATGATCTAGTTTGTTCTTAGCACAGGTTGAGTACAAAGGCCTACTGGCCTTTTCCTTTGCCTGTTTATTCCCTGGGATGTGTCCATGGCCTAATTCCTGGGTGAGGGGACAGCAGAGAAAAATAAATACAAAAGGTAGTTTTCTTTGAACACTGAATCACATACTTCAGCCCTTGCAGCTCTGTATGACAACAGCACCATTCTTGACTTGGCAAAATGCTCAGGCAGGGCCATGGAGTCTCTGGGAGTATATTATCGTGTTCAGAATGCTAATAGTTTAACTGTGGCCAATTTTAAAGTTTAAGAATCAGATGAAAGACCCCCACCTCCTCTGCTGCTGTTTTCTCTGGGGGCGGTCATCATAGTTCTCAGATTCCTGCAAAATTTGAACTTGCTGTCTTTTTCTCAGACAAATTAGCAGTGATTACAACTGAGTGAAGACTGCAAGCCATGACATGGTAATTATTCTAAGAGACAATTAAGAAGCAGAACAGAAAAATATTGCTGAAGGATGAAGACAGCTGCATTATAACTTAGAGTAAAAATGCTGAAACTCACATCCAAACAGGGCAGTATTTTTGAGTGTTATGCTGCAGAAAATATAGTCATCTCACCAAATATCCATCATCTTTTATGCACCTCAGGAAGCCACAGTCCTAAGAATCTGAGTCAGAGGGAGTTCTGAGAGCTTCTGCTATTCCCACCATTCCACCACCTTTTCCTGCATCAGAATCAGTATCTAAAACTTTCTCTCTGAAGTTTCCCACCCTGTTATTGAAAACTCACAGTGATGAGTATCACACAGTGTCCCTAGGTGTTTTTATCAATGTTCACTGCCCTAATTGTCAGAAAATGTGGCAAAATCCAATATAAATTTCCCTTGCTGTAATTTAATTCCCTTATGTCTGCTCTGAACTTAATGGACACAGAGAACAGCTTATAGATTTTTTTAATTTGTAGGAGCAAATACGGAAAAACATTCCTGTGTTTTCCTTCAATCTACTCTTTTATGAAGTTAGTCCTTAAAAGAAGTGACCAATCCAAAGAGAAGTCAATTCAAAATGATGGAGGATACTGAGCCAGTTAACTTCAGGGCTTGTTCTGATGCTGTTTGAAGTGATAGGAAAGTGATCTTAAATCACAGAAACTGCATTTTTCTGCATCAAGTGCCAGTGCCCTCATTCCTTCTGCAGCCAGACATGCAGATTGCTGGGCAGCACAGAGCTGGCTTCTCAAATACATTAGCAGTGTTAGCTCTACCATGGCCCAGCCCCTTGCCAGCTGGACCAAGGGGATGGAACCTTCATGCCATCCAGGATACCCAGATGGTGTTCTTTACTTTTAATTCCCTCTGCTTTTGCTCTCTGGTAATGTGCTTTCATGGTCATGTTTGCCATCTATTTAACTGTGTAAGTAAAATTAAATTTCCTTGTTTTCTCCTCCCCTTTTATTTCCTCTGCTTGTTTTACATGGTGGCATCTGTGGAGTGCTGTGACTTGCATTACATGTTTAACATGTAAATTGAGGAGAAGGTCAAGACAAACTTAAAAAAGTCCTACAGATTTGTTAAAAATTCCTACAGTTTACTTTGCAGTTTGACAGCATCATTAGTGTTATTATTATTTTTAAATATTCTTAGAAAGAACATACCTGTGATTACATATAAAAATAAGAAAGCAATTTTAATATATAGGAAAATACAAGCAAGTTAGAATTCACTCCCTCATTCATTCATGCAGTACCTAATTCTGTCTTAGAAACATATTATAATGTTAAGAGTAATCATTTAAGATTGAAGGAGAGAAGCTGAGCTTATTTTGAAACTAAGATTTATTTTTAATTTTTAGTGAAAAGTTTATTTTGCAGCAAGTTTTTTGTGTTGTCTAATGTACTTTATCTAGGAGACTGCAGGGGAGGGATTCTAGAAACGTAAAATTCAGTTTTGTGATCTATCTGAATGGTTTAAAATGTAATGACAAGTTGCAGGTGTTCTTGAAGCCTCTGAGTTATATATATTTCAGTTATTGAAATTATAATTTTATTTCAATTTTCTCAGAGCAAGGTGGGAAGTTATTGATGACCTATTCCTTTCTAACCAAATTCACGTCTCAAAAACTGAAGGTTCTATTCCTTTTTAGTGCCATGTTTAATCCTCAGTAGACCTTTACTACTTAATGTTTCCTT
The DNA here is from genome assembly GCF_003945725.1 of Corapipo altera. Classification (NCBI taxonomy): domain Eukaryota; kingdom Metazoa; phylum Chordata; class Aves; order Passeriformes; family Pipridae; genus Corapipo; species Corapipo altera. The sequence goes on from NW_020884891.1 coordinate 12,655,083, forward strand.
GTATTCAATGAAACAGCAGCATCAGCTGTATTTTATCAACATTACTTTGAGGTATCAAATCATATCTATATATAGACATACATCTATATATAGATACACATGCATCTATATATGTATGTGTGTATTCACATACATGCATACACATATATACTGCAGCAGAGCAAAATAAATATTTATATGTATATTATACTTGAGATGTATATATATATATGCTTGATATATACAGGTAAATATATTATATACTTGATAACCTGGCCAGAGAACTTGAAGTGCCCCTGAATAAAATAGCTTGTGTGAGTGGAGGTGGCTACTCTGCATCTTGCTACTGCTGTGTGGGTGTCATATTATTGCTGTATCCCACATTATGCTGTTTAGGCACTCTGATTTTAGCTGACAGACTATTGACATCAGTGAACCAGTTAGAGTGACTCTTTATCACATTCCCTTCTTTGCTCTTTAACACACTGGATTGCAGTACCTTACTTCAGTATTCCTTTGTCATGGTCTGCAAACTTCAGTTTAGTTTTATGTGCACTGTAGGAAGCTGGCAGACAAAAGCCTTCAAAGTTATCAGAGAGAAACTGTATCCTGTAAATGGCTTTTGGGGTAGTTCTGCTAGTCTTTATCTCCAGATAATCTTGAGTATTCAGGAAGCATGCACATCTGTAAGTACCCCATTCCTTATTTTCAGTTATTTATATTTGCATTCGCAGTTATTGGGCAGCTTCAAATCTTCCATGCTGGCACAGCCTGGGTTGACAACGGTACCTCCACCCAAGAGGAACAGAAATCCTCTATGTTGGCACCCAGACAATGGAACAGTATGACAGCAATATCACTTGCATAATTATACTTCAGTTTATGCTTAAGAAAAAGCAGGCATTTCCAGCTTAATTGTTGCCCTTGTCTCTGGGAGATTTGTTTCTTCCAAGCTTTTTTTTTCTCTAAAGAAATTTAGCTACAATGTAATTGGGAACACAGACATGCCGAGCAACGAAAATGTACATATTGGTGAATGTGCAGGCAGCAAAAGTGCTTCATGAAGGGATACAGCATGGAGGAATTATACTTCTCCTTCCCCTCAAGTGGTCCAAGTTCATGACTTTACTAGGACATTGGTGGTGTAAATAAGTGTTTCTTGTACTTTTTGATTAGAAAATGAAATCTAGAGTATAAGGGAGTAACTGGTTTACAAGTCATGAGCAAAGCTTCCCAGATGTGGATATTATACACAGTGTGCTTCATTATCATCAGAAAATACCACTTTTAGTCATTTTTCAGCCATGGAACTTTGTCGAGGCCTATGGAATTCAATAGAAGATTGAATTCTGTATAAGGCTAGAAATGCAGTAAATACATCTTATTAGTTATTAAAACACTGGTAGATTGTTTAAAAAGTCCTTTATTCACTCTGCTAGAGTCATGTTGAAATCCTTGCACCCACCTGATGCCAAGATCACAGAACTTTGGTGAAAGCTGCAGCTTTGTTTTTGCTATAGGTGAATCATGTTCATGCTGCAGTAAATCAAAACAAAGAATTTAGTAATACCTTCTCATGTTATATTTCAATCTAGTGCTCAGAGTCCAATGAGTCACATCAGCAGCAGAGCTGAATTTGTGTTTGTATCTGAATAACCATCCTTTTAATCTTATAAATGAGTCTCCTTTTTAAGAGCTGCTAAGTATGCAGCAGTTGCCTGAGCTATCTGGACTTCCTCATTAGGCTGATGAACTTCAAAGCAATTGGGGTTCCTTCCAAGTATGAAGGGAGGACACACAATACATTTCAAGTGAAGTTAAGGGTAAAAAGTACATTTTTTTTGGAACATAGTGTTCCAAATAATTAATTTCTTTTTCAACTAAAAGAATGTATAATTTTTTTTTCTCTAACAAGGAGCTCTTTTCCCTTGCTGTTTCTAATCTTTAAAATTAAGTTTTACTTGAGTGAAGGTCTTTATTGACCTGATTTTCCTCTGTGGAGTTCAAAATAAGTACATAGCCTACAAATGAATTCTGGCCACATTTTAATGCAGAGGGATATTTAGCAGTATTTCCTCAGTTCTTTAATTTTCTTGCTTCTAGATTCCATTTTCCTATGGTTTAATCATAGTCTGCACAAGTCCTACTGGGTATGTGTAATTTAGATGGGATATCTGTTTAGTTTTATTAGAGGTAACATGTAAAAGATTTTCATTAGAAGGCCTCTTATTTTATGCTTTAATAAATCTCATTCTGGAGACAGATTATTTTATTGATTTTAGCATTAAGGAAAGATAATTCTAATTGGAACCTTGAGACTAGGAAGAAAGCTTAATTCTTTGGCAAAAGGTGAACTGAGTGGGCTGTAATGTGGTTGACTCAAAGTTATTTGACATTTCTGTCCAAATACAATGAAGGACCCAGCAGAATAGATTTCCACATAGTAAAATTCTGCACTGTGATGAAGACCATTTCTTTTCTTTTTTTTTTTTCAATGACTAATAAGAGGCTGAGAGAATAAGACTTTCAGATAACCTTTGGAAATTTATTTTCTCATGTATTAGGGCATGGAAAACGTTGCATAATGAGAAAAGGAGGGAACCACAATACCTTCCAGGTGCTGCTTATAGAATGTTCATAACAGAACAGAGACCTCTAGCATGTATGTGTGGTTTTTCCTTCCATTTCTATGTGTTTAATGTGAGACTTGTATAAATAAAGATTAAAGGGCTGGATACTGACTTGCTCAGTGGGGATGTTCTGCCTTGAAACAAGGAATATTTGCCAGTGAGGGCAGAGTGCCCGAGGTCAGCTCCACACAGGCTGGGGCTGCTGTACCTGTGCAGGCACCTGCACCTGTAGGCTGGTCCTTGGGGGTACCTGTCCCTTATAATCTAAGGTATGGGATGACCTATTTCCCAGGTCACAGTTTTAACATGTGCATGGAGGGAGGAGGAGGCCTGCAAATAAGTGTCACTGTGTTATGTATGTGCTATGTGTTATAATGAAGATTATTTCCTTGGAGGGATTGTTTTCTGATGGGATTTTCTGGTAATAAAGGTACTAAAAATTCCTCTGCTTTTATGAATTAGGTTAAACTCCTAGTTTGGGCTTTCCACCTGAAAGAAACTATAGTTTTTGCTGTTAGGGGTATGACATGACATTTATTTTGCATTTCTTGACGTTGCGTTACACACTACCATGCAATGTGATGTACTTGGACATTACTTACCTCTGCGTGATAGGGAATCCTTACTCCAAGAACTGAAAAGATAACATGAATTGAAGTTTGAAAAAAGAAATTTTTGCAGGCTATAGAAGCTGGCATTTTTTGTTAACTTATTTTTTTACCCCCAAGAAAGGAGAAAAAGGAAAAATGTATTTCACAAGTGTGCATGACTGCTTACAGTTTTGGCAGTGGAGCACAGAGTCTACTATCCCTCAGGTAAAATAATTTGCTTTCTTTTTGCTTATGGACATGCTAAAAATGTAGCATTTTGCAAGAAGGCAGTGCAACACATTATAGATGATATGCTTTGTAGTTTGGTGAAATCATTTTATGGGATATGGCACGACTTTATAGAACTCAGTGGAGTATCAGCATTACATATATATGCATAATAGAATGTCAGTGGCTTTAAGATGAGCGAGAAGTCATCCTCTGTTGAGGTTATAGCTATTTTAATCAAAACACTATGGTTTTTATAAAAGTCAAGTTCTTGGTGTGTTTTTTTGCAATGTGGAAAGGCCAAGAGAAGTGGTGTTCAGGTGAAGTTGTACCTGGGAAAACCAGCAGTGTACAAGAAACTCGTTTTATTACTGCTGCTTCTCCTCATTGTTACTTTTCCTTTATTTCTTGTGCTCCGGATTTTGTGAACTGTTCCAGGCTGAACTTGATGTTTATCACAGATGTAGTTGATCACGTCTCAAGGATGAAGGACCACCGCCTCCCTAAGATCCTGCTCTATGGTGAACTTGCCACTGGCTGCCGCATGAGAGGAGCCCCGAAGAAAAGATACAAGGACTCCCTGAAACAACATCTCAGCCTTGGCCTTATTGATCACCAGAACTGGTCTACTCTGGCCTCAAATCAGGAGGCCTGGAGACACAGCATCTATAACGCAGCTGCCTCCTTCGAGAACACACGCAGGATCACTCTCGAGGAGAAAAGGCAACGCAGAAAGAACCGTGCCTTGCAGAATACACCATCTAAGGAGTCTTTCTGCTGTGCCTTTTGCAATGGGATATGTCTGTCACGTATTGGCCTCATAAGCCACCAGCGTGCCTGTAGCAAATGTGGGTAGTGCCTTCCCAAATCTTCAGTCGCGAAGCCTGGCCATGATGAGTTGCCATAACTCTGAATAGCATGAGTATTATGCATTTCAGAGATACAGAAACAAGAAGGAATTGTTTCACAAAGTCTGCTAGAAAGAAGTGGATCAAAAAGAGAAGATGTGCATTGACCAAATGCTGTGATGTGGCATTAGTGGAGAGGTTATTACTCAGATTTTCTGTGGGACAGTTTTTTAGGCTGAATAGGTGATTTATTATCAGTTGAGCAATCAGTACTCTTGGGATTAGTGCTGTTGTACAGCATATAGGAAATCACTGTCAATTTGTTTCTTGTGCTGATCAAATTAATTGTCATTCCAAAGAATGGATAAATATTTTTTTACAGTTCTATATTTTGTATCTGCTCAAAAAGAAAGCTGAGTTGATGTTTTCTGATCACCATCTTCCAGCTATTCCTAACTTTCTCAAATCAAGGAATGTCTTTTGGGACTCTTTAGCAGATAAAAGCAATAAAAGTTTCTATGTCTGGACAAGGTCAAATAGGAAATAGGGACCAAATCTTTAAAAGTGATTATGAACTATTTGCCCAAGTTCTGTATTCCCCAAAATCATTAGATCAAGGTGATCTTTCTAAAACAGAGCTTACAGTTAATCTGTATATCTTTATCATTTGTTTATGCTGTTGATCCAATAATACAATTACAGTGGTTCTATTTGGTCTCAGAGAAAAAATTTTTTTGTACTTTATCTATTTGTAAGCAGAAAGTAAAGTTATTTGGTTCTTAATTTACATAAAGTTGGTTTAGCAATACTTTTTTGGGTTTGTAGTTCTTGTGAGTATCCAGGATTTACAGAATAAAAGAGCAGAATGGATTTTTTATTGCTGCTTACATTCATGATTTTGACTAACTTGCTGTGACTGGAACTCCTTTCTGTGTTGAGAAGTGTGATTTGCTAATTTCAGTTCCCTTACCCCCTTTTTCCCACTCTATCCCAAATGAAATTACTTTACAGAACGTAGAAGAGCTTAGTTATATGTCTTATGATGTCAGACTGAAATAATTTACAACGTGTTTGCCTTGATAAGATGCCTTTGAGTTACTGCTGTTTGATATATTCCATTCTGAAGGACATGCCAAAGCTTCAGAATAACTAAAATACTGGAAGTATGTGAAATTCCACAGCTCTCTTAGTCCTGGTGACAGGAAGCAGCATTTTTCACAGAGGAAACAAAGCTGAGTGAATGGTATGCATGTTTCCTGTGCAAATTCCTTATAGCTCAAGTTGCAGGAAAATATACCTAAGTAAGCACAGAAGGTCTGTGTTTGAAATCCTCACAGGAATGTATTACCACTTGGAAAATTCCTCCCTTCCATCTACTCTGTGTTCTGCACATGGTGGGGATCTTGAGATACCAGAAGATGGCAGTGATACAAGACTGGTGCAAGAGACTGAGGTGGGGAAATCAGAATGAAACACCTGGATCAGTACAGTGTCCTATTTAATTCATTAAACACTACAGTGTGCAATTTTTACTTCCTTAGTTTAGTTAAGGACTGACTTTAATTAACAAATTTAGCCATTATATAAACTGAAATGATGCATAGAGAGGAGAAAACATCAATGTTCTCAGTTCATGGGAGCATTCTCTGTATTACTTGCAGAACCTGGAGCTCATTATGTTGTTTACCTCTGGAAATCATCCTTCCTGTATTCTTTTTTCTCAAGCGGTAGCTTCTCTGTGACTGTGTTGACTGGAGAACTAAGATATGAAAAGGTAATCCTGTAACAGTTGGGATTCAGTAGCTGTACAGCAAAAGCAGAAAAAAAAAATCCTACTCTGCTCAGAGAAAGCCCTATAATTAAGATAACATTTCATTTGACAACTGAACAGGAGCCAGACCTTCAGTCATTTTGGAGTTGGTGTATTGCCACCAATTATTTTAAATCTCCTCAGTTGCCAGATATTGTTGCTCTTCTGCTGTCTGGCAGGGCACCAGTGATGCTGATCTATGATCCAACCAAATAGGAAGAATAAATTAACAGCAGTGTCACTGGTACATTCTCAATCCACCAAAATTAACTACAAGTGCAAGAAAGACTGGCATAAGGTAATGACTGTGTCTGCAGAGTAGGCCATATTTAAGGTACTCTTTGCTGAATGAGAATGTGGAAAGGCTCTATGACAGTGAGACCAAACTAGTTGCTTCTCATATTTTAAGATAATATTTTAAAAAGTTACAAAATTTATATTTTATTCATGCTATTAAGAGCATACTTTGAGTTTTCCAACTCAAAGAGCAACGTTTCCTGACCAAATTTCCTATTTATGCTGAATTTCTACATATTGCTGCCATTTATTGTTGAGCATACAAGACCAGGTTTATCACACTTTTGGAAAACTGTTTCGAGTACAAATCTTGCAGATTTTTCTGCAGCTGAGGTAGTATTCTTGTAACCTACGATATGTGCTTGACAAGTACTGGTGGTTCTTAAGTAAGTCTCTGTCACAGGATCTAAATTTCTTTCTAACAGCTCTTAGGTTTGATGATCTTAATGCTCAACCCTCCTGTTTCCCTGCCTGTGCATTTGTTTCTCTTCCTTTAGTTTGAATCAGTGTCAAATGTTTCCTGTCATGGATTGCAGACTGATTTCACTGTCCATTGCTCTTTGTTTGCTAGTAATTAACATGGTATATAAACAGTGAGCTGGTTCATACTTTTCCTCATTGTGAATCATAAATATGAAGTCCTTAACATGAGCACATTTTGTCCTAATTCGTGAAGTTGTTTTCTAGAGCAAAGTGAAGTGTAAATTTTTAAATAACGTGACAATAAAAGCAGATGGAAATCTTATCTTCAGATAAGAGCCCTATGTAGGAATCTAATTGATTTCATGTAAAAGGACAATGTTTTTTGTTCTTTTATTTAAATGAAATGGTTTAGTATTCCCAGAACAAAACATTTCATTATGGCTTTGTCCCTTGCAGTTAAATAACTCATCTCATCTGGATTTTGTATATTTAGATAGTGCACTCTGATTTTTTATTTTTTTTTTCTATTGGTTTTGGAGACACTGAGTCATTCTTTTGATAGTAAATGTTCTTAAAAAGAAAAAATGTGAGTATCTTATTTGAAAGTGTTATTTTTAAAAATATGAATCATAATCATCTTCCTGATGGCTGATGAGAGAGCTGGTGTCGTTGGGATTAAATACAGAGTTCAATCACGTGCAGAAAGACTTGTTGCTTCCATGTACAATCACATTGTCCTTCCCTGCATCCTTATTTGGAGTGGCATTGCCTTTCAAGCTAAATACATAAAGTAGCACTAACAAGTTTTCACAGCTCTGCTTTAGGGTACTGGAAGGTTTATTTATATGTTATATCTCAAAATCTTACATCTGAAGCTGGAGCTCTGCCATCTGTGGTTAACTGTGCATTAAGGGGATTGCTGCCAATACAAGTGTACAAGATGACAAGTAGGATCAGTTGGAAATTATCTGCTCGAAATAAGACAGAGGCACATCTTCGATGTAAATAGAGCCTTGGATTAAAGGAAGGTGTTAAGTTTCTGTGACTTATGTGGTTGTTCTTCAATATTTCCCCACTTTAAGCACTCTAGCTCTCAAAGGAGATTTTCCCAAATCCCCTTCCTCCAGCTACGTAATTGCCAACGAAAAGGAGCTTTGCTCTGTTTTGGAGAGTTAGTTCACAGATGTAACAGTGAAAAAAATACCATCTAAAACTGAACACATCCTGGCATGCAGAGAAGATAAGAAGATAAATAATATGGTTTTACATCACCCTGAAGGTCGGCAGCACCTGCATTCGAATCAAGGAGGTTGTGGCTGGAGGACATTGTAAGGGACTGGACTTGGCAAAGCTGCCAACACATTGGAAGTCTGTGGGCATCTTTGCCAACAGTATATTGTTTAATACAATTTCGTGTAGAAGACCAATGTTTTTGTTTTTGGGTTTTTTTTATTTAAATTAAAGGATTTGGTATGCCCAGAAGAAAGCATTTCGTTATTGCTTTGTCCTTTGCAGTCAAATAACTCCTCTTCTCCATTTTTTGTGTATTTAGGAAGTGTACTCTCATATTTTTAACCCCACAAGAACACACAGGCCTCTCATTTCAATGAGACATGCAGAGCATGGTGCTACCCTGGCACCTGGCTGAAACATGGATTGTGGTTTGTGTGCAAGTCTCAGCCCTGTTTGTTGTGAAGTTCTGGTGAAGTTCCCTTTGAAAAGGCACTGGGGTTTGACATCTGCCAGTTCAGGTCACAGCATTTCACTGAGTAGAAGATTTGCAGTACCTTAATATGCATGTAGGTAGCAAAACCTCTGTGACTGCTGGTGGAAATATTATAAGTAAATAAAATTGATAAAGGAAGTAGGAGACAAAAGGCCACTAGTATGATCTAAGTTGTTTAAACACAATGTGTAGCTACCCATATTAGTCATATGATTTTTGGGCTCAAATAAAACTTCAGTACACAGGTATGGGATCTAATTCTACATAGTCATGAAATAAGGTGACCTGAGAAATCAAAACAGGATTTATGGTTTCCATCACTGCTGGTATTTTTAGTATCACTCATTGTTTCTTGATTTCTTCCTCAGGGGTGATAGAAAATGGCTGATAGAAACCAATAAGGTAACAATAGTCTGACTTAAAAAATAAAATTTTTAGTTGAGCCATAGAAACTATAGCATAGAAGAATGAATATCCAAAGAAGTTCTGCACATTAAAATTAACTATAGCAACACATCAAGCAACTAAATATTGGTATTGATGGAGAACTGTAAATGTACGTGTTGAGAAAGGAAAAAAAGGTTTTGAGCTTAAACTGAACCACTTGCATTTGAACCAAAATTATTAACATTTCCTGTGTGGGAGACACATGGGAAAAGACATCTCAGTTTTGCTTGCAGATTAATTTTTTAAATGAGAAAGGGCAAGTTTCATTAGAAATGATCTCCCTGTGTTTCTGAAGATGAGGTAGAGGAAAAGGCAATTTATGGTTGACATTCATTTGGGTTTGCTTTTCTTATATGTGCAGGAGTCATTTAAGCCGAGTTCTGGGAACGTGTATGGAAAATATATTAGTTTGTGACTCCCATGCATTGAATTACTGTATGACCACTCCTGTGCTTTTACTGCTCTGCTGCAAAAGATATAGAACATCTGAGGATTTCTTCCCCCACACCCCCAAATTTACATGTCAATAAACCAGTATTATACACAGAGGAAGAATGAAGGAACACAGAAGTTAATTAATCTTAAGATTACACAGGACTGAAATGTAATTTTAGAAACTGCCCTGGGTTTCCTGGGTAATTCTATTATCCTGGGAAGAACAAAGAAGTCCTAGTACTTCTCTGCTTTAACATTTCATATCAGTGAGGAATAAGTTGTTTCCTGTCTTTGAGCAGCCAAGTCCCAGCCACACAGCCAAGCTGGCTCCTGGCAGAGAGCTGTGCTGCCTCTGTCCCACACTGCCTGCCCTTAGTGACAGGGCACAGAGCAGTGGCACTTATTTCCCTTCCTGTAATGGTCATCTCAGGGCTGACCATTTCTGTGCTGAAGCAGAAGTCAGGTTGACATGCCACGGTATGTCTCCTCCTCTGCCCCCCTTGATGTGTTCCTGATGTGCCACAGGGGATATGTGGCTTGTCCCCATAGAACAGAACCATGGTGAACACTGTAAACAACTCCTCTTCCACATTACAGGCAGGGGAAGTTATTTTCATACCTTTGTGAACAAATAATGGCTCTATTCCCTGCTTAATCAAAGTGGCCTCTACCATTGCTGCATACACAGAAGCTGCTCTGGAGGGTGATTATTCAGAACAGAATCTTTATTTGTGCCTCCCAGTTACCCACAGGAGGGACTGGGCTACTGGATTCAGTTCCTTAAACTTGCATGGTGGAAAATGCAAACCTGCAGATTTCCTCCCTAGGAACAGAACGTGAGAACCACCAAATATAATCCCTTGCTCTAAGAGCTGCAATCCTGTCGTGTTCGTGGCGTTGGTTTAATTGGCAGTGGATTTCAGGTGTCCAGCTCATGTAAAAGGAGTGAAAGGAAAACAAAGGCTCAGCAAGATTGCTGAAAAAAAGCTCTACTTTTTCTGTGTGTGACGAGGATGCTCCCTATTAAAAACAGAAGCTTGTGAAGAGAATTCTGTGCGTGACGGTGAACAGGGAGAAGAAATTAAGACTTTTTGCCAACTTGTTAGAGACAAGCACACTAATGACAAACTATGATAATTTCTTTTTTTTAAACTACACCTTTTAAAGGAAGAAATATAACCAAAAGCACAGGCTTGTCATATGGGAGGAGGTGTTTTCTTTTAGCTGAGAACTCCTTTTTCCAAGGCTGTACATCAAGGGAGCTTTCACTTCAAAGCTGTCTACACTAAAGGATGGTAACATCTAATGAAACTGATAGTTAAAACCTCAACTATCACATCATAAGAGAGTTGATATAATAGTGCCTGTAACTATTGCACATCCTCTTTGATTTGTTTCACTTTTGATCTTTACTACATGCTGGACCAGCAGAGCTTTGTTCACCCTTGCTGAGATTTTTTTTTTTTAATTAACTAATATACCAATAAAATACATTAAGAATTTCTCATTATCTTTACATGATCATTATTTGGGCTCAATTAGAAAAGACATGAATTGTAACTGATCAGCTATCCAGGAAAATCAAGCCTTACGCAGGAGAAAGAGATCAAAGCTACATTTTTAAATAAAACAAATTCTCGTCCTTTAAATATTGCAATTAATTACATGATATGCTGGCTGTGCTACAAATTTCCCTGTACTGTACTTAAATTACATAGAAATTCAAAATGCTATTGCTTTTCAGGTTTGAAAATAGATTTTATAAGTATCAATTTAAAAATCATTATATGTTTTGGGCATGCTTGAAGATTGGTCATACAAATTGAATATACAAATTTTGAACATCTTCCTTATTGGTACTCACATTTCTTCTTAGCCAAGTGTTCCATCAGTTCAGTTTATTGCTTCAAATTATATCTAAGACTGGGCAGAATCCTATATCTTTTTTCTAAGAGGGAAAATCCAAAATCATCCCGATGATCTGAAGACTTTACTGGTTTATGTCATAATTTATTAATTAAAAAAAATCTTTGGAAAAGATATGAAATTTCTCTAATCAACTCTTACAAATGTTCTTCTAAACAATTTTATTTTTTTTTTAAATTTTATTCCATTGAGAAGGAGAGGAACTCTGACAATCAGTTTTGCTCCTGATATGGTCTATCTGGAGGAACACCCTTTCCCACAGGGCACATGTGAATTATGAAAAGAAGGCTTATCTTCACAGTGATAAATTCCTAGGTCTGGGCTTCCAACACAGCTGGGTTTTACCACAAAAACAGATTTGTCTTGTTGAGGAAAACAAACCTTAGATTAAATTCTTGAATACTGACTTACAAAGAGAGTAAAACATATAAATTTACAGTATTTGTTAGCTTAAGTGGAGTCAATCGGTATTTTATTGAAAAGAAGCAATGTGAATCAATAGTAGTAGAACAGAAGCCAGAAAGTCTTTTAATTGGAATTATTTTCAATAGTCTTCCAAGCACTGAATTTACTGCATTCCCAGAGAGTTTGTGACGCTTTTATTTCCTTTCTTTTATTCTCATGTTCTCATCCCTAGTAAAAGGCATATATTTGAGTTTTCTTAAAGGGAAAAAAAAGGGAACAACAACCAGAACTCAAACCAACCCAACCCTTGAAAATGGTTTTCAGGGCTTTAGAATTGCATTGCTAGTCTTTACGTAAATCACATCACAATACCGGATTTACGTAAAAATACAGAAAGTTCTCCAGGGAGTGAGTGTATTATGAACACATCTGCCATCAGAGACAGTCAGCAGATAAAGAAATGAGTTTGGCTGATGGAGTTACTGAAGATTAGCAGAGTCCTACCAGCTGAACTCAATGTGACACATTTCACTCCTTTTACCTTTATAAATATTCTGGTGATAAGAAGACACCGGCCTGTTCTGTACTGGGCTACCTGTTCAGGAAAGTTGCAGTTGGAATACATAAGCAGCCAAATTTCAGCTCAGGTGGGGGTTCAATCTATTCCCATCTTAGAGGAAGACTTTTATTTTCTTAAGATATTAGGCAAAAAGCTGCTAAGATGATTAAGGGATGGGAGGACCTCTTCTGCAGAAAGGCTGAGAGAGCTGGGACTGTTTATCCTAGAGAAGAGAGGACTCAGGGGGTTTCTTGAATATGTGGAAATATCTGAAGGGCAGGTGTAGAGAAAACAGAGCAGACTCCTCTCAGTGATGTCCAGTGACAGGGTAAGAGGTGACGGACACAGAGTGAAACACAGGAATATAAAGCATTCCTTTTTTATTGGAGAGGACTGAGTGCTGAAGACTGCTTGGAACAATATGTTTAAAATGTGAGATAAAGTACCTTATTGTTGAGTCATTGAGGCAGTGGTCCACTAGCAACCTTTTTGATACTCCCATGTTCCCATTACTCTGGAAACTCTGCTTCCATGAAGCAGTAATGAGATAATCAGATTATCCAGCCTGACTCAGGAACCACGCAGTCAGTTTATCACAGGAAGTGTGTACCTTCATCTGGCTGCTGATAAATAGCTCTCTTGGCAGGATGAGTAGGCTGAAGGGAGCTCAGTTCATGTATCTACACTGAAAGATTTATTCAAGCTTCCCCTAATTTAAATAATGGGGAGCAACATTTAAATAATGTTGCAGCTCGTGATAACATTCTCTGGATTCGGTGGTGTATCTTTCATTTAGATGTGGATTTGAACACTGTTGTTCACAGTAGATTTGGTCCAAGCCACTGCAAATGGATTAAAAAAGCAGCTTCTCAACAGTTTGGTCTGATAATAACTGTTCTTTCTATGAGAATCTGAGAAATGAGTTGGCAATTTGAGACCTGACCATTGCACAGTTATAAAAGGAATTGTTTAAACTATAAAGGGATACATTTAGTCAAGTAAAAACTTTCTAAAGAAAGACCACTTCATCTGTTTCACTGTAAGTTAATTTTCAGTTTTGGAAAAACTTATTTTTCCATAAATACGTATTGTTTCAGAAACAGATTAAAGGGAATCAGCTATTGACTGTAAACACCTCATTTATTTGAAGTAATTATGTGAAAAATTTATTCCAGGAAGAATATTTGGTATAAAATGAGTCAGTTCTATGTCCTAATGTTTCTGTGTAAATGAAGTTTTGTCTCAATAAATTAAAGCCTGTAAAACCATAATCTTAATAAATTTACAAATGACTTTGCTCATGACTGTTAAACTGGAATTTTTATCCACTCTGGAGGGAAATAATTGTTTTCATACTTGTTTATTTCTGACTATCACAGTAATTGTAAGGCATTCTCTTTGATCCATTATACGGTTGTATATACAAAAAAATACAAGCCATTTTGTGTTATAATTGAATAACTTTGGAAACCAGATATTCAATCTTCAAACATTACTAAATGAATTCACTCATAAACATTCAAATAATTCTAGAAAAAAAGAGAAGATTATAGTGGGTTTATTCTTGTTTTTTGTAAGTTAGTCCCTGCTAAATGAGATTTTTGACTATTCCTGAATAGGAATTTACTATGTGCGTGGCCTGATGAAATAAATGAGCTTTCATGGCCGTTCATCAAATCACTTATGCATTAATGTAATATTGAGTTTATTAACAGATCTTTTTAAATGACCATGATAAAATGCAACTTTCATTCTTTCTAGTTATGGGAGGCAGAGTATTGAAAAGCAGATCTGAATTGTGATTTTGTGGCTTTTGACTTTTTTTCCTACCCAGAGCTTTCTAATTCTGTATTACCCTAACTTATTCCCTAGATCTAGATTGCAAAACCAATTAGAAACTCTGCTTCCCCCGTACATCCCTCTGAAAGTTTTAGTTTTCTAGGCTTGTTTTCAAATTGACTGACTCTAGGAAGTTTTATGAGCATAAATTATGATAAAAATGGGCTTAATTAAAAAAAGTTAATGTAAAAGTTTTCAAATGCAATTATGCAATTAATTGTTTTTATAACTGTGGTTAGAATTCTATATTGTGTTTAACAGTCAGTGAAGCATTTCCTAAGAGGATTTTAAAGGTGCAAATTAAGTCTTTTCGTATGAAGAGTAGTTTAAGGAAAATTAATAATTGACTGTGTTTCTGGTAAGTTTCTGAAGACATTCAGACAAAGCTTCGTGTTTTTATTTTTATCACTGTTTTTTGGAGTAAGTGTAGAAAGCCTGCTTATTAAATTTGCCATTTAGAGATGGTAAGAATTAAAATTATATTGGTTACAGCATGGTGATGCAGTATTCTGAATTGTGTCCAGACGAAAGCTCACTCAGAAAGCTTTAGATCTGTGCTTATGGTCTAATAATTCAGGAAATCTCTGTGGTGTGGAATAGATTATTCTGCAAACTGATGAATCTGCAAAGTATTTCATGGTCATGGTGTGCAAAGAATTAATTGTGAGTTAAACTATAGGATGATGTGCTAGAATGAAGTTGATGTAATATTTGTTCAGGAAGGGGAACTAAACATTAAGCTTTCTGGAGGGAAAAGTTTAGCATTTTTCCTCTGTATTCCCACTTGTGAAGTATTTGATAGAGATTTTAAGATCTCCCTTTCTTAAGCTGATCTGAAGGCAGACTGAAATGAAGCATTATTATAATGTATGAGAAACTTGATGAAAAAATTGCTTAGCTCTAAAGGACTCTTTAATTCTGCAAGGAAAGATGCATTTGAATTACATAGCATTACATAGCTTTGAGGGTGATAAATACTTGGAACAAACTAACAAAGGACAAAATGGAGTCTTCATTCCTTGTGGTATATAAGAAAAATGTGAATGCATCTCTGGAATGTATCCTGAACCAAAGTTAAGCATTTAGGCTGAACACAGAGGTAGTTAAGCTTGTGATATCCCGGAATTCATTCCAAGTGTTCTAGTGGTTCCTGTGCCTTTGGATTTGACAAGTCTATAAACTCCCACTGTAGTTCATGAAACCTCAACTCCTCACAAGTACCTTGATTAGCAGAAACAAAGAGAAGAGATCCCAGAAGGACAGGCAGGGATGTGACAGTGGAACAAAGGAGGATCTTAAGAATGATGGTTGTATCAGCACGTGGAGACTCTAAGGAAGCAGGTTTGGAATGACATAGTAATGTTTAGAGTTTAACAGTAGCTTCGTGAAAAGAAAAACAACGGCCATTTAATCCAGACTTTCGCCTGTGCAGTCTTGCTCTCTAAATTGTTGCATGTTTTCTTGTCCTTTGTCATGTTTTGTGATGGATCTTAAAAATGAAGGAAGCTGAGATAATCATTGGTACCTCACCTCTCACAGTGTCACTGGGCTGAGAATTACCCTTCAGCGGTGGGTCATTGTACTCTTAAGTGGAGAGGCTTTGTCTTATAATGGAAGGTAATTGTTAGTAAGGCTGTGAGAAAATTGCCAGAGTAAATTTCTAAAATACTCTGGGCTGCAACTGAACATTTTCAGATATCTCAATATTTCTGTGTGAAAGGGATCATTAATTCTCCATTTATAGAATAAGTGGACTGCTCAAGGCTGTGGAAAATCCAGTAGCCATCTGGGATTAAACGTAATTTCAGGTTTTACCTTAAATTTTGCCTTTTAGGGCCAAGAATTTCATGTGTAGGGACATTGAGGATTCTTTAAGCCACTGGTCTGTGTCCAGAAAGTGATATGGAAGACTTGGAGTAGCTGAGTTTGCTTTAAATCCCTTGGATATGTGAAATAAAATAATGTGTTTGATCAGCGTGACTGGTGGGAGGGGGTGCAGCCACAATCTGTGAAGGGAGATTAGTCTTTTGCCTTTTGAGTTACTCGTGTGATTCAGGCATGTGACACGATCATCTTTTACAATATTAAATAGCTAGATAGTATTTTAAGTCCAAATTAGAACATTTTGCAAAGCTGTTATGGCCAGCTGACTTAAGCGTTGTGCTGCAGTAAGAGGGTAAATATACCATGAGCTGTTAGAAATTGATGTTCTCTTATTATTACAAAAAATATGGCGTATAAAATCGTAAATTAAGAAAAATAATAAGTGAAAAGATCCTAATTTAAAAGGCTTTTTTTAAAAAAAAAAAAATTCTCTCTTATGATATCTCCAAAACCCAGCCCAGAAGTAGATCAAATACATAATCCTGGCTTTTAGAAGCATTACCTAATTGAGACTGCAAGTAATGAATTGTGAGGTCATTTCAGGGGAGTTTAAATTGTGAATATAGACTGGAACTGAACTTGACAGAAGTATAAAGCAGGTATGATAAAAAGTTTCATGGACTTATTATTCAGCTTCCAGCTGTCATAAAGAAGTTGTAGTCCTGCTGGTTAAAAACACTCTGTGTGACTATGGATTTGATGTAAAAATGATTTAGCTTCTGTGGGTTTATTCAGCCTGTCTTTTTTGCTGAGCTCTTTTACTGCATCAGATGAACTTTATCTATTGACATTTTCTTTTAAAGGAAATATATTAACTTTTTTTTAACACCTTAATCTATTAGCTTCCTTACATTGTGAATTTTAATGGATTGTGGTCATGCCTCATTTACAATTTTTGGAGTTGTCTTAAAAGCAAAACATTCTACTTAAAGATGTTGTGAATAAGAAACTTAGAAGATAATCGAGTATGTTGAAGTAAAGTGGGATTCCCAGACTGTCAGCTTTCCAGCCTGGACATAAGATGGAATAGGATTTCTCTGGAGTTCCCAAACCTGGGATAGATGACACAAATTGTTGATCAAGATTTATTGTTTGGCCAATTAAAAACCCCCAAATATTCCAGTAAACTCTTTCTTTTCATGTAGCTTCTGTCTGTCTCTGAGCTTGAGGAAGTTTGGGGCTTTTAAAATACATTTTGGCATCTAGATTTTTAATATTTTTTCCACAACAACTATATTGGTGATAAACTATTTTTTTTTTTTTCACAGTGAAATTCTAGTCTGTAGTCCTCCAAGAGCTATGGCAATCAGTCACCCATTTTACATTTATAGCCAATGACTAGAAGAAATGAGACAGAGGCTTCCATATTCTATAAAATTTGAAACTAGGACTTAAACTGCCCATTTAATTAGGTGGCACTTTGCCCCCTTACACTCTTTAAGTCTTGTTCTTTACACTTATGACAGGTACAGACATATTTATGGCATTTAATTATAGGTGAAGAGACTGTTTCCTGCCACAGTCATAATGTCACAGAATAGTTATGTGGAAATTAATGATAATGAGAGATACTTTGTTTCTTGTTACTTTATCAGTAAAGGAATGTCTTACTTCAAAGATCTTTCTACACTTGAGAAATATTCAGTGCAAAATGCTGAGGCAGTCATGACATCCAAGTGAGAATGTGAAGATTTATCTTGGCACATGGTGATAGAAAGAAGGCGATATGTTGTGACAAATGTCATAATTTGACAGTTAAAATAAATACACTGTCAGACAAAAATGGTATATGGCTGATGAAAAGTATGTGCTCTATTCCTTCCCTCTAGTTTTTCTCTTTAAATAACACACAAACATTTATGATATTGGTAATCTGGAACAGCTGTAGACTCTTTGAGTGAGAACTGACGGCGTGGTATCTCACATTACAGCATTGCATTTTCTGGATTTTATTTCCAGAAAGAATACTGCAGCATTTCAAAGTAGAAATTTCACATTTCACAGTACCAGTGTGACTATTACTCACAAGTGAATCATGAAGGTTATCACCAACGACCAAAAAGACAGAAACACAGAAAGGTCTTCCAGGTCCAAGAGCCAACAAAGTTGTTTGGTCCTTTCTTTTCTGTCCCTTTGGTTGCAGGTAAAGGAGAAGGGGCCTTCAAAACCTTCAAAAGAAGTTAATTATATGTATAATTAAAAAATCCTGAAGAGTGTCTGGTCAGGGTCAAACCACCCCGACGCTCGAGCCTTTACATTGAGGTGGAAGATTGTGCCAGGGATCCCGGCTGTGCCTGCAGGGGCAGGGCTGCCTTGGGCTGCTGGAAGGGCAGCCCTTCAAAGGAGAGCCAGAGGTCTGGGATCAGCCCCGTGGGGAGGGTTAATGAACCCGGGCTGCTGCTGAGCTGGACCAGCCAGAGGAGGAGCTGCCTTGAAGTCTTTGGTCGAGTCTTGCTTGGATGTCCCTTTGCTGAGCTCTCTGCACCTGCTTTGGCATTCAGGAGCTTCCTGGAGAAATACCTTTGATATGGAGACGTGATTATTAAGTGGTACAAATTATTTCTTGGCAAATGTGTTGATTTATTCAGACTGGGGATCTGACTCATAGCATCTGTTTCGTTCACCTCTGTTATTCCCTTGCATTTCTATCCCTGTTGATTGTGTAAACAAATTTGGAATAGTTTGTAAGGAAAGGTAGAAAGATTCATTTTTGTTTGATGCAACATTTTTTTCCTTAGAGAAATTAGATATTGGAGTGTGCAGTGGCCAGCTGCTACTGTACTTTGATTAATATTTTGCTTTTCTACCAGGAAAAAGATCTGAATACATTAAACAATATATTAAATGCAGCATAACATAACTTCCCTAACTTTCTTAGTTTATTGTTGTTGTACAGTTCTTATCAATAGAAAGGTATTTGCTTCTTAAATCTGTGTCATTATAGAAATGAGATAAATAAATGAGAAATAAATCTGCTAGTCTCAAATTTAGATTTGACCCAAGGCTTGTCTCATTTTCTGTTATCAAATGTAACCAAACTGCAACATATTTTGAAAGTTTCAGGGGACTTCTCAGTCAGTAACTGCACCTCACTGCACAGTATATGTCAGTATAGCTTTTCATTATATTAGATAATTATCCAGAATTTTAAAGAATCATGACTGTACTATTTTTCAGAACAGAGTCTGACTGATTTAGCTTCTTTTTGTGTGGGAGCTGTTCCATAACTTTGATCATCCTTAGTGAAGGGAAACATCTGTTCTGATGTTTCCCTTCACTAAAGGAAGGAAGAGGGATGGAACCACCCACACTCTTTAGGTTGTGAGTTTATTATGGATTTATTGAGTTGCATCATAATGGTTTCATTAGTGACTTCAGTGGCATCACTGTGTCTGAGAACCTTTTAAAACGAAGTTTCTAGCAGGTTTTTAAATTAATCTTGAGGGTTTTCTGTTCCCTAAATGTCATGTTTGAGCTGTCCCTCTAAAAAAAATAGGCAAAGTTGTAATTTTCCGTGGAATGAAAGGTGTTAAAAGTCTCCAAAAAAATAGATATGACAAGGTTGCCAGAGCTCAGTAGGACTTACCGCAAATGAGTATCATCACTTTAAGATCTCAGGTTGCCTGCTTCTTCCTCTTCTAATTATTAGTCAATGAAGGCCACGTTCTTGAACTGGAATGTAGAGGGGAAAAAATCAAATATGACTCAGAAAGTCTCTGACTTTTCCAGCCTTTTCAGTTTCCCTAGCTGGAATAGATGAAATTACTTCAACAATCAAGATTTCTCCTTTGAAAAATATTTAATGTTGTGTTTTTGTCAGAGTCTTCAAGAAATCTGGACAGATCAGCACCAACACAAGTTTAGATTTGTGCAGAATATTTCATTTCAGTTGTATAAAATTAATGTAAATATTAATTTTAAGAAGTGCATGATATCAACATATGTACATGATGTTTTTGCATTGTGTTATATAAAAACAAATTCTCTGTATGACAGTTGCACCTGCAGAATGGGAATACAGAGGGTTTATTTTAATAAGAGACTGGCCAATGCAATATTTGGTTAGGTTCAGTGCAGTTGTTTCTATTTCTTTAATGTATTTGTAACCATTTAAAAAAACCCAACAGCAACAAAACAAAATAACACTGAGCCAGAATCAACCAGCCTAAATTCCATGTCTCTGAGCCTGCCATCTTCTGTTGGGTTGTGTCATGGATGGAGTCATGGACTTCACTCATGTTGTAATCTGAGTTTATCAAAAAAATAAACACAAAGTCAGCATTCATCTGGAAGAAATTCCTGCATCTGAAGGCTGTTGACTAGAACAGCCACCCCCTGTGGCCAAAAAGCACCGCTGATAACAATGGTGTTACCTCTGCTGACAACATGCCTGTAACATCTGGCCTAAAGAAAGCCAGTAAGCCTGTTTGCTTGTTCTGTCCAGCTGCTTTAGGTTTTTGAACCTGGAAGCTGCTATTTTCTTGAATTTGTCTGCCTTTTCTGCAGCCCTGTGTTGTGCCCTGTGCCATGGCTTAGCTTGCAAACGGCCCTGGGGTTTGTTTGACTGCATTTCCTTTGTTGTACCTGGTTCCTCTTGAAACAGCTCTGCAGCCAAACATCTGCAAATAGCTTTTTGCTTGCTCATGGAAAGCAACCAGACAGCTGAGATTCATCACACTATATGCAGAGCAGATAGTTTTCTGAGTGCATTCTTCTTGTAACTGTATATATATATATATATGTATATATATATATATATGTATATATATACAGACTTTTATGGGCATATTTTTCAATGTGGTATATTTAGGCCCATGTGCTTTAATTGAAAGCAGATGGCTTTTCTGAGCAAGTAGGATAGACAAAATCTCTTGGGGTGTAGAAGCAGAATGGTGCCTTGATGCCTCAAGATATATACAAGGTAAATATCTCCTTGTCTGTCTCCAGGTGTACAGAACATTGGGAGAAAGCAAAGAGCTGTTCACCAGCCGTGCCACAGCAATAACTGTGTCATCTCAAGAAAATGAATTGTCTCCTGGTGGGAACTAACCTGCCAGTTCTATGTTTGGGTCTGTTTTTCATAAACTTTTAACTTGAGATGTCTAAAACAAAGGGAACAGAGACCTTCTGAGAACACACATCACCTTAAGCTGTGCCTTCCCAGCGCTGTCACTTCTCGGTGCAATCTGCACTTTGTGAGCTCTCCTGTCTGCCCAGCAGAGAAGATGGTGCTGCCTTTCCATGACCTGGAACAAGGCTCTGTTTTACAGATAATCTTGAGAATAAAGTGAGTTGTCTCTCGGGGCTCCTTTCTGCCATTTATGGCTTCTGTGATAAAAGGAGGAAAGAGTTAGCCTTGCTTTTGGCTTTTACCCCTATGCAGTCCAACAGGGACACTGTTATTCTGATGGGATAACGTGGTCTGCCAGCAGAAAATCATCTGTGCTGTGCTGCATCCCTGTGCACAGTGAGCTGGACATGCAAGAACTATCATGCTTGGGCCACATTTAGAAGGAGGAATTGAGACAATTAGTGCGCTTCTTGATGTTGCTTTGTAGGTTGCATGTGGACCACAGGTTGCTCATTGAAGGTCCTTTTTAATTTATGAGATCTTAAACTGTAGTGTCTGAACTATTAAGCAAAAGGATGATACATTTCATAACAACAGTGAGTTATTATGAAATCATACAAGACAGGGTGTGTTATCTCTCTTCTCTAGGAAATCAACAGAAAGAGTATCTTGCAGACAAACAGAAAACTGATTGCTTTGGTTTCAAGGAGAGGATAAAACAACTTTGTCAGGGTTGAGGCTGGAGGGCAGAGTGAGAGCCTATATGCTGGAGCAGAGGTCTTGGTAGGTCTCCATTTCTGGAGACTTTTATAGTGGAGAGCCTGTTAATCCTGTGGTCCTCTTGAGTGAGCACTGCTTTCTAACCTCACTATCTGTAATAGCCTGTGCTTTGCTGAATTAAGTCAGTGTCTTCTCTTTGACATACAGCTGCTGCTTCTCAGGGCACAGCAGGTGAGTGTTGATGGTAATATTTAACTGACTGTTTTATTCCTACGTTCAGTATGTTGCTTAGAAACAGGATCTGCATGTGGGAGGAAGTGCATTCTGGTAGGAACTCAAAAGTTGCTCTCCTTTCAGAATACAATTACAGGAAAATATGCCTTGGCAATTTAGGGAACTTTACTTCCTTATAAACTCTTCACTGAATGTGCAGAGTTTTGCTCACAGGTTGATTTGTGTTCTTAAAGAAGAAATGCAGCTACACCAAACACTTTGTAGTTCATATATTCTAAATAATTCTGAAATTTTTTTTCTGATTGAATGGTACCCAGGCCATATCTCTGGTGGTGTTTTTAATGTCTTTTGTCTACGTTCCCTTTACTAGATCAGCAAACTGTCACTTGCTGTAAACTCTGAATGTTGCATCTATAATGAATTGCTTGGACAGAGTAGAGGTCAAGCATGTTTTTGTTGTCCTTAATCTACTGCACAGAGAGTATGTTTATTTTATAGGAAGCTGAAATTGTCTGTCTAAAGCTGAAAATGAACTTTGTGGGACTCTGACTTTGCAACCACTTCACCCAACTGTACAAATGTAAGCAGATTCTTAAATAGATGGATTTATAAAATTAAGTTTTTTGAGAGTCATCTGAACAAGTAGCACCTGCTCGGAGTAAGGCTTGAAACATGTTAACAGGTTGTTTCAGGCTTGTTATATAGATCATTATTATTTTTAATATCTTAAACCACATAAATTTAGATCTGTAATAGAGGAGCTAAAGTCATGTGATAAAAGCTGTGTTACTGGCTCTCTCCAAAACTCTGCAATTGCCATTGAGCTCAGCTGTGCAGATCTAGCTTAGAAAAATAGTTTGCTGAAACCTGACAGTTTGACTTATGCAGGGAGCTGGCTTTGAGTGAGGCAGTAGCATAGTTCTTGGTTTATTGGGGTAGAAGGTATTTAAAGGGCAATTTGCCAAAGGAAGTCTGTATGTGAAAGGCATCCAGTGACACTGTTGTTTGGCACTGGGCCATTTGCCCGGATGGATTTGCAGTAAGCTGTCCAGTCTGCCACCTGCAGCTCCAGGAACTTGCTCTGAGGTTCCATCTCTCATTCCTGTCCTGATCAGTGGAAGAACTGCTGCTTTTGCTGCTGCCAAATCCAGCTGGGCTGAACAGTTTATGAGTGAAGGTTGTGAGGAAGTAAACGTGGTGCCAGAGCAAGAAGTGCCCTGTTCTAGAGCAGAATACTGGGCTTGCTTCAGAGCCTCTGTCATCTGCTTTGCCATTTGCCTGGCATTGGTACAGCTGATGTGTTTAATGACCAGTTAAAGGTGATGATTGTACCTGAAGATCCTTCCATGCCCTATATGTATCCACCTCTTTCCAAAGAACTACAATTTTCAGATGATGCAAACGTAACATAGACTGTGATACAGAGTGGAATGCAAGGAGAGGAGTTATGTGCCATGTCCAGGGAGCAAGGATGAAGGAGAGTGTTTAGTGGGTACAGCTTCAGATTTTAGAACAGTGGAGACTGATCATATTGTGACTGCAGTAGGGTTGGAGTCTAATATGGAATTAGCAAAGTCAGTTGGACTGGAGGTGGACTCTGGAGGGTTTGGGGTGACTGTGAAGCTGCAGGCACACTCTGATACCTGTGTGGTGAGTATGTGCAGAGGAGTTCTCTGTCTGCTGGTTATGCTGATGCAATGGGAAGATACCAAGTTATATGAGCTGGTACAGCTCCATTAGGTGAATGGGGTAAAAAATATTAAGTAATGAGACCAATTGTAGTGCAGATCCTGCCAGCAGCCATGGAGCTGTTCATGCACCACAGCACACTTTGTTGCTGTGGTAACCACTGTGCAATTTTTTTGAATATTTATACCGTGTTAAAGGAGTTTGGGTAACCTAAAGATAGCATGGATTACTCTATTGCATAACAGTCCCTTTGGTGGGAGCTGAGACTTTGATTCCTCTGGAAAAACTTGCCTGATGCTGTCTTATTTTTCCTAAGATTGGTGAAAAATGCTGAGAAATTGGCAGTTGTGTAGCCTGGGGAGTGGGATGAGGTAGTGATGGTGTTTGGGGTTTGTCAGAAAAACTCAGTTCACAGTTCCACCTTGTTCTCTTCCTAATGCCTTGTTTGTTTGTTCATCAATTTAAGCTTTTGATATCAATGTTCAGTCCTCACGGGATGATCCTTTTTAAGGCAGGGGATGCTTCTGTGAAATCAAATTAGGTAGGAGATGTGTAGATCACCAGGATTGTGCTGCTGTGAGTGGAACCTTGCTGGAGAAAACTTCAAAGGAGCTGTGAAGGCCTAAGGGCATCCATCTGTGTTCTGATAATGTTGGTTTTTTTCCTTTTGGCATTTCTTACTTGGCCACAGCGTAGGAGCTTTCACAACATACACCTTGTAAAGACTTCTGTTCTCCCAAGTGCAGTGAAACTACTTCAGCAAATACCTTGTACAGCTGCTTGTTCCCAGAAGCTCAAGGAATGGGAAGGCACTTGAGCATTCACTGTTCTGTCCTCATCTCTCTGAACTGTTTCTCCTCCCTGCAGATCCCAGCTTCTCATTCAGCACAGCAAGGAGCAAGAGAGAGCAACCCCTTTCCTCAGAGCAGGCTAATTTACAGGTTGAACTTTGCAGCAGCTTTTCTGTTAACAATTATCTGAAGTTCCCCAGTGCAATCTGCTGGTTTCAGTTGAGTTGCAGTTTTGCTGATCAGTTGAACTGATGCTTTAGCAGCAATGCACAGCTGCATCCAGGAGAGTATGTGAAAGTTTGTTGCTTGGCAGAGAGAGTTGTTAAGAAAATGGGAAGTTCTATTGTACATGTTTGAAGTTCTTTTTGAAATAAGACAAACCAAACCAACAACAAATAAAACCCCAAACCAAACCCCTATTAGCTCAAGATCAGAAACAAAAAGTTAGCAGGAGTTTAAATATGGGGAAAAGAATTTTCCTTTTCTTAGAGGAATCCCCTCAGAAATACTTACTTATGACATGCAGTCATTTACCTGAACACTTGGCTTATACTGCATGGATCTGGGACTCAGAAGTTTCTCCCTTCACTACGAGATAAGAATCATAGAATTGTTTAGGCTGGAAAAAAACTCCTAAGAGCGTCGGGTTCAACCAAGGACACAGAAGCATTCATTTCAATTGTGCTTTTCTGTTTAATATACTCTTGGCCATGACACAGATGCAGGCAGTTGGGGATTATGAGTTTCAGTCTTTTGTTTCTTTGACAGGTGTTAACTCTGGGGGTTTGCCAGTCCTCACTGAGTGAGACTTCCTTCTCCTGTGCTAAAAAGCTGGCAAGTGGCAGGAACTACTCTTACATTTTTTCAGGATGCTCAGGATCCCTCCTGAGCTCTGACTTACCCACTGCTGGGACACTAGTCTGGTTAGCTGACATATTATTGGTATTCCTTTCAATAAATGCAGTCTGTGCTGGGGAGGATTCTGGCCAGGGAGGTGAATATATACATTTATTTCCTCAGCATAGCTGGGAACAGTTTTGACACATGGTACTTACTGGGCCCCAAACCACAGCTGCTTGAGCTCCTCTAAGTTCAAATTCAGCAGGTCTTCAGTTCCAGGAGCTATTAGAGCAATATACTCTTCTCTTTAATCTTCTTTAAATGCTCTCTGAAATAATTATCTGTGCTACAAAGTCTAGTGCTTATAACTCAGCCAGAAGCCTGGAAAAATGGTCTTCTTAGGACTCAGGGAAACCCTTGCTTCTGCCCCAGCTCTGTCTCCAAGGACTAAGCCATCAACACAGAATATTTTTCAAGTAGCTACTGACAGTCACCTCACATTTGAATGCTGAGGTCAGATGTCTGACTTTCTAAAGGGTCAAGATACATGCAGCTCCCAGAATTTTACCTTTCAGATGTGTTTAAGTGGTATTTGCAGAACAAATTTCTTTCTGAGAGTGTTTAATCATCAGTTTCCCAATTTTTATGACTTTTTCCGTACCTTTTATTTAAAATATTTTCATTTTTTTTCAAATACTTTCATGTAACTACAGATTAAGAGTTTTATTTGCTGGCTGTATTCACACTGAGTCTGCTTGAAAACACTCCCTTTTCCACTGGAAAAATTAATTACTTGGTGATAAATAAAAGGAAGACTATGGCATTGACAAAAGCTGTAAGATATGTAAATAAAACTAAGATTTCTTCTCCCGTCATCTGTCTGGGGATGCCAAATAACAAAAGGGTCATGAGGAATAATATTTTACTTTAGATTGAACAGTAACCAAAGATAACTTAGATACTCTGAAAGAATCGAATGAAGTTTAACTGCAGCAGGAAATCTCTGTCCCATGCTAATATTTTAATTTAGGTAATTCCATTCTGCCTTTTCTATTGAAGGTGCCCTTGGTGTTCAGTTATTTTTTCAAGGTATTCTTATGTGATTACCTCTTCTGTAGGAGCTTCATTTTCCTAGTAAGTGAAATGACTCAGGTTTATCAGCAGAAAATGTGAATAATAGATAAATGCACAGAACTACATGTTCGATTTGGAAACGGTATCTCCCTAGGAAGCAAAAAGTTGTTTGGTTGGACTTAGAATAATGCCACAAATGCTGCATGGTGGGTTTGTTTTCTTTTTCATGGGGCCACATTAATTGATTGAATTTCTCTTTTGAATCAATAATTTCCTTTAAAATGTACTGCTTTTAAGTGTAGAAGAAGCTGCACCTGCAATTTTAGAAGAGTAACTGTTTTGTGTTCTGTTTATGGCACTCTGAGACACACAGATGTGTTACAATTATATTTCTGGAAGACTTGGGAGATATTCACACTTGGAAATAGAGCTAATTTCTTACTTCCTTTTGCTTAACAGTAAAACAGCTAAAATGTTAAACAGTAACGCTATATAATGAAACCTAAAGGAGCTGCAACCCTCACATCACTTATTGCTGCAGCATTTATAAAATAACTTACCACAGTTAAGTTTCCAATTCCAGCTTCATGGAGAAAACAAGGTTTATCATAGGCAAACAGATGGTTTCCTGAAATTATTATCTTTTTCTCTGTTCAAAAGACCAGGGTAATAGGATATCAGCAATCCCTAGTGAGGTGAGCGTGTGACCACAAAGTTTATACACAGGCAATTCACAGGCTTTGCTCATTTTACTAAAGAAGAGATTTCATCTCTACACTAGAAAAATAAATAAAGAATTAGAGGGGCGTGAGGAAATTATTTCAGGCCTCTGGGTTTTGGTTTGAAGATGGAAAGTAGTAACTCAGTTTAAAAAACAAGACTCTGTTTTGAATTAATAATTTCCAGAGAATGTTCATCTGCAGTTGAGCTTCTCAGATGAAGCAAACCATACAATTTGAATTAATTTCCCACCTGTAAATGAAATCATAGATCTCTTATGGTGCTTTTTATTATGGCAAATTTTGTATTGCTTATATACCTCCACTGACTATTTATATATGTCACAGAAGTGAAATTGCACATTAGAAGTGCAGGGTATGATTGTAGTAATGAGTCTTATTTAGTCTTGGGGGATTGGAGAGATGCTAATGGAGTTTTAACATAAAATCTAGTGCATAATCTGATTTAAATCCCAATTCAGCTGCTTTTGAAGTAGTTATTACATTTCTGCATTGAGCATCCTCTTGTAACTAAACTTTCTCTCCAAAAAAGTTAGGCTGATGACTTGGGAATGAAAATAATCATCCAAATTAATAAAGTAGTTATGCATATTTGAGCTGTCATTTACCTGTGATTCTTTCTCCCAGGTGAATGTAAGACAGGGACAATGGGTTCACCATACCTGACTTCAGACAAATGTAGCTGTAATTACAGCTCTATCTCAGATAGTTCTCTGGACTTTATTTTCAGTGGAGGCACATTTTGACTTTAAATTCCTTTGGCCTGTTGCACTTTGTAATACTTTGAATCATACTTAGAAGTTTCTATCATTTTATTAACCATAAAGATGTCTGTGCTGCTGGCTTAGAAGGTTTTTTTGCAAACATTGAGCAGAGCAAATGGTTTGCAGTTTTTTATTCTGAGTATTTGGTGAGGGATGGAACTTAATAGAAGTCAAAAAAGAAGAAAACTATCTCAGATTTTTTTTTTCAAGTTTTTCTTCAACCCTGGATGCTATTCTGTTATTCCAAAGCACTGCATTTCTGTAAGTACTACAGGAAAATTATGAGAAATTATGAGGTATTATGTATATGAGGTATTTTTCTTCCTGACACTTCCACTTTTCATACTATTTATTTTCAACATTTCATTAGAAGTACTAATGTCAGGAGAACATCAATGCCACTGAACTGTGACAGCAATTTTGTTTCTACTGTGAGTTGGAGAGAGCTTGTGCATGAAAACACTCTGAATAAATGGTGTATGGAAACACATGAGTTACAGAGCATTGGAAAGGTGTCACGTGAAGGGGTGGGTGTTAATAAGGAATCTTCTGGCTCACTGGAGTATTTCACAGTCAATAATGATCGAATAACTGTGAATTAAGATGAGAACTGTTGGAAAATCAGAGGTTTGGCAAATGCTTGCAGCTTTTTTGCATTTCGTTTTTGCTGTTAGACTGATTGATTGCCTGTCAGGTCGGATGAGTTATTAGACCAGGAATAACAAAGCAGTGCAGTAGTACCTGGAAAGGGATAGAAATATCTTAATCTTATTACAATGTGCACAGCTTGGCCACTTTTCAAAGGACTGGGAGAAACCTGGCACATATCTGCCTTGCATTTGGGATTGCCCCTACCTGAGCTATGCTGTTATCAGTGCCTCTTGTCTGGTTGTGCACCTTGCTACTTCTGATATTGCTGGATTTGTCTCATGTCCAGGGAATGATGATTAGTGAGCTGATGAATTAGGAGCACCTGTGTAAAACTGGGTCTCTCAGAGTTTTTCTGTCATCTGCCTGTTTCTGTGCCCCAGACCTTCACATGCTCCCATTTTCTTCCCCTTTTGGCTTGGGGTCTGACCCAGGAGGGAAGTACTGCTAAGTGAATCCTTCAGCCTTGTAAACTCAAAATGTAAATCTCCAGAAGTCTGTGCTTAGCTGCCATCAAGAACTCAAACCACCATGAGGCCAGTATTGGGTTTGCAGAGAAGTACCAACCTTTTGATGGTATTTATCAGCCAAATACCCAGCTCATCTCCTGAATTCCAGGTGGATTTACTAGCTAAGTATAGCCTTTGTGTCAGCATTAGTGCAGTCTGTGCATTAGCTAACCCACAGATCACTCAAAAAATATGAGAGAAGACTTCCCATTCCAGTTTTTTGGATTAAAGTATTCTTTGGTTATAGAACCATGGGTAGAGGTAGAGATGAATATAGAGAAAGATGCCCATACCACTTATCTGGAAGGATTCTGCAGTGGGAATCTTTAAATCCTTCTTTTTGAAGCTTTTATCTTTCTTGGGATAATTTAGTCACGGTTGATACTGAGTGAGAAAATGTGCCTTTAGTTTATTGGTTAGAGGTTCTTCCTAAGAGATGGAATACATCAGTTTCTTTCAAAATATTTATGCATTTCTACAAATATGTGACTAGAGCCTGGAACTGCTGTCTCTCTGGTAAGGACTCTAACCACTGGGGTATTCAGTAATTCTAACTGTTATAATAACTAGGATGTGTCCCACAGAGAGTCAGTTACAGGAAGAGGGATCGACAGATTCCTACCTGAGTATTCCCAGCTGGCTGATGCAGATGATTCTTCGATCAATAAGTTCACCTTTGTGAACATCAATGCATACACAAATTGAATATTTGCACCCTGAGTTAGTGCTGTTGTGGCAGGGTGCCTAAAATCTTTTTGCTGAGTAAAGAAAATTCATTCCCTAGGCTTGAATTTAATTCTCTTTTGGTTGTTCTACACTGGGGAGTTAAGATGATCAGACTTGTAGCTGATTATCTGCTGATGCTGTTTCCATGAGACACAACTGGAATGAAAATGCTCTCAATGGAAACTACCTGACTGGAGGGTGAAAGGCCTTAACATCTTACAAATACCTTAAGATACTGATTATATTTCAGGAAAACTCTGCAGGAGAAAATTCTCAGAATTTTTGCCTCCAGTTCTCCTATTATCAAAAGTAGCCCTTTCTTGAGGTATTTTCCGATACCTCATTTTCCAATATTTTCAAGACTGTTTGATGAAAATTTTTGCTATTGAAAACCAGAAGTATTACTCTCTGTCTTCTCATAGAAAATTATTAATAATAGACCTCTTATCCAACCTGAATTTTTATGTTCAATACTCCAAATATCGAAGTAGTGAACAATATAGGAAAAATATATATAAGTGTTTAAAAAACTGGAAAATGCACTCAGAATGAATGATTTGAATATTTGTTTTTATTCGAAATTCATAATCTCATTGGGGTAAAAAAATTGCTTGATATTTCCACAGCTTTTATTAATTAGAGCTTTCTGCACTTGACTGGGAATGTCTCAGCTGTGGCTCTGCAGTGAACATACATTTTCTTATCCAGCCTGACACTGCTGATAGCTCTTGTAATTCATTCTCATGATTATGTTTGGCAACTCATAATTTGCCAGTAGCTGGTGGATCAGAATGAGAGTTTCTGGTGAGCATTCACACCATTAAACTCTCATGACATGACTTAATTAGAGGGAATTACCTGAGTGTTACCCCTACTTGTTTTCCCTGTAAGGGGAGTATGAGACAAACTGAGTGTCCATCCTATCAAAACAGGAAAAAGAAGCAAACAACCTAAGGCTTGATGGATATGGAACTTGAAAAAAAAAAAAAGGCAAGTTAGTCCTTTGGGTCTCGTGCTGATCTGTCTCTTAATGAGACAGGATATAAATGAGGCTTATTGAGACATGATAGGAGGATTTTTTTTATAATTTTACCTATAACTCGATGAATACTTTATTTCTGTTTATAACCACAGATTATCTGCTAGCATTTGTTCACATATGCATTTTTGTCTCCTCACAAAAGCCTTTGTTATTCCTTCAGTTCACATACAATGTTTGACATGTGCATGATAAAAGCCTGTGACATAAATAAGCATGTGGTGAAGTACAACAGCTGAGAACTTGAACTGTGCAATCTCAACCAGTGACTGAATGGTTCTGCCTCTTCTGCCAGTTGGCAATCTCATGGAAGAAACTCTTCACATTATAAACAAAACAACACCAATCTAATGAAATTCCCAAACCCAACCAAGTAAAAAAACCCTGACCCCCACCAAAACCCAAACCCAACACTGTCTGCACAGTGTGGAGAACTGGGAAGGTGAACTTAGGGAGGATTTCTGACAGAACAGCACACAAATGTGTTCATTTGCACTGCACAGTAGGTGGTATGTGTGGTAGAAAAGAAGAATGAGCTAAGTAGTGAACTAAATAAAGCTGTCACCAGCTTTCATTTGTATGGAGATACTTTTTGCTAGACAATTTTTATCACACAGAATCTGCTCATTGTCAGCTTGCAAAGCTTTGTGGGATTCTATCCAAAAATGTCAGTGTTAATTGACTTTCTGTATTTGCTACACTAATTGATTATAATCAAGAGAATTTTGGGAGCAGGAAATACAATTATGAGAACTGTACTGAGAACATATTAAGAAATGTCATAGTTAAAATTCTGGGTAACTTCAGGGAAATATTTTTCTGAAAGGTTAGATACCTCTGTGTTTTATTTAGGATTTAATGTTTCTGTTCAAATGATTATGAACTGCTTTATAATCTTCTCAACACAGAAAAGTTTAAAGTGAATAACACTGCTTCACTATAGTGTAGAAATTTCTAGCAAAGAATTGCCCTATGAGATGGTTGTATTCTAGACAAAAGGCAGCCTGTGTCTTTGTTTCCTAATTTAGTGTATCTTTTTAGGTTAACAGAAGCAAAAGTTTATACAATGTGGTATAACCTTGTTGACATGGTCCTGCTAGAACTCATGTGATTGACAGCAGTGAAGCTGATAATCATTTAACTCTTGCTCTTTTTTTCCTCTTGATGCTTTTACATGAATTTTCATTTATAGCTCACCAGTGACTAATGATTGAATGGAACCTGTTGCTTATTGAAATCTGACTCTCCTTTTTAGATCCACAGAAATGTAGAAATAATTAAATACTAACAGTAGAATTGAGAGTAGCACTGCCTAGCATGATCATCTTAAGTCAGGAGATTGAAGATTTTCTGGGTGAGCAACATAAAATCAGATACAAGAATCAAAAATATCCTCACGAATAAACATGATTTCCTGAAAACATCATAATTTCCCCTGACCTCGTTGTATCATATTCCTTTTAAAGTTTTTATTGTTTTGTTTTCAGAAACAGCTCTCAGATGTTCCTGGGTTGGTAAGGGTAGAATTGCTAATGGCCCATGGCATGTGTTACCATGACATCAGGATGTTTTAAAGGCTTTTTATAATTACAGTGCTTTCAAGTCCCTTATATTTTTCTGAGGTTACCTGGCAGTGATTTAGCCTAAACAGATTGTTTGCAAGTCTTGAAAATGTTGAGAAAAGGGTGCACTTTTATTTAAGCCATAGATCTTTGTAACAGGAAAATGATTGTAGCACATGTTGTGGGAAAGGGAATTCACTTTTGACTAGACATTCGAATGAGCAAAGACTGTAGTTGTGAGAATCTGTAGTTACTTATTTGAGGGATTAAAATGCAAAACCAGAAAGGACAAGAAATTCCCTGAGCAAGAGCAGAGCTGTGCTTCCTGTGGGGATTCCTTGTAGTCAGTGAAATTACAGACATTTTTTTTTTAAACATCACCAAAATATGCTTGTGGTATCTTCTGTATTTTATTTTTCTTTAAACTTTAAGTAGTGTACCATACATTTGGTGAGGTATTTAGACATAAAGTAGAGAATTCTGATGTTCATTTAAATCAGTTCTTATTTTGGACTAAAATCATAGTTTGCAATGTCAGAATTATTTGCAGGACTAAATTTGATTTTTCTGATCGACCATTTTACATGAGCTGAAGCAGAACTTGGTAATGGTAATGCCTAGCTATTTTTTCTTTATAGTATGTAAAAATCTCTTGATTTCCCTTCATTTGCTGAAGCATCTATTTTCAGACTTTGATTGAACCACCCTGATCCAATTATACATAACTCCTCCTCCTTTGACTCATTCCGATTTGTATATAACTTCTAATCAGAGTACTTTCTTTTTTCTTTTTGATCTGAATAGCTTCTGTTGCTGACTCTGACTTTACTAGAAAGGGAATTACATGTCTGAAATACTTGATGAGCAAGTTTCAAACTGAGTAGCTTGTCACCGTATTGTTTGGTTGCAGGAGACAGCTCTGGAAATTCTGCTAACTGCCTTACTAATCTTTTTTTTTACTGTTTTTAACTAAAAAGGTAGCTTTTAGTTCATATAGGCAGTACAGAGTTAATGAGAAACTATGTTCTGCCTAGAAGGTGAGGCAATCCTCAGACTTAGACGTGAGAAATATGACCCACCTTCTTCTGAACTTACATTTTCAAAATCAGAGGAGATCATTGAACACCGGTAGAGGAAAACTTTGGTTGATATTCTAACAGAGCTCTAGGATGAAGGGTGCTGTGTCTGTCACCTAGCCAGAAATTACTTTGCTGGCATCAGGAGTAGAATTTGTCAAGAACTTGTTGACAAATAGGAGCTGTTTTGTTTCACGTCAGAGATGTCATCTGAGCGAGACCAGGAGGTTTTAATTTTTAACAGCACTTTTGAAGAGAAGGGTATTTCTAGGCAGGGATAAAATCCTGACAGCTGCAAACCCTGTAACTCGATTCCTGTCAGTAATCCTGATATTGAGGGTGTTTGCAGAGAGATTCCTTAAGCCTGTCAAGAAACAGTCTGGGAAGGATCAATAGTTAACTACTGGGTTTCCTTTCAGAGAAGCCTGAAAAACAGTGTGACAGTTTAAAACAAAGGAAAACAACCAATAAGATACAAACAAACATTTGCAGTGTTACTTTGCTGGATTGTTCTGCCATGTAATGATCACAATGATTTTCTTGACTTTTACAACGCTTAGAAACCAAGGTGATAGAAGGGAAAGCAGAATCCAATGAAAATTCTCTGTCGGGGGTAGGGTTGGGGAATTGTCTCTCTGAGATTTATGTTTTTCTGCAAGTATGTGGTTTTGCATAACATAAAGCTCCACAAATAAGGTCTATGTGTGCATAAAAAATAAATCCACTAAATGACTGTAAGATTTGTAACAAATGGAATCATTTAAATACAATATAATTAGAGAATAACTGGTCTGAAGAAGGCTGGGTATGTGGTTCATCTCTCCTCTTGCTTGAAGCAGAGTGTTGTGATTTGACCTAGGGGCAATTTTTCAACATTGAAGTTAACTGGAACTTTTAGGTTGCTTAAGGTTAAGAAGAGCTGCATTTTTAGTGTCTCTAGACATGGAGATTGCATGACATCCACGGGGTACCTGTCTCACCATGGAAAGTTTTTTTCCTAATATCTAGTAAAAATAATGCTGGTTTAGCTTGTACCTGTTCTCACCTTTTGTTTTAACTCTGCACCTCTAAAATAAGTCTTCATCCACTGTGCAATCTGCCTTCAGATAGTTAAACATAGCAATAAGGTTGCTTCCTTAATAATTGTTTTTTGAGCAGTGGAGAAACTGTATTTGTATGTCCAGTGCTGCAGGTCCCTCAGTGGTGACCTTGTGCTGGACTCACTCATTTCTCTGGTGCTGGGGAACTCAAAACTGGACTGGGAGCTCCAGATGTGGTCTTGCATGCCATGAACAGGACTGAAATGTTATTCCAGGAAACAAAGCTGCAGGAGTCTGTTACGTGGCATCTAAATCCCTGGACCCACTGCACGTTTCAGACAGTAAACTAAATGATTGTCTAGGGAAAACAAAATCTGCTTAGCTATGTGCAGGAGTTGAAGTACTGCAGAAATCTGCCTGAGTTTTCTATAGGGATTGTCATGAGGTGAATGCAGATTCCAACTCTGAGAACATATTTAAATTTTCTGCGAGATAAGCTCTCAACAAGACAGCATTCAGATCATTAAAGTGGTTCCAGAAGCAGCAAAAGAACTCTTTTCCTAAATTAACCATTTTCCTCCTCTTTTTCCTTTTTTTTTTTTTTTTTTTTGGTGGTATAATTTGGGGTCTTTAGGCTCGATCTAGCTTTTTCCTGTTACTCGGGCATTTCCTATTTTTCATAGGATAGATAAGGTTGAAAAAGTTCACTGAGATAACTGAGTCCAACCATAAATCTAAGACTGTCAAGTTACCACTAAATCATGACCCTAAACACCATCCGTGTCTTTTAATATATCCAGGGATGCTGAATCAGCCATTTCCCTGGTTAATGCTTGATAACCCTTCCAGTGAAGAAATATTTTCTGTTATCCAATCTAAACCTTCCCTGGTGTAGCCATGAGCAGCCAGTTTCTCCAGGAGAATGCTGTGGGAAACAGTGTTCAAGGCTTTACTAAGGTCTAGGTAGACACATGGACAGCCTTTCCCTCATCCACCAGGTGGGTCACACTGTCATAAGAGGAGATCAGGGTGGTCAGGCAGGACCCACCTTTCACAAACCCACGTTGGCTGGGGCTGATCCCCTGGCTGTCCTGTATGAGTTGTGTGATGGCACTCAAGATGATCTGCTCCACGACCTTCCCTGGCACCAAGGTCAGGCTGACACACCTGGAGTTCCCTGGATCCTCCTTCTGGCCTTTCTTGTAGATTGGTGTCACATTTGCTGATCTCCAGTCTCTTGGCACCTTCCCCTTAGCCAGGACTGCTGGTAAATCATGGGAAGTGATCATGGGAAGTGCCTCTGTGAGTTCTCCCACTGGCTCCCTCAGTCCCCTTTTCTGGATTTTCTGCAGGTAACAATAATAATAATAACAACAAAAACTATTATGGAATAGCCAGATATGAGACATGCTTTTGCATTGTGTGTGTTCTCTCTGCAAATAAAACCACTTATGTTTGTGTATATGTGTATGTATAAAATAAAATAAAAAATTGTTCTGTGATACAGGAATTTATTTAAGCTTTGAACAGAATATGTGTATTGCCAGTCAGCCTTGCATTTTGTTTTATTCATGAGTTAGAAGGTGCTACCTGTTGTGATGTCATCATGTACTGTATTTTATTACCATGTTGTCACAGTTAAAAATAAGCATGTAGTTTACTGTGTAAACTGCATTCCCACTGTGATTTCCTTACACTTTTTTAGTTTTCTGACCACCTATTATTTCTATTGTGTATTACTATTAGTGGCAGCCTTGTTATTCTTGTTTTGTTGAAATACAAAATGCATATCTGGCAGTTTATGGTCAATGTAAACAGGACTTGCAAAATATAGCAGTTATATTCCATTTTAACTTGTATTGAGGTACATTCTTATAACAAGTAATTTTGTGTTAATGCCTTTGCTCTTGGCTTTGACTAATAACCTGTAGATTCTGTCATTTCCTTTGCTTTTCCCTATTCCATATGTCACTTTTGTCACTGCTGAGATTAGTTGTTTTATTTTTGAGCTCTCTAATAAATGAGCACTCCATAGCTACAAACAGATTGGTTGTAAATGCACAGGTAGTGCTCCACTAACTAATTCTTCTTACTGAGATTAAAGTGGAATGACTTTATAAAATTCACAAGGCATTTAAAGCTATATAATCTTTTTCATTGCAGTTTATCACATTTTACAGTTAAGCTAACAAATATTTTGGTAACAAATGATTAAATACATAGCAAAAATTTTATTTTTTTAGGATTAAATGGGATTTTTATTACTTTAGTTAGATGATCTCCAGACAGGTGGGAAGGGACTGTGCAGCTGCATTACTGATACTTAGCTCCAGAATTTGAGTAATTTCTGCTTGATTGCTCCAAGTAAAAAAAAGATGCAAACTCTTCTCAACACAAACCACTGTGAATCATAACAATTCCAAAGAGAAGCCCTATCAAGTTTAATGGTTGGATGAGATGGGGGAATACAGAAGGGAAGGAGTCGTTAGGGTGTTCTTGTAGATGGAGAATATATATATTCATATAATAATCCTTTCTTTTTTTTCTGCTGTGTTTGAGCAGTCTACCCTGACCACTGCAACTGTTTAACTTGCTAAAATATTTTAACAAGTTAATGCTCATCTGAACTTTAATTAGCAGTTAATTGACAGTGATAATGGGAGTTTATGTTTTGCATCAGCCGTGTTTGTATTAAGGGGTGTGTGCTGGAACACTGCAAGCATCCAGCTTTTTAGTTTCTGGAGTAGAGCTGGAGTTCTCCTGAGGTTTGTTTTGAGATCAGATGTGAGACATTGCAGTCAGAGACTGCAAAACTTTTCAGGCTGCTCATAATTTTCAATATACTGCTTTCTAATAAAATCTGTGTTCTGCAACTGTTCTGTTGCGTTGGGTACCATAAAGAAGAGCTTCCAGTTCCTGACAACAGCGGGGCTATGAGTTCAAGAACCTTGCAAAATCAAACCTTCATTTCTGCTGGTGGTTGTGCAGGAGTTGGATTCTGTCAGGTATCAGATCAGTAGCTGATATTTGGAATAATGCAGGCAGAGTACCAGAAGGCAGAGTGACTCATGGTAGTACAATTGTCCTTAATTCCTCCCAACAGGTAGGAAGCATGAATTCTGTATTTGCATTATATCCTACGACATTAACTGCTGCTCTCCAAGTTGCTGATGCTAAAAGAACCTTTCTACCTGGCCCTGAGCTTAAAGTTTAACTTCATGAAGAGACATCTTTTTAATAAAATATTTTAAATAAAGTATTCATAGGGAAATCTTTGGCAGTTTAGCGAGGAAAACGTAGGTGTAAAAGCTTTTTTGTAGTGCAGACAGTCCTGACTGACAGAAGAACGAGGGGGTCTTGACATGCTGTTCTTGTCACTGTTCCTTGGGGGGTTTGGGGATGTTTTATGGCCTCTGGATACAAGGCATGTAGCTCACGTCACTAAATGTTAGAGATGAGATAATTTGGATTAGTTTTCAGTGGATCTGATTGTTGAAACAAATCATTTTGGATGCGTACATAGGATCATATATCTCGTTCTGTCTCTGGACTATTAAAAGTGGTTCTCTGAGGCCTGAAATAGCCTTTAACTGAAGTTAATTTCTGTAATGATTTTAAATAGAACAGAAATTTAGAAGACTGTATAGTAATTTATCCAAAACACAGATTTTATAATAGTTTAATATTTTCTGTAATACCCTTGACCAAATAGTCTTAGTTATTTTTATGCAGCACCACAGTCAGGTGAAGTCACAGATCTTTTGTGTGGAGTAAGAATTGAGTCTGGTACTTTTTTTGCTTATCCCTCTTATGTAACTAGTAACCAGCTACATATTTAAAATTATATTTTAATAAAAAATCACGGCAAGTTTAAGAATTTCCAGATCTCCTACTCCAGAGAGATGACATGTGTTACTCTGATCACTCTCAAATATTAACACACACCTCCCTGTATTATGAAGTAGTTATAGCTGTCCCCATGACATTTTTAATTTTGAAAGTTAGGCATAATACAATACTATTTGGAGCATCTGTGACATCTGGGGCTATGCACAGCAATTTGTTATATGTATTATTGAGCATATCCTCATAATTTTGATTAAGGATGATGTTACATGACTTTTTATTTTTCCTTGGTTGGAAACTTACCTTTTTCAGAGTCCATGCTAGAAGTCTCCATTCTCAGAGGCTTCAAGATATTGGCCTGTATAGCAAAAAGTTTCTGATTCTGCTGCTGTTTCATTAAAAACTCCCTTCTGGATCCTGCGTTGCTCTGCAGAGAAGTGTGCCACTATAAATCATAGAATGATAGAATGATTTGGGTTGGAAGGGACTTTAAAGATCTTCTAGTGGAAGGTGTCCCTGCCCATGGTTCTAGTTGGAACTAGAAAATGAAATTGCCTTCTGAACACTGTGCACAGGTATGGAAAGAACAGGGCCTCGTGTTCTGATTTGCAATGATCTAATTTGCACATCAATTAGGAATCAGTGTTATAGCATAATATTCCATCACAGCATAAAAAACCTGCCCTTCCCAAACCAGTCACCAAGTCCAGCACAGCTGGGATTGTATGTGACCAGGCTAAGTGTAACTTTTGCTGCATGTTTGGATATTGCTCTTGTTTAGCTACCTCACGGAATGTATTCTGTCCTCAAAGCTACAAAAGGTGGCCAAAAAGACCATTTGGTGTGTTAAGGATCACTTTGGCTTGTAAATAGTCAGGGACTTCTGTGGGGCTTGTGGATTTTCAGGTTGTTTTATGGTTTTGTTTTGGATTTTTTTTTTTAAACTTGGGCATAAAAAATAGACTCTGGGGAAGAATAGACCTTTTTGAGATTTAAATGAATGTCAATAGGGTGAGAAGGGGACCAAATTGAATCATGAGACTTACTAATGTGTGTTCAGGTTTGCTCAACCATAATTAAAAGATTCTAATTGGGTTGCATTAGTTTCGGACGTAAGGCAGAAACTGCACATCTTTTCCACACTATTTGTAGTGTAGTGATGCCAATAATGTATGTATTTAATTCAGCTTTCAGTTGGATATAATCCAAGGCCATGCTGGAGAACAATTAGAGGAAGGACTTGTATGAATAAACTAGACTGCTGTTAAGGCTTATATTATTACTTTCTGAAAGGTTTGCAATTACTTCATCTCCTTCATTCAAGCTACCTTTGTAAAGGTCAAAAAAAAGTGGTTTTGGGGGGAGGAAGTGTGTCTTTTGGGCTTTTTTGGACAGGAATTTCATCTTAATGACAAATGGTTCTTTGCTGATAGAAAGGAAAAAAAGAATGGTTCAATTAGGGATGAACAAATTCTAACAGAAAGAAAATCAGAACTTGTCCAATTTTGATGTTGTATTATTATCTAAGTAGAACTTCAGTGGTTGCTTCTGGTCTTGTTAATGCTAAATTCCATCCTTAAATTTCTTTAACTTCCAGTGGGATATTTTGGCTGCATGGGCCTTGATTCAGCATTCTCTCTGAGCCTGTAGGTTTTTGGGTTTGTTGGGCAGCCCTCTTAGGTCTTTAAGTTCGTTGACACCTCCCAGAGTCCTGTGGATTTGATCCTGTTTGGTTTGTTCTATTTTTTTGTGAGGCAAGATACCTTCTCAATCCAGTGGTTTTGTCAATAAAATATGGGAAATGCCAGCAAGATCTGGGACACCTGCCTTTACTTTCCACACTGAATTATACTGCCCATGTTCATTTACTTAGAAAGTAACAGTGGTTTCGTACCTGCAGCTCTCTCTATATAACATGACTTTGACAGATTAGATGGGGTACCAGACTGAGATTACTCTCAGCCTTTATTATTGTGTTGTTTGGGTTTGTTTGGGGTTTTTTTTTGGGGGGGAGAGGATTGGGGGGAATTTTTCTGATAATGTAGAAGGGTCTATGCTACTGTCCCCTCTTGATAATATAGAATGGAAATTGAAATGAAAGCAGTTTCTCACACTCAGAGTATTAGCATATCCAGAGTGCCCAAGGCCAAAGAACCAGTCACAGTAAACTTAGGTTTAAATGAGGAGTAGTTTTGATTGTTTACCCAAGTGTGAAGTTGGGTTTGAATTGGCCAATCGATTGAGCTGCTGTGTGAAGTTGTGCAGTCCCGGGGAAAGTGTTTTTTAGACCAAGGTTTTAAAACAGTCTGAGATTTTCCATGTTGTACAGTAAATTCTGCTGTGATTTATCTACCACAGCCATCAAAATATCTAATCTAGGTGAATTGCTTAGGCTTCCTCCTGGTCAGTAAAAAACTGCATGGAGGTGATCAATCCCTTTCTAAGAAGTGCATTTTCTTTAGAAATGATCATTTGCCTTCATGGGCTGCAGAAGAGAAACTGGGTGACCATCTTTGATGAGACATTAGGGTGGGTAGAGTGGGTGCTCTGCTGCGTGATGGGGGCCCCTGCTTAAGGTTGTCTGTAATATTGAATGTTGTTTTAAAGGTTTATCTTTTGCTTTAGTGTTAGCATGAACCCAATGATAAATTTTGATAAATTCCACGATAATAAAACACTGTATCAGTACACATTTTAGGAAAATAATGTTATATATTTTCAGACTATTTGCTTGTGGAGTTTTGTGTTCTTTCAACTCAATTCACAGTTGAGGACAAACCTACTAAAGATTAACAAGTAGACCTTCCTTATATTTCAGTGGTCCTTAAAAGCTAAAAGAATGGATTTTCATAGTAAATATATGCTTATTATTGGCCTTGAGATTTTTAAATACCTTTCTGTTAAATAAAGTTCTAGTGTGTAATATGTTTTGCAGAATTGAATTTTGCATAAAGATAGAATGTAAGAATTCTATTGTTGAGTAGTGCTAAAGTATAGATTTCTTTTTTTTTTCTTCCCACTGTGAGTACCTGTAAAATACCATACACTAAAAGTGTCAAGTCTGCTGAAAGGTTGTTACTTTTGGTCTTCCAAATAGTCATGAACTTAGAGTAAGATATTCATAATTTGTGGTGTAAACCACAATGTTTTATTAAATAACTTCTACTTATCATTATTTATTTGACCATAAAAGCATGAACGACTTACCAAAATAACTTACAAACTTAGCAGTATCCCATAACTCTTGGTTAAAGTGCACAAACATGTAATATGGAATTAAAACTATGGAGTATGTATCAACTCCATGCCTTGTTTAGCTTTCAGAAATTCTGTACTGTCTCCAAGAACTGACATGGGTATGAAGGGTACTAAAGGAAAGAAATGACCACTCACAAATGGCAAAAAAACATAGTGTAGATGTTCCCCTGCTTCTGGATTCCACCAAATATTAGCAGACAAGATCATCAGTTGGTTTATGTAGGTGGTATTTCACAATTTATGCTGACAACCTGGCTTATGGAGTGAAGTATTAGCCCACAATCCAGTGTTGTGACTGATCATATATTATAGTGGAATAAAATGAAATCCTGTGAGGATGTGCCTTTAGCACTCTCACATTATGAGATGATCTCATCCACTCTCATTAGCTAAGGAAGCCTGAGCCACCTCCCTGTGAGTAGATCCTCCAAGCTCCACTCCTGTTTTTAGTGCAGGGAGTACTCACTGGCTCAGAAAATACCTCTTTCTCCTTTTGGGGCATCATGAGAAACCAGGAGAAATCCCAAGCCTTTCCCACTGCCTAAATTCCTTACTTTTCTCTCCTTTGCATCCTTCAGAAAATGGAATATTGATTCCAATCTTTGATGTATAAATTTCAAGTCATATCCAGGAAGGATAAAGACCTTTCTGACATATTTTCCTATGTGTCTGGAGAGGCCCACATCACCTTTTATATTTAACCAAATTTACTACTTTACACAGATTTGAGAGCTTAGCTGACAGTATTAACCAGCTAGTGAGGCTTATAGAGGCAGCTGAGTCATTTTGCTGTGTTTCTGCAGCAGTGAGACATTGCTGCAACTTCATTTTTCTGTGTGAAAGACACCATTCTGAGGCTTTTTTACATTTGTGTGTGGTTAGAGGATTAGTAATATGGTTTTATTAAGAATGCAGAGATCCTAGTTTAGGATCCTCTTTTGAGTTATCACCAAACTTAACCTTTCTTGTCATTCATCTGTAGATGGATGTGGGGATTAACCACCTTATCTAATTAGGCTTCTTGATTAGTTGTTAAGCTTTGCACTTGTACCTGTCTCTTTGTGTTAAAGTCTGTGTTCTTACCAGGCTGTTAATGACATTCAAGTAACCCAGATTAAATCTAGTCTGGGTGTCTGCACAGACTGCAAACAGATCCCTTTGCAGTGTTGCCCCAAGTTATGTCAGCCTCTTGCAGCTCTTTGTGGGCTGCTCTGCTGCTGCACACAAAGGGAATTTTTCCAGCCTCTCATTCATTCAGTCTCTGTCTCTCCCTCTCTGGCTCATTAGTGTGAGCTCAATTCAAAGCTGGAGGCCAACTTTAGATGTTCCAGATTATCCTTAGGGGAGCCCAGAGGGTTAGATTTCCCTTGGCTGGATTTGACCTTTATGAACTTACTCTCAGTGCATAAAATTTAGTAAAATATATTCAGTATCAACTTAAACTGCACTTCTACAGGAGTAACTGACTTATTTAATGTTCATAC
Organism: Corapipo altera; assembly: GCF_003945725.1. Taxonomy (NCBI): domain Eukaryota; kingdom Metazoa; phylum Chordata; class Aves; order Passeriformes; family Pipridae; genus Corapipo; species Corapipo altera. The sequence continues at coordinate 12,698,220 of NW_020884891.1, forward strand.
ATGAGGCTGTACTTGCAAAGAATTTATTTCAGCTTAAGAGATTCAGTCTTTCCAGGAATTCAGATATCCTTCATTTGAAGTAGAAGATAGTTTTATTCCCATCTAGTAATTTTTTAACAATTGAATTATCCAAGTTTTTCTTGGCAGAAAAATCTGCCTGTTATTTTTCTGTCCTTTTTTTTCACTAAGAACTTCTCAAATAAGGACTGTTCACCTCTATCCTTGAGCAGGAAAAGGAATTTATTAAAATAAACAATTTTCGTGTATCATTGAAGAGTTGAGCTGAAGTTAGACATATACAGTACCTATTTCTTCACGGACTGTCCAGTTCTACCTCCTTGTGATACTTTATTGCCTGAACAACTGAAGTCACTTCTTGACTGAGTTACATGAAGACACCACAACTCTTCAGTACTGAGCCTTTCTCTCAGATTTGCTATGTTAAATTTCTTATAGCCTCTCCTGAACATGGTTCTCATAAAGTGATTCAGGTTACTTATATAGTTGTCATTCTATCCCCCAAATTAAATCATTTTTTGAACCATATTGGGGAGCAATTACTTGTACGTGGGGGTAAAGTTTGTGGGCAGTAACCTCTGCTGATGGCAGCATGATATCAAGATGATATGCCTTGTTCTTTTGTAGGTAGGACAACTCACAGCTTCACTTTATAAACAAATAAATGTGAAGGACTGTATAATAGATATATCTAAGCATATTTATTGTACTTATATATTTGGGATCAATATTGGTTTTATTCATGCTGGTATGTGTTAAGCTGGTTAGAAAATTTTAATTTTCAAAGTTTTTTTTTAGTAAGGAGGTGCTGTAAAAGTGTGCTTTGGCAATTGCTGGGGGGGGAAAGAGTTGAATTTATGAATACTGCAAATCACTGTGCAGTCAAAGAAAAACTTCTTTAACTGAGAGACTGTTTGGGTGCTTGGCAAGGGGGCAGATATTGAGGGCAAACATCAGATGATCAATATATGTGCATTGACCTCAGCTGGCTGCTATAATCTATTAATTTGATGTCTTTTTCTGTTGTGTTGGATTGACTCTGGTTATTCAAACCAACATCAAGGAGGATGTATAGAAAAAAAACATCCAGACCTGAAGGCTGTGCTGCCCAGATTCCAAAGGTGGTCAGAGACACTCCTTTGACTATAAAGTGATTACCAATATTCATATTACTACCTTGGGGTTTTTTTAGTTGCACACCAAATTTAGAGTAGCCTGTGTTCCAACTCAGGATAGGGAAATAAAATTTCCCAGAATATTTTTCCCTAATATGTAGGATTTTGATCCACAAAACTCCAGGGTAATGTGCTGCATATTAAACTGTATCTTAACAACACCAAATACTTGAAGGAATAAAATCAGACTTAGATAAAAAACCCCTGCTATTGAAAAGGAGCGGAGGCTGAAAAAAAAGTCTGTAAATATTTGGATCCTTTCACCTGTTCTACTTTAAAATTATGACTAGTCTTCTGTTCTCTGGTTATTTTTCTTTTTATTTAATCTTATATTGATTTACTTAGTCTCTTCTACTGCTAGAAAGATTATTTTTTTTTTAGCCTTTTGTAGTTGGTGTAGTGGGAATTGAATATGATGAATGAAACAGGTAAGAAATAAGTATTGATTTAGCATTGTGTTTTCTGTCTGTTTGGCATTCTCTGGAAACATATTACATTATTCTGAGTTAATAATCAATTAGTAATGAGATTTCCATAATCTAGTAATAGCTGCAATAAAGGACAATTTACAGAGCTGGATATTGTTGGCTATAATAGCACATGTAGCATTGCTTTTGGCCACCAGCAAATATTCCCTGGAATTCATCTTGTTGGTAGAGTAATGAAAACAGTATTGACTATATTTTGTAAATATTACTGCATAAAAATCAACAACTATCCTGCTTTAAAATAAACTAGAAATACATTGAATACAATTAGTTTTCTTCTTTCCTCTTCTTATTAGAAGCTCCAGTAAAATATAATCATAGGCTAAAAAGCAGACTTAGGAAATCTTTGTGAGAATGAGACAACTTATGTTTGTATGAGTCAAGCAGAAAATTCTGAACTATGATGAGGTGGAGTTTTATGATGCCAAGGCATGGAAGGCAAAGGGAAATAAATTTCTATTCACCTTCAAGACTTTACTAGTAAATTCCTGTCTCAGTCAAGATAATTTAGACATTCATCTCTCAGGCAAACATCCTAATCCACAGGCTTTCTCCACCCCCTCTTTTTGAAATGTTCAGAATACAGAAGAGGATTCAAAATGTATTGAATATAAAAGTAGTTCCTTTGAGGCAGTTTCCACATTTCACAAACTCCAGCAGTTGCAGTCTAGGTGCAACTAGACTGTAATTAGTTTCTTTCTCTGTAAGACTGATTTACTTTTATTTAGGAATAACCAATGTCTGCTGTTCTGGAAGTTAAATATAATTTTATCATTCATTCGGCATCTATAGATTGTGATTTAATTATTAGAAATAACATACACTTGAACAATGTCAGATTTTCAACGAAGTTATGATTCCTTACTGACATGCAGCTCTTTGCTAACTTAAAATTATAGCAATTTTTATGTCTCCTAATTTTTTTACATGCCTAGTAGAGGAACTCTGGGCTTCCTGATGCCCACACATGTGGTCAGCATTGTAGGCTGACAATTTGAATTTTGAGAAGAGATCCTTTATGCTTCTCTGAACTGTTCTGCTAAATTGTGACTTCAGATGTTGTAACTAGAAATCTTTTTTTCCCCTGTTCTTTTTCTGTGTAAGAGAATTACTAGACCCGTATCTCAAACCTTTGCTGTTCAGCCTCAGTGAGTTCTGTTATTATTCCAGCACTGAATGAGGTCTTGAAACTAAAGCTTTCTGACACTTTGTCCTGCTTTCTTGTACAGCTATTTCATGTCTTCACAGAACATGTTTCAAACTACTGCACTGCACTATGCTTAACGTTTTTCTCTCCCCAGAAGAACTTGCATTTTATTGTCGAGGTGACAATTTCCTATACGGTCGATTAAATGTTTGAAAGCTGTTTACAACTTTACAAGGATTTATTAAGGGTTTGGAATACCAGTGAGATGGGTTTGATTTTCCTTGCGTAGAGTAAGATCTTTGTCAAACACATTTTACAAATATTTAGTGCTTCAATTTAGCTGGAAACGAACCAGAAGCACATTTTGTGTAGTTAAGGACTGAATTTCCTTCCATCCATTACTTATTCCTGGGGAAATCTGAATAGATGGATAGCTAAGTAGAATTCTTGTGTTCAAGGTGATAGTTACTCAGGTCACCAACAGAAACTTCTTTCCTTCCTGGAGGAATATATAGATTATAAAGCTACCAACCCTCTGGTGTTCTTTCCTGAGCTGAGGTGCTGCATTTATACTACACTTGAATTTAGTCAAAATGCCAAGAAGTGTCCTGACCAAGTCAGTTCTCCCCCACCATGTCAGTGAAAAGTAAAACATATGGGCACCTTCACTGGACATTCAACCTGCTGGGGATGCTGCTCAGGTTTTTCTAGATGGCTTAGGAAAGGATACACCTTCTGTGTTCTGGGAACAGTATTTTTTCCTTCTCATCTTCTAGAAATGTTTGGTTTCACAGAAATTAACGCTGTTCCCCACAATTTTAGGTTCAGGCATTATTTATAATGAATTATTTTGATGATTAGTTTACCCCATGAATTCACAACATTAGAAGAGGAGAGAAGGACTGTAGCATGGTGGTGGGAAATGGTGACTAGGGATTGGATGTCAATTTGGAGCCGAGTTTGTCAAAGCAAATGTGCAGAGAATAGTAATTCTATAATCCTAACAATTTTAAGATTATTAACACTGTAATATTTTTAAATGGCTGCAAAGCTAACCTATTTGTTGTACCATTTCAGTGTTGATAAATTTAAGTCAGGAGCATTAGGATTTTACTGAAATCACATCAAATGTGGTCTCTTTAGGAAGGAAAATTGTTCCAGGTAAATTGATTTAAAGTGCTCTCCAGACAATTGGCACCATTTTGACTTCTAGTAGTTACCTATTTAAAAAGAAGTTGCTTAGAAATCCTAGTTGCATATGTAGTGATGGACCTGAACACACTTGTAATTTCTGGGCATTAGCAGAGTTATCTATTTGGTCTGTGCAGTCCCAGTGGGTGTCATACTTTGCTGCTGGAGCTTTTGATGTTGGTGAATGCACATGTAAGGACTGGCCATTAACAGGGTTATTAGAGTAGCTGACATTCTCCCAACAGAGAACATCAGCAGCTGCTGAAGGACATTGTAGATGCTTGTGCGTCCTCTCCTTGCTAAAAATGAGCCTTTTGCAATGGCCAGATGCCCATTACTGCCCTTCTAAATTCAGCTCTGGGTGTGCCTTTGTGAGAAACAGAGACTGCCCAGCTCAGGAGGAGCTGCAGAGAACCAAGAGCAACCCATTCCTGCAGTACCACCTGAGGAGCACCTCAATTCACCAGCAAAGGACAAAAGACACTGCAGGGATGTGACTGAAGCTCAAAGGATGCATTTTCTTTATAAATTGAGAGTCAGACTTAATTTCCTCGGCTTTGTTGACCTTCCTCATAAGCAACAATGTTTAGGATTTGGGAATCTGCCAGGAGAGCTCAATAACACAGATCACCTGCCCCCTCCCAGTGATGAGGTCTGTGAGCTGTGTCAGCACCAGAGAAGTCAGAAGAAAGGAACATTGTAGCTGATTCACCATTTGAAAAAACCTGCTTTGGCTTTGGGTATCATCTTTCTGTTCCCAGCTTAAGTAACTCATTGGGCCTTCCTTTTTCCCTTGCCACCTTTTCTCTGTTTTCTAATTTGATACAATGGCCTTTAGTTATATTGGCTTGTTTTACAGAAAATTAATTTACCTTAGCATCCTTTGAATTTGCTTGAGATAAAGATCTAATTAATCTTAACCTGGCAGGCAAGTATAATGCTAAGGCAAATGGTAAATCTGTGTTTAGGAGTATTGGCTCCTTTGTCTATTATTGCAATGCATTTCTAATTTACATTTAAAAATTGTGAATTGATGCTTTGATCTATTTGTATGCAAATCTATTTCAATTGTTTCCTGATAATTTACACCTGGAATTTGTATGGGATGTGTTGTAGGTGAAATTCAGTAGAACTAATTGATATTTTTTCTTTATAAAATTAACTCCATTATTTTCAAGAGTGCTAAATGCTGTGACTGCTGTCCTTTTCATACCAGGTTGTGGACTTGATAGTAAATATATTTAAAAATACAAAGGGTATGGTTTCTAAGGAAAGTTGCTGTATTACAGTGGTAGATGTTTTGTCTATCCAGGCACGTACCCTCTGGATTTCTGAAGAATTGTAAAGAATACTTAAAAGACTGTCATCAGTTTACAGAACTGAAATGTCAGAAATTAATTTTTATAACAGCCTTTAGTCCAGCTATGTTCATTTAAACAAAATCTATTGGATAAGACTCTGGAAGCTTTCAAAGTGTTTCCTATTCATGAGACCCTTGTAGTCTACACTCAGGGGTTCACTCATATCAATCTGTGAACAAAAATAAGCCTGTATGTAAGTCCTTTTCTAGATGCAAAACCTCTTTAACGTATGGACAAATTCTTTACTAATATTACAGCTTTTATCAGTAGTTTAAAGTGCTGGCAAACTGAAACACATTGTAAAGCATCTGGCTTGCAAGGGCCTGAATGCAAACTCTGTCTTTACCATGGCAGAACTTGGAGGATTTAAGAATCTGTACCCTTCTGAATTCCTTATCTGATTTTTAGGTTTATAAGTGGAACATGCAAACATTTTCTGCCCACTGCGGTGTTTGTAATCCCACTTCTAATAAACAGGCAAAAAAAAATGTAAGCTGCCTGATTTGAATGCCCTGTTGATAAGCATTTCACCAGGATGATTCCACACTTGCACTGGGCTGGATTATCTGCAATAGATTTCCTTGTCACAAAAACATTTTGCTTATGAGAAATCTTTCTGTACTGCTACACCATTGAAAAAAATTTTTAAATGTTTTTGTTGCTGACAGTGTATCCCTGTATATGCCATAACACCCATCATGTGAGAAATTATTGCTTTTTTCAATTTTCCCTGCCTGACTTCCAGTGTGTTCAAAGCTGCATACACATATAGCACAATAGAAGAATTACTTTAGTACAAATGATCTTTTCAACAGTTTACTGTTGCCCTACATTCTTTGGTTTATTGAATGGCTGATAAAAATTAAATGCTGTATGTTTGAGAGAAGCAGAAAAAAGACATACTTGATCCTTGCCAATACTTCTCCCTTTTACAAAAACTCTTCAGAGACCCAAGATGGTTGATTGTCTAAAATTGCCTTTATGGCTCATTCAATAACATATTTCCATATTTATGCAAAATACATGGAATTATAAAGTGTGATGGATGCAGCCTTATAGCTGAGTCCAATAACCAGCATTTAGAACTATATCTTGGGTGTTAGTCAAACTGATTCAGGTTTTAATACAGAACTCAAAATATTGAAAATCAAATCCTTGTGGGACAAAAAAAGGTCGTAATCTTCAGTCTGTAATCATTACAACTGCTCACTTCTTGAAATGGGAAGGCCTCGTTTGAAAGGATTTTTATCTAAATAAGTGCAAATGCAAATTTGATCCGTAACACCTAAATTTTATCAGGAACAAAATTAAAGGATTGAGTGTCTTCAGAATTGGCACACTGAAATTTTGGGTTTACTTCTTTGCTCTCTGGAAAGAGGAGGATGCTTGACTGTGACAGAGGTGGCTGAGCAGGTGGCTCCTGATCCCGAATTCCCATTCCAGCTGAGGAGCTGTGCCGTGCACTTGGCTGGAAGGATGTGTGGAAGGAGCTGGCAGTTGGGATAACAGCAGAGACAGATAACCTTTTCAGAGCCTTATCAAGCAGTCTTTGATGTAGGAGATGGGGGAAGCACATAAAAGATTTGAAGGGAGATGGCAGTAGAAGAATGTCATTAATCCAGGGTGACAGAGAAGGAGAGGAGAACTGAATGGGGCAAGCTGAGAAAACAACCTGAATGAGGGGTGATTTTTCTGGCTGTTTGAAGAGGAGACAGTTTGTTCCAGAAAATGCATAAATTTCTGGAAAGGACCTGGAACATCTGAAATGATTTACCTGTCCGTGTTTCTCAATTACTACAAAATAAATCATATCTTGTTTATCTCCTTTTCTCATATTACTAAGTAAGAATTCTCTGTCAACAGCTTGGAAATCTCTTTTTCTCAGAAGGTGGAAAACTCCACTGAATCCTGTGCTACCTCCACATTTTGTTTATGAAGTCTTATCTTTACAAAGTACAGTTGTTAAAAAGATCTATCTTATATATATAATAGTATAGTAATGCTATTTATTACTTAAAATGTCTAATATGGAAAGATGCCCCAACACATTTGTATGAGTTGTTTTAAATATATTCCAAAAGAGTGACTTACTATATAAAAACCTAATACAAATTAAAAGTAAAAAAACCTGATTGTTGCTTTGCAAGTTCAATTTATATCCTTATTTGAAAGGCACAACAGCAACAACGCAGGATTCTTAAGCCTGTAAGTGCCAATATAGACATTTCTATTAAATTTGAATCTAGTTTAAAAATATTTTTGTGTAATTTAAGACTTCACAATTGAAAGACTTTTGCTTAACTGGCATACACACGACGGGACACTCAAGCAGCAAATCTGAAGACATCAGTCATTATTATTAGTTAGTGTCCTAGTTGTAGTGCATAAAGAAATGGTTCTACGGCTAAAAAAAAGAATTTGCAGGAAGGAGATACTGTATTTCCTTTAGCCATTATTTATTCATTAACAGTCAAACTTTTTAAGCTTCACTGAATAAGAGTAAGGAAGTTGCCAAGGAAAATATGATGAATTGTCTGGAATTGTAGCTGCCAGTAAAATGATAGTAAAAAGTACACGAAAGTCAATGAAATCTCTCTTATGAGGTAGGTCTCATTTCTTCTGTGTTTTTCAGGCATTCTACAGTCGTGGATTTTTCTTCCTTTTGGCTTTTTTATTTTTAATGGAAATCCTACAAAGATGAAATGAAACCTTCTCTTTTCCTCCTGATATTGAGGACAAAGGCCCTCTAAATACTACACAATACAGTTTTTGGTAGAAAAAGAGTGCTGCACTCTATAGAAGTAAGTACCTACAGGAGACTACAATCAAAAGACAGTATGGACTTGATCAGAAACAAAGAGAAAGGGACTGTGATTCAGTGGTAGGGTTTTTTTTTTTCTTTTTTTTTCTTACTTGGAAGAATTCAGGAGCAAGTCACACTGTTAGCATCAAGAGCAGCAGTGCCCTTCCTGAATCAGTGTCTTGGATAAAAAAGTATTCAGTACTCCATTACCAGCAAAGAATGGAGATGGATAGCAGGAGAGACAGAGAACATTTACCCTACCTGGCATTTAACAGTGCCGATAAATGCAGCTCACAAAGTTCAGTGCCTCTATTTCCTTTGATGCCCAAAGAACTAAGAATTCTGTCTCTGACTGAATTGCTGCCATCAGCAGCTTGTGTGGTTTTGGTACCACAGAGAGGGACCATCTAGGACAGGAAAGTCTGAGAGACTTGGAGCAATCAACCCCCAGGGCAGAGCCTGCAGTGTGATGCAGCTTTTGGAACCCGGGTAGACTGAAACACTAATATTAACATCATATAAACTAGACTCTGTTGATGTTTTCTGCTTCTATTTTCCTGTCATGTGTTTTAAATTATTAAGTTCAGACACTGGACAAATTAGGCTAAATAGCAGGTTGTTCACATCAATGAAATACACGGGAAGAGCACAGAGCAGTGCAAGATTGGGGAGATAACAGAACTAAGAGATATTCAGCTTTTATGTTGGTAAATTTAAATTGCTTCATATTGAGTGGGACCAGGCATGAAAATACATTTTCCAAGGATATTACCTGATTGTGCATCTTAGTAATAAATTCCTGATATCAAATTGATGTCATAATTTATTTAATGTATTTTTAGAGGTGATGATTGATTTCTGACTTCACTCTGCTTTGTCTTGAACAAGATACTTGTAGAAACAATGCAGTTACTCTTTTCCTATACCTGCCTCAAATGATGCTGGAAAACCTCTCTATCCTAAACCAAATTTTTGGGACAGGTATCAAACTTGAAGTTGCAGCTTGGCATGAAGGACAACTTGATCTGATAAAGGAGTGTGATCCTGTGGCTAAAGAGTTTAGGACACTCTGTTTCTATGGAATAATCTTGGTTTCTATATACTGATATCCTCTACATGCCTATCTTTGAGAACTTTGCTCCCTTTTGCTTTCTCTTGAGACTTCTGACTTGTTGGCATCAGGAATGGTACAGCATGTCCTTTAACTAGGGGAACATACCTTACTGCTACAGGCACATTGCTGGGAAGTGGGAGATAAGGGCTAGAATTCTTGGACCTGGAGAAAGAAAGAAGCTTTTTGTGTAAATGTTGCTGGAAGGTTCTCATAGCAGCATTCATGACCCATATTGGTAAGTAGAAGTGATAGAGAGTCATAGGAAAGTTCTCTATAATTCTGCTGCTTTGTGTGCATTGCCAAAACAGTGATGAGTTTTGTAACATATCAAATACTTTGTCTCTATCAAAGTTAAGGTCTATTTGCTGAGCCATTCAAAAAAATAATGCAACTTTTTGTAAATTACGAAAACTTTTTATTTGATGTCAATATACATCTATATCTTAAATCTTTGCTGTGATATCCATTCTCTCTGCTTGTCTAAGCTGATGTTTTCAGGACTGAGGGAAATAGAATTATATAAGAAAACAAATTTTATAGTGTTCTAGGTATTATTCTGTGCTGACTGGACTTCAGGGTATGACACATGACAGTCCTGAAATCTGTGCATGCTTGTTTAGTCTTTTTCAGAAAGTGTAAGATAACCTTACTTTTGACAAAAACAAGATTAGAAATGCTTAATCTTTTCTTAAAAAAAAAAAAAATCTGAATATCATATGTCTGCATATAGGTGCTGTTGATCTATCTATCTGACTGTCCTTGAATGTAAATTAAAATTACTTCATTAACACTCATTAATGTGACTTCAACTGGCAGTATTTGTGGTTAACAGATTTTTGAATTGTTGAAGTCTTTTACTGAAAACATTCCAAGTGCGTGTGATATATATATATATGGACATAGATATATATATATATAAATTACAGAATTATTTCAGTTGGAAAAGACCTCTAAGATCCTTGAGTCCAACCATTAATGTAGCACTACCAAGTCCACCACTAAACCACGTCACCAAGTGCCAGATCTGCACGTCTTTTAAATGACTCCAGGGTTGGTGACTGAACAAATTCCCTGGGCAATCTGTTCCTGTGTTTGACCACCCTTTCTGTGAAGAGATTTTTACCAGTGTTCAATCTAAACCTCCCCTGGGACTATTTAAAGCCACTTCCTCTGATCCTCTCGCTTGTTAGAAGAGACTGACTCCCACCTGGCTACAATCTCCTTTCCAGTAGTTGCAGAGCGTGATCCTCCTTTTCTCCAGGAAAAACACCCCCATCTCCCTCAGATTTGTATGTAACAATTTTCAAAGTTGTCTCAATGTTATGACATTATACCAGGAACCTGACTTAACATACACAAAAATGTAGGAAGAAAATGACAAAACACTTTTTTGTCGGGGCAAAATAACATTAACAATAAACTACTTAGTGTATGCAGGGGAGAAAAAATAACATTGGGATTATTGCTGAACATTATTCATGTTTATGAATCATGTTGTGCAAAAGGGTTTCTGTACAGAATTTTACACAGCCTACATTTTAAACAGGTTATGAAACCTAGACTGGATATATTCTTCTTACAGGAAGATTCCTCATTTTTTCACTTTTTGATGCAACAGCTCAACAGAGCAGAACATCATGTAGTCAAAATACATTCAATTTGACTCTCCAAGCACTCAGTTTTGCTAAACAGTGAATTAAAGTAGAGCAGAATAATGGAACAATCTGACCATTGTACAGTATTACAGTGTTTTGGGTAGTCAGGTTTGGGTATCTTGGGTATGATACAGTGTCATGAATGATAATTATTATTATGAACTGATAAAGGTGATTTGACATCACGTAGACTTTTTCAAGAACTTTGAAATAAAAAAAGGTCACATATGAGAACTGATGACTGAAGTATTTTTTATAATCATCCTTTTAGAAAAATGTGAGTGCATAACGCAAGTACTGAGCAGCAGATGTTAAAGTTTGCAACTTGAACTTATCCATTACTTCCACTTGGCTGTCTCATTCTTGGAAGGAGAGGAAGGGACTGTGGGGATCCCTTTCAACTGAAATCTCTCTCTCTTAGGTTTATATAGGCCACAGAAAAATGGAGATCTCAAGATGGTGTTTTTGTTGTGATGAACAGGTCTCCTGCTCTGGTGGGTTTTCTGTGTGAAGAGAAGTTCAGACTGTCTTGTTATTGTGTCATTGCACTTCAGCTGTTTGAGAGGCTCTGGTCCAGGATTATTCCTTAGTGGGTTTAGGAGATAAAAGCTGAAACTTAGTTTTCTTCCTTCCTCTAAGCCGGTCTCAGGCATGTGAAGGGTAGTTTGGTCTTGATTTGGGAAGAGCTGTCCTGGGCAAAAGCAATTTTACATAAATGGATGCAGTTTTTGTGTACAAGGTCCAAATATCTATTTTTTCCTTTATATGTATGAACTGGATCCCACTATTTTGTTAGAAAACATATTTCAGAACTTACCTGTCTTCCCTATTACTGTTTCCTCATATTGTGCAAAATCAAATAGTTTTTTAGATACTTAGGTTTAGATTTTAGATTTAGATTTTAGATTTTTTTTTGGCAGACAATACTGTTTCTGTGTGTATATACGAGATTTTCTGTATTTTCATGTAAACTTTCCATAAATTTAGCTGTTTTTCACAGCTTTTCTGTGACTTTTTGGGAATGCTGAGTCCTAAGTTCATAAATATCATGTAGCCTTATCTTACTGTGATGCCTCTCACTGCTCACATGATCTTTAATGTGGTTTGGATCAATATAATCTTTTCAGAAGGAAGTATATACAAAGCATTTGTAGTGGTCAAGAGTGGTAGATGCTTATAAATAAGAATATGAAAAATAGTTGTGAGGTAGAAGAATGATGAAGGGAGGAAGGATGGGGAGACTTTGGAGAACAAATCATGTTCCAGGATCATTTTCACTTTGCCAACTGTTCTAAACCCAGAGTGTTAAAACCCTTCTGGCTGTACCAAATGCCTGACAATTGCCTTTAATAAAAAATGAAGAGTTCAATTGTAAGCTGTCGCTGACGTAGCTCCCCCATTTAAATTTCAATTCTTTTCTTTATGGGTAGCTACAAAAACTAAAGGATCACCCCCTCTAGCCAGTTTGGATAATGCACTAAGAGTTCAAAGTACAAGGGCCCTGCTCAGAGCAGAGAGCTGGGAATCATTTGCTGTGGAGTTTATGGGTAGACACTTGTTAGTGAGGGAGGACAGCCACGGCTGCCTGCTGGGCTCCAAGCTTCACTGTAGACTTCAACTCTGGTCATGTTCAGCAGAGGCCTTGACAATTCCAAAGGGTGTGTTGATTGAAGAATAACTTTGCTTTAAGTTCTTCCACTTTCAGGGGTGAAATTCAAAATGAAAAGCAAACTTTTGATTCTCAGCCTTATTCTGCAGCCCCGAGTGTTGTTTTGAGCTACACCCTGTCAAACAATAGGGCTGACACAACAAATATGTCAAACCCTCAGTTTATCCTCTCTATCAGTGTTGTGTAAAATTTATTAATCCCTGCAGGAAATAAAAATTCAGATTTTTAGCTTGAATGCTAAGTGTGTCTTTTGTAGCTGGAATGAGCAGAGTCAAGGAGGTGAGCTGTGTACTTGCACGTGTGGCAGGTCAAAAAGCCCCTGTGTCACAGTTAATGCTATAGATGCTTTTCATAAATGTGAAAGATTTGTTTTGATAGGCATCCTGAGTCAAAGTAAGGAAAATTAATTTCATGTGTATTACAGGTTTTTATGTTAAAATGCACCTTTGACACTTGCAGCAAAATCGTGACAGGTGGTTAAAGCGGTTGAGTATTTTCATACAAACATCTCTGACTATTGCCATTTAATTGCACTGCAAAGAGCATGCAAATAGGCCAAAGAGAATAATCCTTCAAGAGAGGCCTGTTGCAGTCACGAGAAAAGATAGTCTTGTAATTGAGGTGTCACCTGGGATCATAGAAGGTCTGTTTTGTCTTTTAGCTCTGTGTCTGTTTTGCGAGTGACCTTTTGGGAATGCTCTGTAGTCCTTGTACCGTTGCTCTTCACTTAAGGCTGCACATAGTGAGCATCCTCTGAACAGCTGTGGAATTTTTATAGCATCAAAAATGCTGCTCACGTGGCCATAGGGTGCAGATCCAAGGTTTCACAATTGAAAACTGGGCTCAGAATGCAGAGCAGCAAGAATGGACCACAGGGAACTGAGAGCAGCAGTTCCTTATCCTGTTTCTCCTCCCTTTCCTCAACACTGCTGTGACTGAGTTCACTTTGCTCCTGTGCTCTGCTGCCAGGCCATGGATGTCCCTCTTTTACCATGCTCCATTTTAGGGGGCATGTTGACATCCAGTAGTGCTGAACCTAAATGAAGAGCCAAGAAATTCTTGATGCTGTTTGTAGTTCTGCAAATCAATGTCTGTGATAGAGTTGTGTAACCAGTGCTGCTGCTGCTTGCTTAGAAACTGATTTCTCAGCCTTAGCAACTTCTTTGCAATGTGTGGTTGAGAAGCTAATTACATGAAGCTAATTACTGTTTTAAAACAGAGATAGTGGGGTGTTTGTGCATTGCTTAGGTAAGCAACAATTTGCATATATGAAGATTATCAGATTATGTAGTGATTTTTGAATTGTAAGTGTTGAAGGCTGATACAGAAAGAGTAACAATTGGTTGAGTGCACAAGGAAAATTTGTAATGGCTCTTTTATTTGGTGAACAGTCTGGTTCAACTACTCACAGATTGTAATTTGATTGCTTTCCTTGAATTTAGGAGGCACAAATTTGAATTTGATTCCTCAGTTCTCGGATTGACACAGAGTTGAGTTTGTTATTTCCTAGAAGAGTTCCCCTCTTGAATGGTGGGAAGAATTCCATGTTTTGGCAGAGGGGTAGATTTTCAAAGGTTTACTCTAGTTTTAGTTTGGAATTATATCATGTTCTCAGAAATCAAAAAAAAAAAAAAGGGTCTTTTTTCCTAAAAAGCCTTACTGCCTATAAAAAAAGGAGAAGATTTAGCTTTCTGGTTTACTTTGCAGCACAACTTCAACTGTGCTCTGGTATCAAAAGCCAGAGTAGTAGGCACATTGCCATATTATCTGGCAGTGTCTCAACAATGAAATTATCTGGTCTTCCGGTATGAATCCTCAGGGCACAGATCTGAAAGAGATTCATTCATAGTATATTATTTAGACACTTTAAGCATCTATATACTGAGGCTAAAGGTTTTTAGTTTGTATTTGAAAATAAAGACATGCCACAAAAACCCAATGAATATTTACAGGTTATATTTACAGCCACTAGCAGTAAAGATAGGGGAAAAATCAATATCATTGTTTTCTCTTATTGAATCTTTTCCTTAGAGTCTTAACAGAAGGATTTAAAGCAAACTAAATGTCTGCTGGTCTTGAAGTAATTTAATATCCTAAGAACCAGAAGGTATTTCACTGGGTGTGATTTTCTCATAGAATGGTCACTGACAAAGCAAATTACCCAACTTTCCCCTAATGTTGCTACAGAAAGTTGTCTTGCTTCCCTTTGCTCTTTTCTTTTCCCCTCTCCTTTCCCCAGGTGAGCTCCATCCTTAGTTGCATGTTTTAAGTTTCAACTTTAGCTGTTTCTCCTACTCTGCTGAGAACCTCAGCAGTGCACATAAATCAAAGTTATGTCTGTGCTTGTTTCCTCATGCTGAACTATAACAGAAGCACTGCAATGCAAAAGCTGTAAAATGTTCTAATTTCATGCCTTGTTTTCAGTAAACTGGAAAACAGGAGCTTTAATCTGTGTCTTCTCAGTGGATTATTAAAAGTGCAACTGCTGGCATTGATAAAATTGTGGAGAATCCAGTCAGTTTTATGTGATGAAAAGAGAGGTATCTCTGATATTGTCTTTATTTTCCTTCAATTCATCTCTTTTGGGAGGGAATCCTTGCAGAATGGTAGGGGCAGTTTCAGAGGTGGTTTTTCCATGTCTTCCCTCATGTGCCCTGTTCATCTTGTGATACAGGAAAGGGCTGGAGCAGCCATTGGAATGGAAATGGATGATTATGTTCCTCCCTTGCTATCAGGAGTCATTTACTCTAGTATACACATGTGCTTCCTTTCTACCCCGAGGGGAAAAGATAAATGCTCTTGCCTGAGAAAGACTAAAATTTAAAAAGTCACACTTATATTTCCTCATTTGTTCTGCTTGTGGAAGAGGGAATGAGCAGAAACTGTTTAGTTTCCCCACTGGTCTTAAGAAAAATGGCACGAAAAAGTCATTGAATAATTATTTATGACCAAAAGCAAATTTAGTGCTCTTGCTAGGTGAGGTTGAAAGAGCCTGAGCTGTTATATATACACAGCTTGGTGTATCTGCCTCTTTCTGAAGCTTGTTTTCTTATAGAATTTTGAAGGAATCTGTAACAATATCCTGTTCATTTCTACCTTTAAATGTCTGCATTGCCTACATTAAAATAAATAAATAAATAAATAAAAACCTGACACATTATCCCTTGTTGTAAGAGGTTAATAATTACTTAAATTGATTCTGTCTCATTGAAATGCTCTTTCAAGTATTAAGACATCCTTCCAATTCAAAAAGATTTTTTCTTTAGAAAAAGAAGTCTCTAAGCAACATTTGGCTGTTGGCAAAGATATTGCAATGTTATTACTACCTTAACCCACTGAGGTTTGCTACATCTCTTTTAGCTAAAATCACACTTCTATAAATGGTCTATTGGTTGTGCTCCTCCCCTGCACTCCCAGAAATGGAAATATTATTTCAAATAGTTTTGAAATAGTCTACACCAACTGCATTCATTTCATCTGATTACATAAAACCCAGGGATTACCTCCCTGTCAGGATATACAGCAAATAAAGCAGGTCCAAGGATTTTTAGGTGTTTCAACAGTTTGCAATGAATGGGCCGAGTGCTAATTTTTTGAAATGCAACAGATTGTTATTAAAAAGCTGAACGTTGGAATTATAGGTGGTTTCACATAACTTCAGTTTTGTCCTTTAGGATGAGCTTTGGTTTTCATTACAATGCAATGAAAGCATGAAGTAGAAATCCTTTTCTGTGGTCACTTCCCTGAGACAGCAAAGGAGCTGGGAACAAATCTTTTGTTTCCCTCTCCACAGAGATTCCCCTCCTGGATCTAAACAGGAAAGAGAAAGGGGAAAATCAGAGGCACTCACTGTTGTGTGTTTGGAACTGGCACATTGGCTATCACCAGTGGTCCCTGCAGGTTATGTGCACACCATATACAGGGGCTTACATTAAGAGATATGGAGAAGTTTCAAGAAGTTTTTTGATGACCAGAATTTAGCTGGTGACCAGACTCTGCATAAAAGTTTTGTGGCTGGAGAATGATTTGTGCTCTGCCCCGTGTTTTGAATGTTTGTGCTGAAATTTTGTCAAATGGTGGCTAAAGGAGGTAGATGCACCTTTGCAAAGCCCAGTGCTGGACAACTTGACTGACAAAGCAAAAAAAAAAAAGAAAAAAAACCCCAAAACTTTTCATGTGTGTCTTAGCACACATATGAAGAAAGCTGCAGTGTAACTCTGTGTGACAGACAGAGTTCATATGTAACACCATAAAATGTTTGGTGGCAGTTTTGCCTCCTTTTTGTGAGTGTGAGAGGCAGCAGCAAGGGAGAATTGTTGTGGTTTGCCTATATAGGAAGGTAAAAGGGCCTTACAGTTTGAAGAATGGGAGCTATGTCTCTAACAGAATATCTCTGTTCAGGTGATCTGTGTGTGTGTGGCAAGACAAACCCAGAACTAACAAGGATCCCTGAGGTCTGTCCTGCAATAAAGGAGCCTGCACAGAGCCCCTCCAAGGGCTCTGCTATTGGCTGTGGTTCTGTATGAGAAAGCAAGAAGGTCTGAAAGAAGGAAACTCCATTTTCTTGGCCAAAAAAGACGTAATTCTAGAAAAATCCTAAGACTAAAACATTAGAGTTACTGTCAGTGGAGACAGAGTTGGTTCAGTGACGATTTGCAAAGGTTGGAAAGAGACTAGTGGATTTTGATAAGAGTATTTAGGTAAACAAGTATTCACACTGATTTTGTTTGCCTTTTACATGTGTGCCTAATGTCCTTGGAATCCAGACAGCAGGAAACCAGGCTTGTAACCTTCTGATGCTTATCCTTCTGAGTGGGTGAGAGAGAAAACTAATGTCCTGTGTTCTGTTGAGCAGGAGCCAATATTGCTTGTGTCTGGATTATTTTATGAAAGTTGCTGATATTATAAGCAGTGTGTTATCTGTATTTTTGCTTCAGATATTTACATCCTGCTATTAATTATGTTGATTTCATGTGTTGTGTGCAGTGTAACCCAAACCTATCTACCTATGTTTCACCTACTTAATGAATGACATTAAATAGCTTGACGTGGAATTGTGAGCACAGAGCTGAACTCTAAATGTTCATGGATAATTCATTGTAGCTAATCTTCTGACATGGAAAGCTATTAGCACTGCTGAATACTAGTTCAGAGTGTCTTTTATTCTATCAATATCCCTAACAGACTTTGCTGCTGCTGCAGAAAAAAAAGCATTCTAATTTTATTAGAAGAGTCTTCTACAAGTTAATTTTATGAAAATGCTAGGAACTGTGGGTGTGCTTGAAAGAGTTTTGAGAAGTTCCTATTTATCTTGTTAAACTCTGAAAACTGCCTTTTTAGTGCTGCTTTAAAAGAAATTTGTGATGGTTAGTGTCTGTGGTTTGGTTTATTTTTGTACAACGTTCATAGTTCCAGACACTTTCACCATTTTAAATGCTTTCAAAGCTACTAATGAAGAAAATTTTGTTACATCTAAGTATTAATAAAACTAGAGATTTAAACTGA
Source organism: Corapipo altera (assembly GCF_003945725.1). Classification (NCBI taxonomy): domain Eukaryota; kingdom Metazoa; phylum Chordata; class Aves; order Passeriformes; family Pipridae; genus Corapipo; species Corapipo altera. The sequence continues at coordinate 12,716,346 of NW_020884891.1, forward strand.
CTTTGTATAGTGAAATGAACCCCAATTATAAAAATAATTATCCTACTGTATAAATTATATATTTTCAAAGGTAAAAATAAAAGTCCTACATTGTCATAATTAAATACTCTGTGAAATAAACCTTGAAGTGACATGTCCTAACTTCATGAACAGATGTATTTTCTATATAAGCAAGTGTTAAACATAAATGGTTACTTTAAACAGTTGGAAATAATACCTTGATATGCTGTCTTTAACCTGCATATTAAATCTGGTGCTTGTAATGTTCCTCTATTTCTAGAACTTGGTCTCTTTTTGAGATTTTTGGAAGGTAGACAATATATGGTTGTCGGTCATCTTCATCTCACTATTTTGATTACCTCTACGGTCTTTATCATTCTTCTGTCTTAAAATGAAGTAAAAAATAAGAGATATACTTTTTCAGCCTAACTACAGCATTTTAAACAATTTATCCATGGGTTTATTTTCCTCATAGTCTTCTTGCAGGGGAAAGAAGAGAAACAAGAAAAAAAAACCTGTTAAAGATGCACACTCATGGTCTTATCAGCCTTAGAAATTCTAACTTGGTAGAAAGGAAATATTATTCTCCTTGCAGAAACCCTTATTGATTCTTAGTAACTAGAACATAATAAATTTTATATACTCTATATAGGAGAATTTCAGATTATGTTCTTAGTATTTTTGCTTCTCTCTACCTCCCAGTAACACAAAGCACTATGATTTGTAAGTCTGTGAAGAATCTTCTGCTGCTCTCTTGGAATAGTAAATCCAATACAACTGTACAAAGACCCACAGAAACTTTAATGAGAAGCAGAGTGCAGAATATTTTTATTAATATTCCAATTCTCTGCTTGAGTGCCACAGTGCCATAAGACCTGATTTAGCACTAGCAGAGAAATCCATTGTCAACCATTGGCTCGAAATATATGGATTTAACCCTAAATATTCATGATGATTCACTTTCTCCACTTTGAAATGACTTCCAGTGCTGGAAGCCAAGTGCATTTCAGATTCGACTTGAAAACGTATCATCTCTTTCCTGTAAACAGTTTTTTGTCTCCTTTCTCTTCCCCAGGCACGACAAAGGATCTGAGATCAGGATCCGTATCTTTTATTGCAGAAGAAACAGTTGCGCTGGAGGGAAAACATTGTATTCCCCTTGTATTTTGTATTCCCCTTCCCTTTTCTCTTCCCTGTCACTCCACAAACACCCTCATATGAGCCACAGAGGCATTTCCTGGAGACAGGACATGTCTGAGTTCTCAGAGCTGAGGTTTTCTGCTCTCCCCTCATGTCATGTCTCTCTAAAGGCAGTCAATGTCTGTAAAAAACTGAGGCAAACCTGTATAGAAATCAGCTAAAAGGTTCAGTGGAATACTGTTGGAGTTTTCCATGCCTGGAGCCATCAAATATCTCCTCTCTCTTGCATTTTGTTTTGGTATACATTTAAAAAAATCTTATTTTTTTTAATTAATGAGGATTTGTAACATTGAAATTCCATGCTTGCTGAGGAAGGATTGAAGGAGATGGCTGAATCTGATATTCTTTATGAAGCAGAATAAATAAAAAGCATAATCTTTTAATTTATCAATGTTAGAAAAATAAAGGAATGTCACCTTAATTCTACAGGTTTTTGAAAGGAAGATAAAACAGTCATTGTTAAAATCAGATGAAAACTTATTTTTTCATGAGTTTTTTGCAAGACAGCTATTATTTAAACAGTGAGTGGCCTCACTGACCCTCACAATAGCCAGAGATATCTGAAACTGAAATATGTCAAATGGCATATCTTCCAAATCCATATCTGAGTGACAGCTGCCAGCTTATATTTTAGTGTTTGTTTTATAGATCTTTGCATGGAACAATTGCTATGTTAGGTTAATCTACTTCCAGTTCTATAAATCAGTTGTTTGTCAAGTATGGAAGGTAAAAATGGTGCCCATACTAAATATCTTCTTCACAGTGACAACTGTCTTATTAGGTATTTGTCTAAGAGTTGTCTTTACCAGAACAAGAGCTACATAGAGCTAACCTTGTTTGTAGGTGTGTAAAAATACAACTTCATCTTTTTAGAAGAGATATTCCTATGCTGGGATTCCAAATTTATATTGTTGATCCAAGTCAACATCTGTTAAAACTGGGGATAGTCTTTCTGTTAATTTCACTGGAGTTTGAATGAAATGAATTTTAGATCTCTTTATCATTGCCTAATTTAAAGTATATTTTGGAACATATAAATATAAAATAAAACCTGTGTTTTATAAGGTATATAGCTATACCTACTACTTAACCTGTTAGATATCTTATAATACAGTGTGCCAATGTAAGTTTTAGGTATAAAGGGACAGCCTTCAGTTGTACTATGAAGATAAGTGTAATTATTTCATCAAGACAATGGAAACACAATTTAGGTCTTGAATAAGGAAAATTTTCTCATCTGTTCTATATTATATTGCTGCTGTTCAGCTGATGTCCCAAGGTTGGACTTGTACTAGACTGCTGAACAGTGGGCAGCAGCACTTACAGAAATATGAGTTACTCCACAGTATGTACTTATTTAATTATTAGTTATTCAAAAGTCTGAACCCTTCAGAATGTGATTTATTCATGGAGTTACCAAATGTCTTGTACTTCTTTTGTGTAATTGAGCTTAGTCTGTAGCTGAAACAAAAATAGTTGCAAATAGTTCTGCATTTTATTCAGAAGTAGTTTATTTCTATGCTGCAGTAATGCAAAGATGAACAGTTTTCAGGGACTGGATTTTACCACTTTCTGTAAAGATAAAACCTATAATTAGAAATCTCTTTCTATGTTGAGTTAGAGTGCAGTTTTTCAGTGCACATTGATCTAGTCACAGATACTTAAAACAGTGAATGTCAAAGAGGAGAAGAAATTCTTAATTTTAAAAAATGTCAACATATAATCAAAGAAAAATTTTTTTTTCTTATAATATGTCTCAGCTGAATTCATAGCTAGTTATTTGATTCTCACCTACTAAGAGGGAAGATTTGTGTAAGAATACTCATCCTCTTATACTTTGAAGAATTAAAACAGGGAGAGTGTGTATAAAGTGTTGTCAATTCAAATAACTTTGGTGCCTTTAGAACCCCGATTGAGGTACATTTTGGTTTTGTTTAAAAGAGATGCTCACCAAATGGTCAAAGGCCATCCTGGTGTCTGCTGTGATATCTAGCATTTTACATGGGTGGCATGGAAATCTAGGATTATTTACTCCAAATCCTAAAATTAGTGCAATAAATTAATCCTTGCCATGATGTTATGTTACATTTGCCAGGTCTTGTGAGTTAAAATATGGTTTGTGCAAGGGAGGAAACCTTAGTTTCCAGTAGTGATGACAGTGATGAATTTTTCCAAATATGTCCCTAATTTTATTTCTTAATAGTTCTTTCTTAACATTTGTGGCTTTTTTTTCTTCCCTTTTACTATTAATAATCTGATCAGTGATAAGTCAACACAGTGTTTTGTTGTAGGGTTTTTATTTATATTTATTTAAAACCAAGACTGAATACAAATGTCTTTGAAGTATAATGTAACACCATTCACACTGCAGGAATGGAAGGTCTGAACAGAGGAGAAGAATTTTTTTTCATCAAAGGGCCAATTTCTTTGTCACTTTTGTTAAAACTGAAATGCTGCACATATGACCTCAATTTCCATGTAAAAACTTCCATTTTATGATTGCTTTTGCAGATTTGGCAAATCTTGTTTTCCATTACTTTCCCTACTGTTTAAAAATAATTTATCTTCTTCTCTCAGAGTGGCACTAAAGTTGAACCATGTTTATCCATGTTTTTGTCTTTTCTTGAAATCCAAGCTGCTGTGCACAGCAGGGATACAGGGATATTAATAGAGTTGTTGTTTGCCAAGTGAGTGGTAGCATGAATAAAAATCCACTTTATTGCATAAGAGTTATTTCAGTTGTTGTGGTGCCTAGTCTTTGCCAGGTCAATGTTACAGATTTTTTTTCTATTTTTTCCAAATGTTTCCATTTGGAAATTACACAATCCAGAATATTTTCAGTTTTGCTGTGTCTCAGACAGCACTTCTGTTGTGTTCCTAAATGCACAGGTCACCTTGCAGGTACCTTTCACTGCTTATGACATTATTACATTAAGGATCAGAGATCTCTAGAACTGATCCACAACATCCCTGTTCATGCTGGAAAGGTGTGAGAGTCTTCCTGATTTATGTAACTGTACCTCCAGAAATGGGAATAGAAGCCTTTTTTAGTCTCATGGTTGGATAAAATAAGACAAAAATACAAAGCAAATTGCTGCAGAAAAGAATCTGACCTACATGTTACTTCTCAGTTTATGATCATGGAACCATTAAGGTTGGAAAAGACCTTTAAGATCAGTGACTCCAATCATTAACTTAAAACTACCACAGATCCATATTCCTAAGCACCACATCTGCATGTTTTTTGAACACTTTTGGGGATGGTGATTCCAATGATATCTCAGTGATATAGAGCTACTCAAGCTGTCACTGCTCTGGAATACAGTAACTCTACCACTCTGTAAGAAAAAGCCATTTTTTCTTGACTAGTCAGATTTCTGACACTCTTTAAACATCTCTCAGTCACAACTTTGGTGTGTTTGGTTTGTTGTTTGGAATCATTCAGTTGAATTAAAAACAAGCAAGTGTATTGAAATAAATAAGAAGCAACAAGGATTATAATTCATAGATTTTGTGGTTGTTTTTTTTGGTTTTTTTCTCTGCTTCTTAATATGTCCTTTAATGCTCATTTCTGTATTACTCTGATCTATTCAGGGCATAGAGCATCAGTATGTGTTCGAAGTAGGACAGAAATTCTGTTACTTTTAGCACTAAATAGAATTGAATGGGGGACACTGGAAATCCTTTGCATTTTTTAATTGTTTATGGATATAGGGCTGATGTTTGAAGCAGTTACAAAATGGTATTTGGGTTTAAAGTACTAATAGACAGTAATAATTCTCAGTACATGTGACAGACCTTTGTGGTTTGTGCTGACATGTGTTCCTTCTGCCCGGGGTTTCAAATTGGTGCATGGCAGGGAAGAAGCAGCAAGTCTCTGGGAGAAGCCACGTCCTGTTGTTGCAGTCAATAATATGTCACAGTTACCTCTGATCAAGCTGGGATTTTGGCAGGTGTGTCTGACAATTGAATATTTGAGAGATTCCTCAGCCCAGTGTTCGTTATTGGCTCAGCAAACACTGATCTTCAGGATCTCAATCCTTTGTGCTCTCCCAATATGAGATCTCTGCCCATCTCTCCCAGAGTTACCTTTGGGACTGGCATTAGTAAAGAGATTAAATTGCTGTGTGCCAGACATGTCCAGTGACAGAGACTTGCACTGTAAAAATGAAACTCTTAAGTGACTGATATTTCAGAAGTACAGGATACAAAGATTTTATGGGAATTTAGTAGTGTCCTGCGAGACAAGTACCCATGGGACTCTCTGTAATTACTTCTTTTTGAAATGTCTGAAAAACATACTTAAATATAGCATTTTCTCAAGTTTTTTTTTTTTTTAATCTCTTGGTGGGGTTATATCCACTCTTGAAGTTTCATCTTGAAGTGCCAAAAAAGATTATAAAAACTGGTTTTGAAACAATCCTATTTTTTCCTTCTTATGAAAAAAAAAAACCAAACCAACAAAAAACAAAAGGAAGAAATTTATGCCATTAAGATTTTAAAATATTTTTTGGGGAAAGATATGAAAGCATTTATATCTAGAATAAAACAAGCAGGGTTTTTTTTAGATTGTCTTTGCCTCAAACCATATGGAGGGATATGACCAGTGAAACCTTTCTTTGAACCTGAATTAGGTAATATATGGAACAAAGCGTGGATCAGGAAAATACTGCCAGCAAAGAGCCTTTATCTGGTTCCTGGTCAACTGTTTGGGCTTGTTTTGTCCCTGTTTTTATAGTCAAAATAATGGTAAAATTTAAAAGGAAAGGAATGGCAAAATGGGAAAGGAGGGTGTCCATAGGCAACTTTGTGAGCTGCGGAGGATTTGATTGACAGAGTCACTGTCCTTCTACAGTCACTTTCCTTATGAAGCAGTGACAGTCCATAACTGGTACCAATGGAAAATCACTTAAAATAGCAATATAATAACAGGGTTAAATGCCAAACTGTGTCAGAATTTTGCACGCACGTTATGAGCTCAGAAATCAATAAAATCAATCAAAGAGGTTTCTTCTCCTTGCAGAACTGTAGCAAACATAGAATTGGACTCTTCTGGGCACCTCAGCATGAGATTGCATTTTAGTATCAATATTTGCTGTCAATTTGCAAGGGAAGCCTCTGAACAAGTCATGTCACTTCTTCTCTCTTTCTTGCAAAGGCAGCACTGAAAATACTCAAATATACTGGCTTTGAATTCAACGAGAAATTTTCAAATATGAATTCATGTCAATAAATTAGAGGCTGTGGCAATGTTCTGACATCATGCAGTAGGAAATGTGCCATATTGATGAAGGATTGCAAAGAAAACTGTGCTTATCCCTGTGTAATGGAACCATACAACTGCTTACTTTACCCTTTAAATGGAAAATTGTGTGACTTTGTGCAGGCCACATCAGAATTCTTCTTCCCAGATTGTCCTAAGCTGTTGTCTCATCAACTGTCCAGGTTTATTTCCATGAAAAATTCCACTCAGATTCTTGATTCCTCCACCTGAATGTATTTTTTTGTGCAGGGATGATTCATTTTTGCGAATTAATGTGTGTCTGTGGATCTTTGGATCATTTTGCTTTTGGAAGTCAGCTTGAAGCACCAAGAAATAGCTATGAAGTAATTTCTCTGATTTTTGAGAAGGTGACATTGTTTTGGCTGAAGCAGTAACAAGACTAAGAGTAACTGATACAAGTGTATGGTTTGCCCTTATTTTCATTTAATGGTAAATGTGCTGTGATGAGGTGACTGACACTTCTCATATCTGTTGTGCATGAAAATGCAAGAATGCAATCTTAAGAAGTAGAGTTGAATAAAAAAGCCTTTTTTTTAAGCACCATGTCAAAAATTACTACATATACACAAAATAGGCCTCTACAAGTTGTTTAATATGAGCAAGTCTTTAGGTTAAAAAGGAAAAGGACAAGATACATCACTTCTTTGCTGAAATATTTATAGAAATCTACAGCAAACTTTCAGAGGTTTTTGAAGATCAAGAATATGTCTTATCTGCCTCTTTAGACTAAGGGATCAAAACTTAACTTTTATATTAGTCCCTAAGAAAAGGAACTTTTTCAATGTGGGGGTAAAGAAAAGAAATTGTTTCATCTATATCAGTTCCCTGATGCACATTCACCTCTGAAAATCACCTGCCTAAAACCCAGGTAACTAAACTTTCTGAGGCTCCAGTGAGGGGAAATCCTGCTGCAACACAAGGCCAGACCTTGTGACACTGGTGTAGCTGAGACAGGAGCTGACAGGTCTCACTGCCATGAAATTAATATAAACAGCCTCTGAAGTGTTGAAGTGGTTCAGTGCTGTAATAATTGGCTGTTTCTTTGGTGTATCTGATATCACTACATAGACAGTACATCCAGTGTGCTGGGGAGCTGGGAATCAGGGATGTGAATTGTCTGTGAATGGCCAGTTTCCTTGGAGAATTTGGGTTCAAATGAGTGATGGACACAAACTCCATCAGGAAGTAGTTCTGCTGTTGGCTTTCTACTGCAATGAACAACACCATACCTTTGTTTTTTTGACACATCAAAGTACTTTCCACCAAACTTGACAAGAGTTTTGAATCCATCCTATATATTGCACAAACTGATAGAGGAGCAGCATTTGTGAGTCATGGGTTCATACTGTATTGTATTCTGGAATATCAAGAGAAAGAACAACTAATTTAAGAAAGCATCACTTCAGTCTTGCTCTGTGTTAGACCCAGAAGGATCTGATTGTGAGATATGAGCCCACAAGTAACCAGTTTTCACTAATACTGCTGCTTGAGAAAGAGCTTGCTTTGTTTGTGCCACTGTATGTACGAAGTAATGTCCTAGTTGTGCTGGGTCCAGTCAATATGGAATGATATTTTTCAAAATAAATTAACAGGGTAACACCATGTTTAGTGATAGCTCTGAAACAGGATGTCAAAGAGTCATAGTAAAAGTCCTCTGAAGAAGAGTTTAGGGATTTCTTTTCCCTCACATCAACACTCTTGCTTAACACTTTTATGTAGTGTTTGCACACTCAGCCACAAATTTCAATGTACCACTGCATAAACAAATTCTTCAAGGAATTAATAATTTATCTGAATGAGGAAAAAAATCCTATTTATTTGCAGAAGAAAAAAATACTACCAGTTTAACACCAATAGCTTTTGTAAACCATGCAAATTAAGTACTGACAATTAACAAAGTATATATTACCTTGTGGAGCATAAATATGCTTTCTTATGATGAAATTTCTTTTACTATAAATGCCCAGTTTATTAAATTTTTTATGAATTTCTTTTGCTGTAAATGGATATGTCTGTCAATGACAGAAAGCAAGTAGATTCTCTAATTAACTCTACCTTGAGGGTAAGCTACTGATGAATTTAGCAGTCACAATGCAGTAAAAAGCCTCAGGATTAACTGCCCAGAAATAAATGACCTTGCTATCACTGGTCTGTTGAGCCATATGGGTGACATTATATATTGCTGCTTGTCTGGTGACATGACTGTCACCTCTTCCAGCACATACTTAACCTTGTTGCATCATTTTGTACATGAAGATTACAGAGCTGTGTGCATGCAAACATCCCAGCTTTGTGTACAAAGTGGATCAACTGCAGGACAGCATTTCTTAAGGCAAGACAAACATATCTCATGAGCCACTGTTTGAGAAAATACCTGATTTTGTGTTGCAGTTACCTATATGATGCAGTTCACACAGTGCTAGCTGCAAGAGGCTAAATACCCTCCTGAGCTTAAAATAAATAAATAATGATGGAAGCGAAAACTTACCATGAAACGTGTGGCTTATTTAGGCATTAGTGAAAAACTTACTCGAGGAACTCAAAAGTTCCTCCTAAACAATTTTACTTGTCAGGTAAATTTCCTTGAAATACAATAAGTTCAAGTTAAAATCATTTTATGTCCTTGTGTGTAAGTAATGTGTCAAAGATGGGAAGCTGTATTGATTTGGTAAGTTGCATAGTCATCTCTTTGGACATCTTGCTTTTTTTTCTTGTTGTAGAATCTATAGGAACTACTCTTAAGTAAAATTCCCACTTTGTGCTTGTAAGGCACAATTTGCTTGTGTCTTCTGTATCTGTTTTGTAAGCTGTGGATCGTAACATTGTAAACATCGGGTTTATTCATATCTTTGGGCTAATCCAGAGCAGTTAATTCTGGTATCATTACTTATTCAAAGCCATTTGACTTGGGGGAGAAAAAGGAGATGACAACTCATATTTGTCCTTCAGGGTTTCAAAAACAGACAATAGATATGAATATATGTAAGCCAGCTATTTTTATTCTCGTGTGCCTGTTACAGTCATGCATGTAGTAAAGACATTCACCAACTTCATAGCTAAATACATAGCCAAAAGCTGATCTGTCACCTTGCTGGATCAGATCTGTGTGAAATGGCTGGGCTTTATTTTGCAATAAACCAGTGAAGCACACAGTTTTTTTGGTGGTGGCTATTGTCAAAACAACTGATTTGTCTCAGAGTACTTTCTGTTTGTTTGTGTTATCAGGGAGGATTACATTTTGTCCTTGTCTTTCCTTGTGATCTTTTCTTCTCTCCACACAGTGGTAAATGCATACCTACCTTGATCTGAGCTTGTGACTCATTTGATTTGCCTTCAACAACATTTAGAAGGGAAGCATAAATAGGAACATATTCTTGAGCAAAACCAGCTTTCAGATGATGAACTCATCACCTGGCTCAAACTGCAAAACGTGGCCAGTAAAGGATGGAGCCAGATGACACGTGTTCTTCCCTACATACTGCATCTAAAATTCATTACCTTTTCTGCCACTTGCTGCCTCATAGTAGGTTTATGACTTCCAGTTTTCCAGATAGAAAAAGGTATTGTTATATAGGTTCTTGAAGGGCAAGGAAAAGGGTCCCAACTTTCACTCCTTGCTTTGCATATCTCTGGCTTTGCGCATCTCTGCACTGAGTGGTGGAATAAACGTCACTAAACCATGTCACAGTCGAAGCTGGAATTGCAAGGTAAAGTTTAACAGAGTTTTGGCATCTCCCCACTCCTGAGCGTTCTGGTTCATTTTGGCTGACAAAGCCAAATGCCTCCTCTTAAGTAAATGAGGCAAAAACTTCTACCTTGAAAGCCAGAAGTTCCTGATGGCTGGTAGAGAACAGGGTTAGCTGAAGTAGTTTAATATCAACATTAATCTACAACAAAGGAGTCCAACAGCAACATCAGGTACCACTTTCCAATATATATGCATGGAAACATTGTCCTTTTTGTCTCTGCCCATGGCAGGGGGGTTGGAATGATAAGATCTGTAAGGTCCCTTCCAACCCAAGCCATTCCATGATTCTATGGAAATGTTTTTGGTCACAAAAAAAGCATTGATCTTTGTCATATTAGTTATTTTACTTTTGCAATGTGTTCTCCAGTGTGACACAAATAATCCTGCAAATACAGATTAAATGTAAAAATAATGATGATTTTTAGAGGATAAAACTATGTAGTCCTGATCCAAATTGGCTACCTTTCCTCTTAGATACCATGTGACAATAATAATGTTGTTTTTCAAGTTGAATTACTGAGTAGGAAAACATGAGGGAAAATTTATGTAATTTACTTGTAAAGCTAGAAACTGTTCTCTGGCCAGTCTGAAGTTTCCATTTCAGTCTGTTGCAAGCTCTGCATTTTAATATCTTGAGGCTGAAATGTCTTTGGAAGGGGTGAAGTTGTGCTTGTGGGTGGGTGACTTGGAGCTCATCTCTCCCAGTCTGTGGACTGACAGACCTGATCATATTTTTCATAACCATCATTTGCTGGATCCTGGCCCTACAGTGCCACTGTGACTGATGAAAAGCTTGTGATTTCTCTAGTAAATATTTCCTTGCTACCAAAGGGTAAGAATCCAGCAATATGAAGCATTGGAAATGACATCTGCTAGAAGGTAACCTCTAGCCAACCAGCAAATCTATCAATATTAAACACTAGAACACAGAAGACATCTGCTTTTTTAAACTGTACACCAAATTCCTGAGGTTGAAGGAACTGACAAGTGCTGGGGATATTTTTGACCATCATTTTTTCTTATGTTAGGACTTGTGGGAGGCAAAATGTAAAATGCCAATTTATACACCCACTCCCCCCAAAAAAAAGTCTGTAAAATGTTTGGTATACAAAACTGGGTGAAAAACCTGGCCTGAATTTCTCCCAAGTTTGCCATAAAAATTACTGTGTAGGTTATTAAGAAGCATTTAATTTGTGTATTGTAGGACTAGAAGGAGCAACCATGCAATCTCCAAATCCATTTGGGTTGCTCAGTCAGTGGTCCACAATATAACAGAAGGAACCTACAAAACTAATGAAAAAACAAAACAGAGGGAGAGAAAATATTATATTCACAGAAAATGAAATAAAACTAATTCACTTTCAGGAGTTTGTACAGTATTTGTCCTTTTATAACATAAAGGTGTTTGTGATTATGATATACAGGGAATCTGTGATGACTTCTTCCCACAAAAAGTTGCTATAGTTTTTTTGCATCAAAAAAAATTTGAGAAGCATGATTTTAAGCCAGAGCCTACACATTTTTTTTAGCATCTAATTGCTACTATCCACTAACTTTCACTCCAGTAAGAGGTCAAGTGCCCCATTCGCAGGTGACTTCTTTCTATTTACACCATGGATCTCAGGCACACTGACACTCTAGAAGAGTGGATATTAGCTGAGCAGTTCCACAAATAAATCTGTGCTGGTGAGGCTGCTCCCAATGTCATTTGTGTCACAACTGTCCCTCTCTGCTGTGGTGCCAGCACCAAAGGCCACGCTGTGACTGATGGTTTCTGGCCTGAGCGCTGGTATCACACTGTTAGAAAATTAGAAAACAGAATTTATTGCTTGAAATTATTTAATCCTGAGAGAGAGAGAGTGCTTCTGATTCATGCCCTCAGACGTGGCAGCCAGGCAGAGCAGTGTAACCCACAGCACTCTGCACAGATGCTGCTGCCAGCAACAGATCGTGCTTCCACCATCCCACTGCTCTCCCCACTTTGGAGAGAAATCTCGACTGTGGCTTGGGGCCAGTTTCTGCTCTGACTCCCCCAAATCCTCATGCATTTGTCTCTGCTTCTCCTTTTGTAAATGTTTTCAATTTTGATCTGTAATTTTACAAAAGCATGGCTCTCCACACACTTTTTGTTTAATATGCTGCTGCCAGACTCAGAGATGTTGGGATTTGTCTCAGTGCCTGACCTGCTATAACAAAACTAGGACCTCAAAGGACAAAATGTATCTCCTTGTTTTTCCTCATGGTTTCTGAGACATCCCCAGGTCTTAGAAAGTATCCCTGTGGATCATGTTCTTCAGACCTGTAATACAGTTGCCATTTTGGTTGATGGGACAGTTCTTTAAAAATTTAGTAAGACTTTGCCCATCCTTTCAAAATGGATCTCAGAAAGTAAGGTGGATCCTGTGAGCTCTAGACCCTGTGTCTCTGATGTGATCACTGTGAGTTGTATGTGTCCATAGAAGCAGCAGCTTCACTGAGGATTTGGGATAGTCCATCTCATTTAGGATGGTCCTGGCTGCTCCCGTGAAACTGTGGAAAAACAGCTGTTAATGCATTATCCAGCCACTGTGAATGATAAGTTTACATAGATCGAAAGGAGGCTGCAAAAGTTTATAGACAAGAAATCCCCCAAAATAAAAACATGTAACCGAGTCTTCATCTGGACACTTCTAGAACAAGTCATGCTCCATCTTTCTGTACAGTACATAAATAACACTATGCTATAATTTGCATGTTGTGATTTTTTTTTTTAGGCTTGAAAACATTTATTTAAGAGTCTGAAGTTTTATGTAAATTTTTGGTATTTTAATGCAGGGGTTTTGAGGCTTTATTTTGCACTTCGTTCATACTCAGTCTGTGTATGAGATTAGGAATTTATGTGCAAGTTTATAGTGAATTTTTTCAAATTATTTTGAATAGTATGAGTCTGTTTTAGGTGAGTGTGCCAATGCAATCTGCTAAAGGCATGGTTACCCATATTTGTTTCCTTTGCTTTAAAGGAATTAGCATTCAGTGATGTGTCTGTGTGTGTTCTTATTTTTGTGTAAGAGAGAAGTTTAGTGTGAATGTCTGAAATGAAGCAGGTCCTCTGAGCTTGCAGTAATACTCTGTCCTACCTACCTGCTTAAGAGAGACACTTTTTAAGGTCTGACTCTTTTCTTGGTAAGAACACTGTAGGCTTAATGTAGCTCTCCCACATACATCAACTGAATGGAGGTGGCATGTGAATTAATTAAAAATAAATCTTGTTCCATATTTTATTTTTAATCCTGTATTTTGTTGTCAGTTCATATCCATTGTAAAGCCCTCATCTTCATCAGTCTCAGTGAGAGGATCATTAGTGATGTTATCTTCCTAAGTAGCATATGTTGTTTTTTTTTATTTTTTGGGGCTGTAAAGTAATGTAAATATCATTATTTTATGGCTACTTTACCAAAGTAAAATGCTTGATATGGAATAAAACAGTTTTGTCTGTCTGTCTCCCCTTGTTTCCCTCAGGTATACAGTTTTCTAATTTACTCTCTAATGGAAAGATTTTAGAGGTATCATTTAAAGCATCTCTTCCTCATTCTGCTTAATATTTTGGACATGTGAGAGGGAATATAAAAAGCCTGTGTTGTCAGCCTTCCTTTCTCTGCAGTATTGTCCCTGTTATTTTGGTACTGAACTTTATATCTATTTGTGATAGCTGAGTTTATATTTGGTAAGACTTCAGCTGCGTTGTGTGTTGTTGTGACTGTGTGTTTTGCTGTGATGAAGTGAAGCTCCCACAATGAAATCTGCAGTATTTGGCTTGTTGTGATTTTATTACTAGGTTTTTTTTCCTGCAAGTAAAATACTGCCTCTTTATGACAAGAATGTCTATTTCTAGATTTAGTTGTTTGCAGTGGGGTTTTAGAGGATATTCTCGTGTGCTTAGGAGAAAAATGGGTAAAATTAATTTCAGATAGAATGGTAAAGTCCAGATGTTCCCCCACTGAAGCTGGTCAGAAAAACAAGTGCTTTATGCATCTGTTCACTTATCCAAGTGGGAAGATTTTTGATAAAAAAACCAATTTTACTTCAAAGCTAATTCAACGGCAAAGGCACATAGCTATGTAAAAATTTACTAAATTATCTACCTTGAGTCTATCTTATCAATCTGGTTTTGAATCATGATGCTTATATTTAATAGAATTGGTACTGAGATGATTCTTTTTGCAGAAGTTATGCTTAAAATAGAATTGAGTGGGTTTTCATTTTTTACAGAATCTGATTTCTTCCTCTCTCCCTACTGCTTCCCACCCTGTTCAACAAAAGTAAGCCCATGGGAGAACCTACTTTCAAGTTTCTTCTTTTTCTTTTATTATATAAGAAGATAAAGCTGATCAAATACCTATGGGAATGGCAAATAACTGTGCTATGACATTATTTTACAAGACAACTTGTCAAACTTACAACCCAGGTAAGCTGCCATAGGTAAACTGTCATGTCTTCAAACAAGTAATGCTGTTCCTCTGTCACCTCCACTGGGGGAAGATTTGCAAACCTCAGCAGTGTCAGATGGTAGAGTTCTGTTCAGTGTATGATTTTTAGTTTCCATAGAAATTTCAATTTTTATTTTTGTCTAAGCTGCAATATTTGGCTTGACCCCTTTACACAATTTGAGTAAGTCCTGGACAACCAGAAGCATCTCAGTCCTTCATTTCTTCCATCTATGTTTTGAAAATTTCTTCAGATTATTTCAAAAGTGATCATTCCTTTCCAAAGCTTTAATTTTTGCAGGATTTTTGCTTCTTGATCTTGGCATAAATGTTCGATTCCTTTCCTTCCCTTTCTATACCATGGCTTTTGCAACTATTCCATTGACTCTCTGAAAATTAAGCTTTCATTGCCTTAAACTGAAAACCCCATACACCTGGGCACTCCTGAACATGTCCTGTCACTCCTTATCAAAGTAAAAAGGAAGAACAGTCATTATTTTTTTACTGGGGTGCTGCAAGGGTGAGCATTTACTGCTTAAGAACTTCTTGGAGGGTAAAAATGCTCCACCTTCTTCTATTGATCTTTCCATTTTTAAGGTCTAAGATACAAAAGAATAGCGTGCCATGAATGAATACATACTGTTATCACCGGGTTTTTTTCAGGAAGAAGTAAATATCCCATGAGGAAAACGTTCCCTTTCAGAGCATTGATGCACTGCTGAGTGGCATTAAAACAGCTTTTTGGGTTTAGGTAACTGTCACAAGTGTTGCCATTTATGAGGGACAAATAGGAAAGTGTGTTGGGAGTAAACACAAGCAGATGCCTTTTCTGTCAGGTCTGTTATGGTGAGAAGATGTGCAAAAAGAACAGGGTAGATGTTTTGAACACTTCTGCTGTTCCCCTTGTGCTCAGTGCTGAGCACATATTATTCATTTATGCCTTGCCTCCCCCCTTAAGTGGGAAAGCTCACAGGCCTAACAAGCCAGTGTGGCTCCTAAAAACTCTTGGTGGTAAGGAAAAACTTTTTCTTTGCTTTATAACTGCAGAAATCGTGTGTTTTCTGGTGTTTCAACGTGCATCAGAACAAACTCAGATTGTTCTCAGTGAACGAGGAAAATGCTTTCCAAAGTGTGAACCCCAGGCTGGCTGGGGCATGAGCATCTTGACTCATTCTTTTTTAAATTTTTTAAATTTTTTTTAAGCAAGCATTTTTTTCCACGATAGACAACCTGTTTTTTTCAAACTGAAAACATGAAAGCATTTTACCCTTTTTGTGCTAGGATTGCACTTACACTGACTTCTGGAAAGTCTGCCCTCCTGCTGCTAAAGCCTTCAAGATCAGAGAAAGGCAACGCTCATTGTAGCTTCTGTTGACTCATGAGATTTCTTTCTTTCAACCTAAGCAACGACTTTAATTGTATATCTGAAAATAGAAGAAAATGTAAATGAAATTTTGCTATTTTTAATATTAACAGTTTGCTTAAATCATTAATGCTAATTCTTTCAAGGCTTTAGTAAATATTATCTACGTACAACAAATCATCCAGAAGTTCTTTTTCACCAGAATTTAAAATCTTAGAGAAATCTCAAGCACTTTAGCAACTCATATTCATCTTCCTCCTACTTTCTGGATGATCACAGCAACACCAAGCAAGTCCCATGACTGTGTTTTGCAGTAATTTTCTTTAAAGTCTTCATTGTTGCAAAAGGGAAAATTCTGTATGCATCCGATTTCAGTTTTAGGTTCCAACTTTCTTGGATCTTTATCTTTTTGTTGACTCTATCAGTAAGGGATCTAAGGTCAGAGACCATCCTTATCTTAGTACTTTAGACTGTGAGCAGTTCTCCTAGTGACTTTCTTTGAATTAACTAATTTAATCTCTTTTCCATGCGATAGTTCTGTGTTGTTGAACACACTCTTTGCAGTTCCAGACCCTTCAGCCACTCTGTGTGGGTTTTTTTCCCCTGTAATAACAATCTTAGGATCATGATTTTCTGTTTCAGTCATTGCTATTAGAAAGATTTATGAAGACTGGTTTAAAAAAATGCATCAAAGGTTATACTTTAAGGAACAATGTTGAGCCACTAGATCAGTGATTTGGGAATTCTCAGGTAGGAGTGCACTCCTACTGAATATCAGCAATACTGCCTTACCCAGCTACTGCCTTCTTTGTACTGGTTCCATTTTCTGCCATTTGGTTTGGAACAGTAGTACTTTACCTCTCTAAATAATTACATGGGTTAATTTGTTAACATCTGCATGATGCTGCAAGTATAAGACTTTCTATTAATTCTAGGAATTATGATTTTTATCATGACTTTATTATTCTTAATTAGAGGATTTGGAGCATGAGTAAATAATTCCAGCACATGCAAAGGCTTCTATGATGGCAACAGATTAAGCGCTTTGCATTTAGCATGCAAACAACATGTGGATGGCTTTCAGAGGGATGTTTTCCTTTCTGACATTCGAGATAACTAAATTACAGTTATTGCTCCATAGCACAGAGAGAAAACTTAATTTAGAAACCGAGTCCCTGTGACTCCAGGTGAGACAGTTTGTAATTCACCGTTCCTGCAACAAGGAAAATGATCCCACTGTGGTGAGGAATTTAGCTGGTTATATGCAGCTGAACATTTGTAATTGTTTTTCTTACAACCACCACTGAGGTTGCAGTATGGCTGAGTTAATCTTGCTGCTATATTTAGTAATTTTGTTCAGCATTTGGGACATCAGTACAACATCTCTGGTGCTGTGCAGTGCACAGGAGTAGCTCAGGTAACTGGCAGCTGTTTAGTTCCCTGCCTCGAGGCTCTGAAATTTTGGAGTGGGCAGGCATTGTAATACATGAAGGAATTCTAAAGCCATCATTTAGGGGCAGTTAGTAGATGAATGAGGTTACATTGCTTTATTTACTTACGTGCACAAGTAAATAAAGATCTCCCCACCCTTGATGGTTTTTAAATTGAAAATACAAATTAGCTTATCCAATACCCATTAGAGTAACAATGGTCAGACAAGGGGGAAATAAACATTAACTTATTTCAATCTTCTCATTACCTTAATCACGATTCTGCACCTTAAAATGCAGGCGGTGTATATGAGGTTTCTACTGGAAAAAAAGGAAATGCCTCAGGAAAATTATAGACCAGTTGAGATGTTTGCTTGTGCCAAAATGCACCCCTGGAGACATGGAGTAGCTGCTACTGCTTCAGTTTCCAGATAAGTTGGATTTAGTTTAATCCATGTGTGAAGTTATGTATTGGCTTTTCCTCAAGATCACAATGATACTGATGCTTACAGAAGACATAGCAGCTAATCTCCTGGCCTCCTGTAGACAAAAAGCAAGCTGTTCTCTGTGTTCCTCCTGGGTCATTCAGCAGCAGCTGGGAATCTGATGCTCAGAGCAAAGGACCACTGCTCAAGGGAAAGTGCATCCTCTCTCTGTTCCCTGTGTTGTTGCATTTTCCTTTTTGGGAAGTCTTGTAGTGCTGCCTTATGCAGGCCTTGAACAAAGAGATGTCATAAATTGGGATTCTGCAGAATATTAAAGAGATTCTCATCATCTCCCTTGAGGGTGTTGTGTTAAAAGTTGAACTCACAAGGGAGTGAGAAGAAATGTACCAGTCAGGGAGCTCTTGTCACTGTTCCACAGCCTTGTCTTTAAGATAGTTTGGAAAGGGAGGGGCTGATCTCTGTCACAAAGAAGTGACTATAAATTATAAACTGTCATGGCCTACTGGCTGGATAAGAGAAATGTATTTTGCCATTTTGCCACCCCAGTGGATCTATTAATGAGCTCCCTGGTACATGTGGAGTCTGGTTGTCCATAAGCTGGATGAGATGCTCTCTTCCAATCTGCAGGGTGTTGACATTTCCATTCTGAAGTGAGAAGAAACTAAGATCCACATTTTTCATGGGAGTTAAAGAAAAAACTATGCTTTAAAGAAAGAAGAAAACCTGTAATGGGAATTTACAATCTCTAAACAAGCTAAGATTTGAATCTGGATTCCTCTTCCCCCAGGTCCAGCTGATGAGCATATTGGTTATTTTAGTTTGGGGTGGGAGGTTGGAGGTTTATTTTATTTTATTTTATTTTATTTTATTTTTATTTCCTCTTTCCATGTGTTAACCTATCTGCTGACAGAGACTTTCTTACCAAAAAAAAAAAAGTCCAAAAATTCATCAGAAGTAGCATGTGTCTGCAAAAAAAGTATATTTCTTATCAATTCTTTGATCAAAATTAATCTTTCTTTATTAAGTTCCCAAACTGTTCCACTTTTTTATTTTTGCTTTACAAATACAGTCATAACAAACATAGCTCCTGGCCAGTAGCTGGCAAGATAAATGTTGGTGTCTTTTGTTTTAAAACTAGACCCTTAAGTTTCTTTTTCCTTTTTCAGAGATGATGACCTTCTTCTCATTGGATAGTGTTGCTACATGTCATCCTTTTTATCAGTTCATTTTGAATGAGAGAAGTAGGGTCAGAGAATGAACGAGCCAAAAGTAGAATTGCAGTGCCAAGAGGTGCTTGTTTTGGTCTCTTTCTCTTGTTCCTCCCTAAGTACACTGCAATTAGGACAGGAAAATGTCTGGTCCAGTTGTCATGGGAGTCTTATTTATAAGTAGAGTTTTGAAGATGAATATATTATGCTTTTTATAGCTACCTTCAACATCTACAAGGACAGAACAACTTGTGCAGCTGGTATGTGAAACCAATGTAGAACCTCAATTTAAGAAAAGATTCTGCTTTCTTGGACCACTGTCAGAGGTAACTACTGAATTTGGCCTTGATTTTATGTTTCCTTTCCACATTCACAGACAAACAACTGTCTGGTTGGAACACAGAGGGAGAAAACAGATGAGGAAAAGTAAAGAAAAGAGCAGCAGCACTGTGAGTTGTGTTCATGATACCATCAATGAGAGTAGAATGCCCTGCTGGGGGGGTTTCAGCTGATAGGTTGGCATTTTATCTCAAACCAGTTGAGAGGACAGTTGGGAAGAAAATGTTTTTCTTGACTCTTGAGATCTTTGAGACTTCAGACACTTTTATTTTCTCTGAAAGGGAAGTACGTGACATTTCACCTTAAAAGAGCAAAACCAGAGAAAGTATATGAAGGGAAATATACCCAACTGACTGGGGCACACAGTGAAGACATAAAAATGCATTTTACCATCTGTAATCATGCCTCAATATTTTAGCTAAATGTTTTGGAAAATTCTGCATGTGAAAAACTAAAGATGGAGTAGTAACTTCAGTGTTGAGGTAACCTTTTCACTAGAACAAATGCATTATCTATACTCTACCAAGTACTTAGTTACCCTGGTAAAGTAAATAAACAACCTGTGTAGGAATGTTAGCAACACAGATATATACTTTTCTACACTAATTATGAATGGGCTGTAATAGATGACGTTTCCAGACACAGTGCTTGTATATTGTCAGCACTGCTTTCAAGTGAATGTGAGGGTGACAACAACCCTCAGCTTGAGGCACCACCTTTTTTACCATAATAAAGACATTTCAATTGCTAATAATGGGCCCAAGAGGCAGAGGTAGAGGATTTTATTAAATATAGCTTATAGCAGAAAGCTTTTCATCTGTTAGCAGGAAAGCAAATTACTGTCATCAGTGATGTGTGAGGAGATTGACAATGTACCACTTTGGAGTGGGAAAGGCAGGAACACAGTCAAAATTACCATTACAGAGCAAAGTTGTTCTGTAGTCGTGTCAGGCCTCCTCTTTGACCCATGGATTTTCAAAAAGAGAATCATTACTTTTATCTGGGATTTTTCTGACCTACAGTTCATACTAGAAAGGTACCTCATTAGACTGTTAGCAGTATGTGCTCAAAGCATGGGAAAAATATTGTCGAAAGCACTTCACCTGCCTGTCGTCTTCTTTGAAGCACCTCAGGAACTTAACTCACATTCTAAAAGTAATTATCCTTTTATTTTAGCATCCTTAAATAACAACTATGACTATATGAAGACTCTTCTATTTAATTCTGCCCCTTAATACACCAGACATTTTTGTTAAAAATATTTTGCATCAGTAGACACTTGATATATCTTAAAGCAAGATTTATTTTAAGTACTCTGAATCCAGAAATAAAAGTCTGATGACTTTTATGAATTGTTCTTATTTTTCCACACTGACTTAAAATAGTATTTGCAGTGAAAACTTTTTTGCTTTGCTGAAAGCTGGAAATGTCCAGAGTTTAGGGGATATTTCCCTTCATTTTGGTCGTTCCAGGTTATTCAACCACCTGAACATACATGAACTTCAAAAGCCCTGATCCTGAAGTGGTCATACATGACCTCTGTGCCCATGTGAGCAAACAAGTGGAATTGAGACTTGCATCTTGAGAATTTTCAAAGGAAAATACCAAACAGGTGAACGTTCTAAAACATAGAAAATAAATTTTACATTTAATTATGTTGTAAAGCTGATTTTTTTCACAAAAGGGAGATACTGGAAAAAAGTGCAATTTTTATACAACAAAGTGGGGTTTTTTTTGACATAATGCTCAACTGACGCAAAATGTAAATGTCAACATTTCAGAAGAAAATACCTTAAATTAGACAAGATGAATCTGTCAACCTGCGTTTTGACACTTTGCCACGAAAACAGCCATGATTCTATGAAATGTTTCTGTAGCATTCTTTCAGGCAGCTCGAGAAAGCACTAAAACACAACTGGTTTCATTTCAGAAATTCAGAAATATCCCTTTTTTCTCTTATTTGCATAAGGAATAATCAGTGGTTGCTTGTCAAACCAATCCCTGTATGTTTAGATTAGCTCTTCTTACCAGATACAAGTCCAGTTTTTCCCAATTATTTTGATTTACTGTTGACACCTAGTAGTTACTGTGCCCTTTATCACTCAACACTAGTTTTGCTTTTAATCCCTCTCTCTTTCATGCTGTATTGTGCTACCAGCACAGCTGTTGGTATATTTGTTAGGTTGTGGCCCCCACGCAAAGCTAATTAATTTTCTCCTCTAGAAACATAGGTAGCCTTGTGAATTCAAAATTCTGTAGCCTAATGATCAGGTGTACTAAGCCTTCAGCCCTGGGTTTAGCCTTGGGCAAAGCTATTAACTATTCATCTGCCTACTCATGGTGAGCATGCTGCTTTTGGCCTTGTTGCTGTTTCTATGGCTTTGTGGTACCTGGGTATGGGCAAAGAGTGTTGTGCTATATAAAAAAATAAGAGATAATCCACTCCCCAGGGAGATGGGGGGTATGGAAGTGAGAGCTATCAGGTCATTATGGACAGGTGGCAAGTACAGACAGGGGTGTTCCTGGAAGCACAGTAGGCACTGGGTTCAGTATTTGAGGTTCCTGCCATTCTCAGTTCTTTTAGTTTCAGCACTTTACAGTAGCCTGTAAAAGAATGATCTGCTAAAGACACATTCACAAATAACCTCTATGCCAGCAGAAAAGTGTATGGATTTGCTCTCAGGTCTTTCTTGCAACGTAAATAATAAATAAGGGAACAATTCATCCATATTTGACTATGGGCAGCAAGATGAGGTCGATGATCACTCACAATCATTAGCACTGTGCACTTTATATAAAGGCAATGTGCAGCTCCCCATTTTTGTCATGTGTGGAAATATCTGCATTAAAAGTGACAGGTAAGTTGTAGTTGTATGTTGTCATATTAGCTGGCCACAGAAACTGCTGCTACCTCTGCCTGTGCAGGGGCCCATTTGTATGTGTTGAGGCTTTTTCACAGTACTTCAGTTGCTGTGTTATCCATTGGCACCTCGGGTTTTTCTGGAGAAGTATTGCAAACAAAAGGAGACGTTCACTTGGTTTGTGAAGTGGAGGCAGCACATATTTCTAGGCTTTGAAGAGCTGTTTTGACTAGAAATAGTTTCTTGAAATAGTTTTCTTACCCTATTTAGATAGTTTGAAGTTGGAAATGATGATTCCTGTTTTTGTTAAGCTTTTGTGTTGCCACTTCTGCTGCTTTTCATGTTTACTATTACAGTAGCAGCTACAAAATCCTCCCACAAGCAGACTCTCACTGTTCAAATATGACACTCCATGCCCCAAGGAATTTGCAGTCAAAAGGCTGGGATAAACTGAAGGGAAAGAAAAGTCCCCTCTGAGCTGAGGAAGAGCAGCTCTTTTAAAATCGTGCAGGGCTGCAGCCATTGAGTCAGTCTGGGACACTTAGAGGTTTGTACACGTGGAAGTTACTGCCCCAGCAGCCACGATGTGGAGTTACAGAGCACTGGCTGCTCTGCACTGACCTCCCAGGTGGGCACTAATTGTGAAGGTTTTTATTCCCCTGGAGCAGCTAGTGAGGAGTGTGCTGTAAATGACTCTGTGAAAGCTGCTCCTGGCATAGGTTACAGCATCCTTGAGGCTGCTGTAAGATGACCTAATTCTGTGCCTGCCCTGCCTGTCCCACTGCGAGGAGGGATCACCTGGCACACACCTCCAGCCCATTTTGCTCTGCAGCTCTGAACTACAGCAGAAATGCTCTCCTCTGGGGCAGTTTATGAGGTTATGGTTCCTGCAGTTTGCCCTCACCCCAACTGCATAAACAGCAAAGGACTTTCTAAAGAGCTGCTGGTACAGGTGGAGGTTTCAAAGGGCTCATTTACCTTAAAGCACAGGGCTGTGCTTTCTCCTCAGCTGTCTAAGGCTGGGGTTATATCTGGAGGCCATAACCATATCAATTGTCTTAACTGGGAATTAGAGCCCAGTATTTTTCTCTGGTGAAAGTCTTCTGCAAATCTAGTCTCCAGCAACCCCTTGAAAGTAGCATGTAGCAATCAGAGCTTTGGTTTTTTAAACTGGACGAAGCAATTCTTTAGCAAATAGAAACATATGTTCTGCAAAGAAAAATACTTTCTAATTGTGAGATTATTTTTTTTATTGTCTTTTCCCATTTATCTGAGAGCTGTTTTCAGGTGCTTTGGCTATTTAGAGTAGAGTAATACAATTTATTTTTTTTTCTGAAGAGTATACGAGCATTTGGGAGGAGCACCAAGAGATGAAAATCATATGTGGAAAAAAAGGAAAATAATTACTTTGGGCAAGTTCTGGGAGAAGCTACAAGACTCATGCAGCTGAAATCTGTCACTCAGCTGTGCAGAAGGACAAAACCTGCTGTGTTCCCTATGCCTCCCTGTCCAGTGCCAAATGTCTGTAGGACCTGCCTGCTGAAGGAAGGAGAGGGAAGCATTTGAGCATCCTGCTATTGCCACAAAACACTGAGCTACTGTTCTGAAGGATGGATATTTTCAATCCACTGGCATTCTCTCCTCATTATTGCTCTCCCATTGCCTGGGTGACCCGAGGGATTCACTGTCAGACCTGTAACCATTTTGCATGGATCGAAGACTTTTTATTCTCGCCTTGATTCCTTTTCCTCTGTCTAGCTCTCTGATAATTTGTGTGGGCCAGATGTTGCTTGGCTATCTGTGCTTGACTTTCAAGTTAGATGCTCTTTATTTGTCATTATATATTGATTATGTAAAGAACATCTCAACTTTCTGCATAACAAGCTATGTCGAAATTGTTGCAAGAGGCAGTGATAGTAGATTTTATTGTCTAAGGAGGTGCTTGGTGTTCTTCCAGCTTTTTTTCCCTGTTTGCATTTATCACTCTTTATGTGTTCTCTGGTATACTACTTCCCCAATCAGTGGCCAAACTTTCATCTGGATGAATCAGCACAGACTTCAAACACAAGTGTTTTGGCACAACTCCTTTTGTAAATTCCAAGTCCAGAAGTGAACTGTTATTTTAAGATAAACATTGTAACTCTCTTAAATTTTACATTTGGACTGAGCTTTATCAAACAAAATCTTTGGCAGGGAGAACTGCCAGTTATGGTTTCAGGATCGTAATTGATAATTATGATGTGACTTCCTTAATGTGAGCAGCAAATGCAGTTGAGGGAAAGCTCTTTCTGAGCAGAACGATGCTGTCTGCAGTGTTCTCTCAGATTAGTGGTTGTGAGAGTACACTCTCATAACATGAGCCTGCCCTCACTGCTGCTTTCCTTCTCTTCATCCCAAGACACGCTGCGTGCATTGCATCCTTCATGTGCTTAACATTTCTCATCCTCCATGTACTTAACAGTGAACACAGAATCTGAGCCTGAGGTTTAATTAAATGTAACAGTGTATATAATCTCCATTCCAGGAATGGACAGCTGCTGTATCTCATAGGATGAAACCCACACCAACCCAGCTTGGTGCAGCTCCAAAGCACTGCAGAAGTCTCTGCAGTGCCAAAAGTGGTCGAGTCACACTTAATTCTGTGCTGCTTCTGTGCTAATGCATTCAGGCACCTCTGCAGTGCACTTGTGAGTGATTCTGCTTCACACTTTGATGCACATTTGTCTGGGTGTGTCTATGCCCAGCATGCATACAAGTACTGTTTTCTTTCTGGAAGAGTTACTTGAAATTCTTGAAAGGCAACTAAATACAGCTTAAATACTTAATAAATAATAATTAAATTAAATGCTTAAATACTGCTATTAATAAGAACAGTGAATGCAATCAGGTGAATTATGAAATATTTACACACACTCAGTGCTATGGGATGAATGTGAATAAGGGATGCTGGCCATTCTTCTGGTATTGAAACATCTCTTTGACCAAATGTATAAGTTGGGCCCTTGAGAAAGGAATTTAAAACATCCAATTATTTTCCTGTGTATCTCTAGCATACCTGCTATAATCCAAAATTATATTTGAAAGGTTTTTGTACTATGGAGAAAGTTGTTAAGCAATTATTTCTTAAAGCACTTAACTGCAAGGTGAGGCAAAAGAGGCTGAGTATATGCTCAGATCTTGATTCCTTTGCCTAACAAGGGAGAACTTTGAGGTTTAGCTTCTGCTCATCATGAAATGAAATGTATGTGGTTCTTCTCAGTGTGAATATGGTTGTCTGTATTCTAATAAGTCTTTGACCTCTTGGCAGACTTCTTGTAAGCTGTTGAATGCTCTTAAAGATATTAAATACCCTCATGTCATACAAATTAGTTGACTAGAAGAGGATGACTTCTGTATTTTATTTGAGTAATGTTATAGTTCATTCATCAGAGGGTCTAAAAATTGTCTTTGAGAGGAAGACTGCAATGTGAGGTCACATTGTTTATTAGGGATCAGAAAATCTAAATGGGAAAGAGACAGAATACATACCTCAACTTTTGGAAAAGTCCTAGCAGAAGTTTATATGTTATTAGAGGTCAGAAACATAATTCTCAAAATCTCCAAACTGGAGACTACACAGTCTCTTCAAGATACCTATTTGAGCATTCCATTTCTTTACCAGTTTTGAAGATAGATTCTACCTTTCCTCTTTTATGGTCCTTTAACTCTGTAAACCCTTCACAATTTTTTAAAGAGAGTGTTGTCAGCTCTTTAAACAGTTTAAGATGGAGTTTTCCAGGTGCTTTGAAAACTTCAAAAAGAAAAAGACTGAGTACAAGTACACCTGATTCTCTTCATGTACAACACATCATTTATTCTGAAGAGGGAGGTCAAATATTAGTAGACATATTAGGAAAT
Source organism: Corapipo altera (assembly GCF_003945725.1). Lineage (NCBI taxonomy): Eukaryota > Metazoa > Chordata > Aves > Passeriformes > Pipridae > Corapipo > Corapipo altera. Next base: position 12,742,585 of record NW_020884891.1, read on the forward strand.
CCACCTCTTGAAATATGGGATTTTAGTAGAAAAGTATTCCTATGGGCATTGTCAAGTTAAGCTGACTAATCTTTCAGGCTCTTTATTTTTTTGCCACTTCTTATAACTGGAGATGTTTTGGGCAGCTTTTCTAAAGATGGAAGTTTAAGACTTGTAGGTTCTGTCAGTCCCTGCAGACTATAGAGGTGAATCCAGTGTTATTGAGGTAGTGAGGCACTCAAGGTTTCATAATGCCTGGTAGAAAAAAAGAATTAAACTCCTGGGACTGTTTAAGTCTTATCCAAAATTTTGGACTTGCACAGATGTCAAGCACAGCACATGGAGTTCTCAAAATTCAGACCAGCTGATTTTGCTTTTAGTGGAAGTGTTTAGGTTCTGCTGGAGCCTTAATGACACTCATTTTGCTTGCCTTGTGGAGAGCTACTATTCCCTGTATATTAAAACCTCTTTCACCCTCCAAACTTAAGTGAGCTGTAAGTGAATGCTGAAAACACTTGAGTGATGAAGTTATTAAGCTTTTTAAATCTTCCAGGGGATAGTCATTTGTGCTGACACTGAAAAGTCAAATAGTATGCCACAGGACACAGCATATATATTCTGAATTGGCAGAATGAAATATGACTGGTGCTGCATGTGTTTATGAAATGAGAATTTAAAATTTAAACTGAGACCAATGTGCAAAGGGAATTAAGCTTAATATAAAGGTAAGTCATAAGAAGGAAAATAATTCTGAGCGGACTCAATGTTTGGCATATGTATAACTGGTGTTGTATTTGGCAGACAACTTGCAATCAAAATATTTTTACTTAGACATGAAAATATTTCTGTCAGTACTGTGTCATTTTGGTCTTCCACACCCAGGGAGCACAAAACTCAGTTTTGAGCAAAATTACTCATAATACATGTAAAGCATCCATGAAAGTGTTTTCCACTGCAAATAAAATCACATTTTAGGAATACTAAGCTGATAATATTTGGAAGCCTCCTTGCAGGAGTGAAAATAATATTCTCAAATGCTTTTTACTTGTGTTTATACTGCCTTGTGATTCAGTTGGAAGACTGGCAGAGGAAGCACAACTGATCACCTTGAAAACTGGTGTTGACTTTGACACCCTAGCAAAGGTGTGTGAGTGATGGTTAACAGATAAATTTTAACAGATTTTGCTTATTTTTGGAAGATCATGCAGTTACAATACTTCCTGTTACCATTAAGTTAGAAAAATGTAAGGATTGTGGAAATGCAGTAGGTTACTAAAAGGAAGACATTTGGTAATTGTTTCAGGAATAATTCCAATTTTATTTTTAAAGCGAAGTAAAAAGGCCATTTACAGAAGAGAGTTGGACTTCTCAAAAAAAAAAAAAAAGAGGTGGGAGTATGTTGCTGGTCAAACAAATCATGATATTGAGGGACATTGTTTAAAGCAAGAGTCTGAAGGTGCTGGGAACAGTTGGGTCAGATAATGGCACATTGATGATGTCAGTAACAGAAAGCTGGAGCTGTACCTCAAAGCTGGGTTTGGATCTCACAGGGAGAGCTGGGAGGGCTTTAAGCCTCCCCTGTAAGTCTCTTCTGTTCTTCTCCTGCCCACAGAACTGGCAGCTCCCAGCCCTGGCTGCTGCCCAGCAGTACTGCTCCTCTGAAGCTGCAGAAATATTTGACACTGCATAACCCTCAGGCCAAAAAAAAAAAAAGGGTTTTCCTTGGCTGCTGTCCCATGCTGTGACCCACCTGCACCCCCTGGTGCGCCTTGGAGGCAGGAGAGCAGGGAGAGGGTGTCTGTGCAAACCCCTCTCCCTTTTCCCCTAAATATTGGGGCTGTGCCTGCTGGAAGTGAGCCAAGCTGGAAGAGAAGCAGATGGAGTTTAGAAGCAATCTCTGGGAAGGATACTATTGCAAATAGCTCTTAGTCTACCAACCAAACTTAAAACCGCAAGTTTTCCTGCAGAAAGTTTAGCTTTGGCAAAAAGCAAAGCCAAAGAAAACACAGAAAGTCCTTTTCCACTTGGAAGTTGTTTGTTTTGAAGTCTGTCAATATCTGCTGTAAAATCTCCTTTCTACTAATCTAGAGAATGTCCTTCTTTGTGCACAGGCTGCTAAAACATCATCTGCCACACAGTCACTGGGGATCTCCTACCTGTAATCTGACTGGGTTTTATTACAGTTGGGGATGGCACTGGAAGAAATGACACAGAATTGTGAGATCTTGTTTAGCTCTTCTTAAATTTCACCACATGTATGGCTGTGTTTGCAATTTGGCTAATGAGCAACAAACACAAGGCAAAGAATGTCCTTGCCTTTCCTTAGAGATACTGTGGGCTTTTCCAAGGAGAGCACAGAGCACTTTTTTCCCAAGTGGTGAATTACCTAATTTCGGTAAATTGCCTCCTTTCCAATTTGTACAAGCAACTTTCTTTTATAGCTCTACAAGGAGATACTTCCAGGTGCTACACATAGTGCAGAAAATACATTATGGTGCCAGTTGCTCACAGACTAAAAGAAAACCTCAGTGTTTTTCTCTTTCAGAAACAAGTAATTTCATTAATATTTTTCCAAGCCAATGAGCAAGCAAAGAATATCTCCCTGCATACCGGTTTCAGGCACAGTAGTAACTTCACACAGAAACATTAACAGCAGTTTTTATTATTCATGTTTTTGATCTACTTTGTGGAGACAGAACAACACTAATCAGTTGATTTGACTTCCTCTGAAGTAGCTATTGTAAAGCCTACTTGGGAAGAAGATAAGAAACATGAGATGTCTTTGCTCTGGAAAAGGAAACAAAAGAAAGGGTTGTATTACTCTTTTCTATAATCTTTTTTTTTAATTCTTTCTTTTCTCTTTTTTTTGGGAGGGCATGGTAGCATCAGTTAATAATAAGAAAGAGGTGTAAGATAAATTTCATTTATGTGCAGAAAATGGAGGGGAAGTGATATTCTAGGTATGTGCTTATACTTAATGGTCGTATCCCTGTCAAATGTAGGTGGTTGTTACAAGAATTGTTTATAAAGAAAATGCTTTCAACTAGTAGACAGTCTCAGGAAAAAATAGCATTGCATAATTTGGAGGGTCGGGCTTTATAAGGCAGCACTTGCTTTTCTAAGTCTTCATTATTCTAACTCATCCTCCAAAGCTGTTAAACACACAGTTTTAAAGGTGAGGTTTTTAATGTGAGGTGGTCATGGACTTCTGTAGGAATCTGATCTGGACTCGAAGCTGTCTTAGCTTCATAAGATATTAATCACAACCTGTGTTCATATATTTGCATATTTTTGACATTCATATGTTTTACTGCACTCCTGTAATTTTCCACATTTGTTTGATGGGACAATTAAATGCTATTGCTTGTGAGATAAATAATTCATGGTTTCTGAAGCATAAATAAGTCTGTAGTGCTATATGAAGGCAATGTTTTATGTGGCTTTGTTTTAATTCATGATTTGTTACCTTTATTATCATTGATTGTTATTTTATAATAAAGCTACAGTTTAGAATCAGCATAGATATGCTTTAATTTAAACTGAACTGGAGGCTCGTACTAGTAGTGTGTTTGTCCTTTCCAGAAATGTAACTCTGCAAAAGGCTGCTGTACTATCAATCCATTCATATGTGTGAATGGGAGATATTGCAGATATTGTCTTGAAAGTATTAAAAATGAGTACCTGGAAGAACTGAGTAACTATTGTTATGTACAGAAACCTTCCCTATGAGTAAATAACATCTACAGATCTCTGGAGATGATTTGTTTCGATGCAGCTTGAACATAATATTTCCATTTGCAAACAAATTTGATCAGATACAATAAGCAGTCTTAATGTAATCCTATTACCTATAAGTCAGTACAGAAAACAGCAATGCAGATACCCTGACAAAAGGCAGAGTAGCTTCTTCACCTTTGCTGATAAATATGTCGTATAATTCTAATAATCAAACAGAAAAATAAGAGAAAATAATATCCCTAGTCTACTCAAAACATAAAGGGAAAGTAGATGAAAGTTGATGCTTTGAGGAAAAATGCATGCTAGATTTAATGTAAGGAATACTGATATAGAGCTGAAATTCAAAAACTAATAAAAATACCCTTTGATATCCCAGTATACAGGGAAATGTAAACTCCTCTGAAATAAGGATCAGGTAGGGTAGATCTGCCATTTGTTTTATGTTTTTTTTGTCTTACCATACCTATTTTTAAGCAATCTAGGGGTTGGAGGTTACCTGGGGGCTTTGAGTACAAGGTGCTACTGTATGACAGCTATTGAGACACTGAATCTAACAGGCTGAGGGGAAAATTTGGGTTGTTTTTTTTCTGCTGATCTTTCACCTTGGGTTTAATCACAGAACTGTAAAACTTTTAATCTCTAAAATGGCAATGCTGTTAGGTAGCTTGTAAAAGTGTTGGAATAGAGAAGAATTTTATCACAGCTCTAAAGTTACCAAATGCTTTTATTTCTGCAGAGTGCAGCTGGTGGCACAGCTTGTCAGCCAGCACAGTGCAGGTCACACATGCTGATGGTTCTGAAGAGAAGCCAAGGCAGCAAAGGTAAGACTGTAGGACCAACCCTGTTTGCCATTGAGGGGGGCCCAAAGAAGGCTGTCAGGTATGAAATGCAAGAATATTACAATACATAAATGAATGTGTATGTGTGTGTGCCTAGCAGTTAGATAAAAAAAACCCTCACCCAACTTATAAAATAAAATTGAGTTCATTGTGTCTTCTGTTTCACTGATAGTGTTAGAATATTTCTACATTTTGTTTAGAAGAAAATTAGATACTCTTCCTGTCTGTCACCTACGCACTATTTTTGCTAACGTGTCAATACTCAGCAGTAGGAATCAACGAGATTGAAGCTTTTTTTCAAAACCTATTAAAAAAACCCCCACACTATTAATTTTGTTATTTTGTTTAACAAAAAATTAAATACCCCCCAGCTAAAAGGAAGGATCTCAAACGAACAGGAAGACAACCATTACTATCATAGTAGAAATTCCTGTTGTCTTTACTGATGGGAGGGTCTCAGCCATTGTGAAATCAAAGCAGTAATCAAATCAAGAGAGATTACCTTTCCACCAGATCACGTTGATAGAAGGCCTCCAATCTGCTTGAAGGAAACATAAATAAACAGAAACTTTTTCTCTTCTCCACCCCTCCTACCATGCACAGCTTCTGAGCTTTGAGAGCTCTTGCTGGCTGTCTCTGTCCAGCTCAAAGTAATTTCATGTTTATATTCTTCCTGAAAGGAGTTTTAGTGATATATTGGAATAAAGGGAAGCAGTGTGAGTCTGACAAGGATGCTGCTGGGTCTTATTGCAACTTAGTGGCTATTTTTCTCTCTTATCTCTCTGCTTTTAAACATCCTCCAGCCAAGGTCTAACTTGTCAGTACCATGTGCCTCAGCAGCAGGGTCATTATCTCCTCTGAATGTGTGTAACTATGTGTTTGTATTCTGTTGGGTTTGAGCATTGATTTATACAAGACTAGAAAAGGGATCATCAGCTGTAGAAGTCCTGTGGATGAAAATATTATTCACTTTTGTAGAAATTTTTTTTTTCCACTGTGAGTCCATTCTTTGAAACTTTTACCTTTTTTTGGCTCAAAAAACACCCTTTTGTTCTCTAATCATCTGGGTTCTAGCTTTGGAGAAACTGCACAATGTCAGTAAATTGGGTAAAATTGAAATGGTAAAGTGTACTAGTTGCTTTTCAGGGGAGATCTTGAGGGATGATCTTCCTGAAACAGAACTCCAGCATATAGAGCTATTCTGGATTCTGTTCAGAATGATAATTTCTGGTATGTGCAAATTCCCAAATTATGCACTTTGGATGGACTGAAATTTGGTGCCAGATCTAGGACCCTCTCATTAGTCAAGGTCATGATGTGGGAAGGTCTGGTCAGAGCAAATGTGCTACTCAGTATGTGCAAAGTGTGTGTGTACAGATGTGTGTGTAAAAATACAGGATTGAATGTGGGTAGGTTTTGTTGGTGGGTTATTTTAAACTCCTCTCAGTGTAATGGAATGGGTTCCAGAGTACAGGCTACTAGAAAAAAAACACAACCAAACAAAAAACCAAACCAAAACAAGTATAATGCTAAGGAAAATATTCAACAGGATTACTTCCTGTGCTCAAATATCTAGCCAAACATCCTCCTCTACAAAGCAAATTTCCTGCTCTTGGTTTTTCCAAGAGTAAAATATAACTTTACATAACAGCTTTGGAAACTGGAGGAGCACAGGTCCACACTTCAGAGAAGCATGTGATTATGGAATTTAATCTGAGTAGGCCAAACCTCTCAGGAAGATTGCATCTGACTCTGTAAGACTTGGCAAACCTCCAAGTCAGAGAAATCTTTCTGCATTTTCTGTTAAAGGCAGAAATACTCTTCCATTTTTCTTTTGGCTGAGAAAATTCATCTTATTTCTAGTCAGAGAAAAATGAAAGAATTGCCTGACCTAAAGAGATTGGGTTAGTGTGTTATGTTTTATACCAATGATATATTTTATATCAAAAAAATGAAGGACCTGAGAAGGTTTTTCTGTAACTCACCTTTCCCATTTTAGCCTTCTCACTGACAAGTTCACCTGAAAATCAATATTTTACATTGAAAAAAATATGTTCTGTGTCAGTAATATTCTCAAGCAATATAGATCTTAAAGAAACATGACAACACTTACCAGGTAAATATTTGTAATGAATAATTTGCCTGAATCCTGGGGAAACTGCTGATCTGGAAGCAATGGCCAGTTCCTCCAGTGGTGCTCTGGAGTAACTATTCTCCTTTAGTGTTTTTGTCCTCTGTGTTTACCAGCCTCTGCTGTCCTTTTTTGCTGGGGTGTGTGTCACCTAAACTCTGTGTTTTAAACCCTTTTGTCAAACGAAGGTGTTCATACCTGCTTGTGTCTTGTGAAGAAACTCAGGGTTTATAATTCATAAAGTCTTCTTGATCTTATATTCTGAGGAGGCAGTGAACTGATGATTGGATTCTTTGCACTCTTGAATAGGAAACCTGAAGGATTTAATCTTAAATGTCTGGTCAATTCTTCTCTCTGTGAACCTGGATGTCCTCTTCCAGGGAACTTGTACTGGAAGAAAATCCATAATTATTGTATTCTGCATCCATACAAGTAGCCTAGGTCTGAAAATATCCTGTTGTTACAGGAGTAATCTCTCCAGAGGTAGACTGCCCAGCAGTTCCCAATATTTCAGCCCTGAATAAAGCCTGATTTGATGTAAAAGTCACTAAAGTTATCATGAAGACAAAGTGAAATGATTCTCTTATGTCATGGTGGTAAATTGGAAAGTGGAAATTGGTTTTATTTTTAAAATTGCCATATTCTCCCTCTGCACTTAAAAACAAGTGCCTTTTACTCTACATGTAAAATAAGACAAAAGGTTTAATCTTCTGGAAAACCCATGACAGCTGTCCTTGGAGAACATAAGTCAGAATCTGTGTTAGTAGGGAGCTTTGCTGCAGATGCTTGGAGGTTCTAGCCAGATTTTATAAAGAGAAATTATGTCTCATTCTGAAGAAAATGCAGAAAAGACAGAACCCAAACCTCTCTCATCTGAGTGTGGAAAAGCATTCAGGTTACATATTGAATGTAAATGAAGTGTTTTGATTATTCTTGCAATTTTATGGAGATTAGAGCTTTTCTGTGAAGTGTACAGCTAGAGACTGATTTTTTTTTTATATCACAATCTGAAGGCAAATGTTCAAACAGTAAGAACTTCAAAACAGATCACCCATACATTTTTATCTGTATATATGGATGCATATATATGTATGTATAATTTTAAGGGAATCTGGGTTTATTGAAAGTTAATATTGTTTCCCCAGCCTAGTTAAATTGCCATTGCACTCCTCAAATACTTCTGGGACATGGATCATCTTTTGTAGTGTAAGTATACAGCTCCAGTACAACACAGCCTTTGTTATTACTGGTGACCATAGGGCTACCTCAGCTTAGACAATGATAATCAGGGGCCTTTTGGAATATTTAAATAGCAGAAAGATTAGTGTTGGGGTTTTTTCCTGTACATCCAGTTTGCTCAGTGTTTTACACAATAATGAAATTATGAGAGGGGGGAATATGTTCTTCCATTCCCCAGTTATTCCTGTCCTCCTTCTCCCTTGATGCAGTGCTGCCAGTAGGCCAAGCAGGCTTAATTTCATGATTTCAGCTCTCCAGCCCTACAGTTGCAAGTGCTGACTCTGTGTTGGCTCTGTGGGTGATCTGAGCAGGAGAAAATCTGCCAGTGCCACACAGCAGCAGCCCAGAAAGTGGGTGCTTTCTCTTAGCTGTAATTCCTCATTCTGCTACTACCCTTCCCATTGCCCAGAGCAGGTGGGAATGCCCTCTGTCACTGACTGGATACAGCCAGGAAAGGACAAGACACTGTGGAACAGCCACAGTTTGCAGTGTAACCCACTGATCCCCTCCATCCTTTCCCAGGATGTTGTATCTGCTCCTATCTTTGTGTGTGGATCTGACTGATCACTGACTTCCACTTGATCAGACAACAGGTTTTGAAACAATTCCCTTGCTTTGCAAGAATTCACTGTGAATCATGAAACAAACCGAAAATTAAACAAAACTGCTCCACAGCTTATCACAGGAAGCAGATTTTAAAGAATAAAACAAGTTTGGAACAGAAGTTGCATGTTTTCCCAAGGAGAGAAAGAGATGGAAGGAGAGTAAGTCTCTGAAGTATTTTATGCACTTCATTGGTAAGTGAATGTTATGAGGCATCATGGAGATTTAGAGCTGTAATTGCTCGGCAAATAGAACAAGAAGTCTATGCATAACAAATATATCTTTTTAAATTAACATGACACTGTGTTTATGCTCTGTGATGATAATGTGCAGTATATCCCAGCCCTGGATCTAGGGCTCAATGTCCAGTGTAGTGACAACCCTATGGTCCATTTCAGCAACAATTCAGGTTTTTGCAGAGTTAAGAGAGGATCTGAGTTTGCTGGTGGTGCTTTTGTCTGAGTCTCCTCATGAGGAATAAAGGAGATTTACTTGTGTCTTTAAGAAAATTTGTTTTTGCTTTGTGTGGCACATTGAGATTATTGCATAGTTTAGGATTTTCTTCAGTTTGCTTTAGCACAGGTTTTTTTTCCACTTTGGCAAGCTGAATCCTTGTTCTAAAGAATTTAGAACCAGATTGTTTTCCAAGAAGGGACTAAATAATTTAGAAGAATACATCATACAGGAGCGAGTTTAGACACACACTCAATGTTGTGCAGTATTTCTCCTAAGGCAGTAAAGACCACCCACACTGAGAGTCCAAGCACAGTGTCCAAAACTCATAAATTGTCTTTAGCTTTTTTGTACTTCTCACAGTGTATTTTCATGTGTCTGTGACACCATGGCTGCCTTGCAGGTACCTGGCACTTTATGGTTTAAACTACAGCTGTGAGAAGCTGTGAAAATAATGTGTTGCCAGCAGAGCTGATAAAAATTACTTTTCAGTCTGGTTAGAAAGAATTAATTCATTGTGGCAAGCCACTGGAGTGAAATGGTCCAGAACCAAAAGATTGGAAAGGATTTAACTGAGTGGTGGAGTAGGTTTCCAAAGCACATGCTCTCATCCTGACAAGCCAGGAGATGACATGGGAGCAAAGAGATTGCTCTTCCAAAAGTATTCCAGGCAGATTCTCGAGGACTGCAGACCTCCAGGCCTTACTTCTCCAGGTCAGCTGGTCAAAGCTGTGACTGAAATTGGAAAGTCTGGAAAACTGAACCTTGTGATTTCAAGGGATATACACATGTGTATGTATATCTACATCCATATGCATACAAGTGATTCCAGGCTGATTTAACTATCCAGACTTTGTCTAGTACAGCAGTAATTTTCTCACCTCCCTATTTCACAAGTTCTAGGAACAGCACTCCTATAGCTAAAGCTAAAGCAAGGGAGGAATTGCTCTCTTTTGTTTTAAAGGGACCTGTGTCATGAATGACTTCACCTTTTACTGCAAAGAGAAAAGAAAGATAAAAATAAAGGAGACTACAGGCATTGGTGCAAAGAGAACATAGCAGGAATGTTTCCTAAGAAAACCACCTGATATCTAGCAGAAGGATTTTCAAAGTGATCCACAGATGAATGGTGAAATCTTCTCTCATGTCTCCAGCTGAGATGGAAAAACAGAAAGAAAATCAATCCTTCACATTTTAGAGTTCTGCAGCTCAAGAGGAAAGCTGTGAAATGCCTGATTCTAGTTTTCGTAGTCCAAGAGGGCAATTTAGCATTCTTCAGCAGCATGGCAGCAATAAAAAGAGCACAAGTAGAAAAGAACTAGATATTTAATAACTTAAAAAGTCATATTGACATTGGCACACACTTATTTTCCACAGTATTTTCTGAGATTGGAAGCCTTTTAATAAAACAGTTGATATCTTGCCATAAAAAAAGATATAAAGAAAAGCCATTTCAGACTTTTTTCCACACACTGTGTATGTGAATGAAGGGATGAGTAATGAACAAGCTTGCCAAATCAAACTAGATAAAAGCAAAATAAACAATAAAACCACAAAGCATTGTTAATAGGTAGAACAACATGCCCCTGTAGCCGTGTAATTCTTTTTTCTGGCATAGATTTGAAAATATTTGTTTCAGCAGGAGTACGAGGCCCCTGTGCTTTCTATAGAAGCCTCACACAGGTAGTTTCCAATTACTGACGCCAAATGCTTGGCACTCTTCAAGAAAGGGATTGGACACTCATAGGAAGAGAAAAATAGAATTGTACAGCTATAGAAGTTGGATTTTTTTATTAAAAGAATATGTGGTTCAAAACTCAAAAGCTCTACAACAAGCCAGACTTCAACCAATTCGTGTGCGAGAAGAGATTACCTGCAGACATTCAATTTTATTGTATCAGTTTTACCCTGAGTTTATAAGTCTTATTACTGACTGATGCTCAGTAATATCTATGACCATTGCCCTAGTACAGCATATCATCTCCTACAATTCTCTCTTCCTAATTTTTCCTGTATATCAATCTTTTTACCAGATCAACTGGAGTTCACATAAAAAGACCCTCATAGGGTTGGATTGAAGGTGCTTTGTTTAATTTTGATGGGTGAGTGGCTGTCTCTATCAGCAGGCACAACTAATCCAATATTTTGTCATCTTCCTAGTTAGGATGTCAACATGTGGTCCACAGCAGCTGCTCTGAATTAATACTTTTTGCAATAACAAACATGGTAAATGCATAAACCAGAATATAATTGCAGAGAAAATAATTTTCTTGCTCTGTTTCAGTAACATCAATGAGGTGATGTCTTGGTTTTGGTGGGGGTTTTGTTTTGGTTGTCCTTTTTTTTTTGCTTGTTTTTTATTTTGTAAAAACATACTAGTTTTGTTGCAAAAAGAAAATAAAGCCTTCCTTTCTTCAGCCCAGAGCTGAAGACCAGACATTTTGCCCAAATTGATAAAATGTCATTATTTTCAATACATTTTTAACTTCCCCTGGAAAAGAAAACACTGTGGTTAGCATAGAAATCCTCCTCAGTGTGCAATCTCCAGATGGACTCTATCCAAATCTCCCGAAGTCAATAGAGAAATGCTCATGCTCTTCATTTGACATTGGATCAAGTCTTATTTTTAGCTCTAACCAAGATTACTTTCACAATACTGGCCTCTTTCTGGGAAGTATAAATTTGTATGTAAATCTGTACTTACTAAAATATTTCAAATCAATAAATAAGTGGTTATGAGATGAAGTTTTCCCCAACTGAAGTAAAAATCCCACTGATTTTTGAAGGCCAGTATTTCATTCTTGCTTTGTGTGGGATGGGGTGTCTCTTTCCTTTTTTTTTTCCTTTCTTTTTCTTTTTTAGGTTTGTCCTCTTTCTCCTCATGAACTGACAAAATGAACTACATTTATATTACCATGTATAGGGAATTAAGGCACAGAGTTTCCATTAAGAATGATCTGTTACCTCCAAAAAATGTTAATGTTCTTATATCTGCTTTATTATTCTTCATTACATAGTTAATAGAAAGGGAGTTGGATGCCTAATTGCACCCTAATGAAAACTTGTCCTTTTATCTATGGTTAGGAACAGATCCATGGACACGGTGTTAGGAGGAAAAGAACTTCCAAATGAACGGTGAGATCTCTTCTTGAGAGAGCTCTAAGGAGAGAAAACTAGAAAATCTAGTTGTTTATCACAGCTTTTCTTTACTATCCTTCTCTCGAGTGACTTACAGATCAAAGTTAAGTTTCACAGCTTGCATTTAATGACCTAATTTGGACTGTGACTTGTATCAAAATGCTGAACAGAACATTTTCTATTTTCTATTTTTATTATAGTCTTTCTGCACTGAAACCATCCAGTAAACTTTAGATTGCTTTAATTGCATGCTGATTCCCAGCTCTGTATGCAGAACAGAACTATATGTTCTTCATCCATACTCACAGGACTTTACTCCAATGTAATAACCAAAGGCTAAGAGAGCTGTCATTTATTTTACAGTCTCTTGTGCTGATAAAGTATTGCAGAACGAAGAGAGGAAACAAGTTACATTTTTAAGAGGACAGATGAATATTTGCTGTTAAGGGGTGTAAGGACCAGGAGACAGATGCTACTGCTACTCTTGCAAGATAAAAAATCCAGGGGCTGGTAGTGGTGTAGGTGAAGCTGAAGAATCAGTGTGATGGTGGCACCTTGTACTGTGTTGCATGAAGGGTGCAGGTGGCTAAAGGTGTTCATTTTGTATATGTGAGGTTTCCTCTGTATTATTCTATGACTTTTAAACAGTAACCCTGTTATATACATTCAGACAGGTTCTAAATATTCTTCCGTACAAGTAGGTACAGAAAAGCTCTGCATTTCAGTGAGGGCTGCAAAATGCTGCCTGCAGTGAATGCTTCTCTGCCCCTGAAAATTGATTATTCCACTCTGTATATTTTCCTAAGCCATTTAAGTGGATCAGATAGTTATAGATATTTGACATACTAAGTGATGGTCTGGCTAGAGTAGCACTTGTGTGAGGTAAGTGAATTGTTTCCAGTAAACTTGGCATATCTGTATTGTTAATATGCTACCACCTGCCTTAAAAATGGTCAGTCAATTTGTTGCATGACATTTTTGAATTAAGTAGGCTGTATGGATTCATTGTGTTCATTCTAAATATGTCATTGATTTTTTTCTACGTGACTCGCTCCATTATTTTTTTGCTTCTTCATAATTGATTTACAGTGTATAAAGCACTTACTGTTTAATGCTTATTGAAAAATGAGAGGATAAAAAGCAATAGATAGTGAAGATTCTTTGCAATCTGTCCTTCCTCATTATAGGTCTTGCAAACAGTTGCGCCTTATCTGAAATACTGATTATTGCCAAAACTCTGTAGGAAGCCAGAAACAAGGACAAGTTTTATTCCCATGGTGGATTCATTAATTAGCATTTTCAAAGCTTTAGTGGGACACCACTAAATCAGCTGGTGAAGTAATATGAACTTCCTGATGAATAAGTGTTTTCCTTTTCAATGTAAGTGGTAAGCACTTACAGGGAAATAGCTAAGAGGAGGAGTGGGTTTGACATGAAATTTTGTTTGAACTGTTGATTATGTTGCTCCATTGCTCTTGTTCTCGTTATAGTTCTCTTAGTTGAAAAACATGCTAGAGACATACTGTCTTTGCAACAGATAGTGGTGAGAAAAGAGTGACTTAGAAAGCTTGAAATACTTCAGCCTATCTGTCAGGGGTCAAAGACAGCTTGACAGAATTGTGTTTCTGCCTGGTCTGAGGGATAAGTCACAATTTCAAAATATATCAGAAGCAGCCAGGACAAAGTACTAGGGTTTGATTTTCCTGATATAAGCCTAAAGCCTCTCGAGTCAGGTGAATGTTTCTTTGTTTAATAGCTAAGTGACAGGAGATTTGGGTTATCATTTCAAAAGCTGGGAGAATATCCGAGGCATCACTGTGTGTTCAGTCTGATAGTTTGAAGAAAATTTGTCATGTTTGAAGAGACCTAGTACTTCTTTTTCATTTTTATACTAGTTTCTTGGCTTTTGCCTTGTCTACTTCTCTCCTACATTTAATCAGATTTGATATCTCAAGTTTACATGAGCAAGTAATCTCTTGATGACTTCCATGTAAATTGGGAAGACATTAGGGTTTGTGGGAGAACAGCTCCCTGTTCCAGGCCTAAAATCATTAGTGCTGAAGTCTATTATCTGGCAACATGAATTGCTGATGCAATATATAAATAAGCAAAACATTTATGACCTGAGCTTTGGCGTGTCCATCTGATTCATCCTGCTTTGCAGTGATATTTGAGAAAACTTCTCCAGTTTCTCAAACATGTAACATTTTGTCCTGCAGCTCTAGTCCTTTATAAAAGGAGATTTTCTTAATTTATTCAGATAAGGAGAAGTTGCCATAACTTTGCCATAACATCTTTAAAAAGACCAATCATAATTGCTTAATTAATCACAGCATGAAATGGACACAGTCTTCAAGGACAATTACTTTTTTTTTTTCCTCACCTATAAAGTTTAGTTGGCTGCTTTCCTTATCCAAGCTGTTTGATATTAGACAATATAGCTGAAATAGTTGATCAAACAAACACAAGATCATCATTGACACTCTCTAGTGTGAGATGGCTGACCTCTAAAACCTAGTTAGATATTTGTAGCCCATTGGTGTGGATGAAAGCCTATGATCTCTGGCCCAACCTTCGGACTATGCCCTTTGGAGTAAAAAAAGTCCCACAAACCTAAAACATAACAGAAAGCCTAAATGCAGAGATGGGCATCTTGCCAAGTGAGGGAGTGGCTGGTTTGAGAACAGCCAAGACTCAGGTTCTCTGTGCTGGTCAATGAACTCATTGCTTCTCATCGCTGAGAAACAGGCGGCTTTCTTTGTCACACAACCTGTCTCATCTCATTAGCACAATGACTCGAACATGTTGACAGCATGTAATGGTTTTCACTGCATATGCTAAGAAGTGGTTTTTAAACCAATTTGCAGTTTTCTTTGTAGGCAGAGTGTGACTGCTGATTGCTGCTAAGGCCCTCGAAAAAGTTATTCATTTGCCACGATCCCTATCTGTAAAATGTGAAGCTGTGAAACAGAGGATACAAAGCCCCAGCGTGCTCGATTCTTTCCCTGTGTGTTAATGGACTCCCACTCGTTCCCCACTGGTCCCTGTTAGGCTGCAGTGGGTGCATTCACACTGAATAAACGCTCAGCCACTCAACAGACACCTCCTGCATTGGCTCTTTGTTTCTCTGAATGCTATTAAAGCATAGCTAATTCTCACAGCTGAAAGTTTAAGGTTTTCAGAGTGCATTGTCTGTGTTTGATAAACATATTTAAATGTTAGTCTTTATTCTTATCATTAAAACCCACCTACCTTACTTGATCATGTTTTTTCCCTGTGGCATTAGTGGAGTGACCAAAGCTTTCAAGAAATGTCCTACCCGTCTGTTCTTTTCATTAATTATTATTAAAAAGAAGCTCATCACATAGCAACCTTAAATAATGAACTCTCTATTTAGTGGTGACCTAATGTTTGAGTGTTAACCTACATTCAGGAAAGAAATGTTGAAAAGGAAATGTGAAAACATTTTTAAAATTATCTCATTTCTGATAGCAAATTGCCTGTCAAGAGCTGCTTTAAGCAACAATGATTGGGTTTTTTTTCCTTCACATTATTGCTGCTAGATTTAACCTTCTGTCCTCTTTCTAGACTCTGTATCTAATGTGAGACTGGCACGTATTAGAAAGTTGTTAAAATTCTCAAGTCCTGTGGTAATACTCTGGCTCATTGGTGCTGGGTGATGTTCTTTGCACTGTTGCTGTAAGAAGAAATCACATGATGCAAGTTAAGCAGAGACCTGCATTGTTTTCAGGCAGGACTGTGAATACCTTAATTCTGCTTGACTTAACATAATTGATTAGGGAACTGCCTGTATTTTATTTTTCCTCCACATAACCCTAAAAAAAAGTTCCTATATCAGTGTCCTGATAACAGTAAATACTTTGTCTATTGATAACTACCATGAAAAATTAAATCTGAAAGTGTTCTCATGAAAATTGTCATAAAATCAGAGAAATATTTCAGGGGAAAGGAGAAACACACTGTAACTTTCTTGTATTAATTTTTGCTGAGAAAGGAATTATTTTTACAGTTCATAAGACCTTATTGAGGCCAATGAATCCCATCTTAGTCATATGGCTACAAGATACCTCAGGTTATTGCTGTGGAGTTATTTTTGAGAAAGGGATTGAAGTGTTTTCCCAAAGTCTGTATTTGAAATGCTTTCATTATTCCCCTGAAGTATCCAGAGACAGTCTGGATTTTACTTTCACTATGATATAAATATATTTACTGGTAAACACACCCCAGCAATTAATGTGCAAATAACAGGCAAGAGGCACTATCTGAAAGGTTGAATGTCCATTCTGACAAGTTACACAACCATTTTTATCTCTATAAACATTTGTGTGTAAAATTAGACCTTTTATATCTCTGATTTATTTTCTCTTGAGTTAATTTTTTGAATTATGTTCCGATCTGAGGTTGGCAAAACTACTGAGATTGGAAAAGTAACATTTGTTCACTTACCTGGCTGATTGTCAAGTTCTAAGGGTAGCAAACAAATATCCCCTTTGGACATAGAGGCTCACAGCTCTCTCCTGTCCCTTCAACCTGCCCAAGAACCTGCACAGCACCCAGGTGGATGAGTGGAGTCTCCTGTGTGGTGCCTGGGTGCATTGGATTGGTTGGTGTGTAGCCTTCAAACACGCATTTCAGTCTTCTGCTCAGTCCTGCTTTGAAAGCTTTCAGCCTTGGGTCACAAACAGGGTTTGTCATGTGCAGGGACTCTGACCCAGAGTGCCACTGGCTGTGTTTTATTCTGCTGCTTCAACGTTTTTGATTCAGCTCCCTCCTGTTCTATCTAGCTCAGCTGGTAGCCTGTGGCTCCAAGCTGCTGTCATTTGATTTAACCACTCACAAATCAGCTAAGTCAAAATTAATTAATGAATTCCTGTTTCCTCCCTCCTGAGCTCTCCTAAATAATTCGTTTTTAATTTACTCAAAGTACTAAAAACATTCGGCTTGACATTATTTGTTCAAGGTGACTATGAAAATGGAACTGCTCAAAAAGCCATTTGGAGAATGGTACTTTTGAAATGCCTGGCTTTATTGTAGACAAGGGGGAAAATATAAGTCTTACTTTCAGAAGTGGTGGAAGATGAATAAGAAATAAATATGGCATAATATCTCCTTTCCCATATGGTTAAATGGCTTTTGGGGAAAAAAAAAATCAATTTTAAAAGTTGGACCTTACTGACTCTCCTGGAATTAAAAACACACTCAGCAGAAACTCATCAGAGCTGAAACCTCCCACTATACTTTTTCCTTTCGGTGACACACTGTAAGTAGAGAATGCACACACTACATCATTTTACGAAGCTACAAATTTTATTTTGCTTTCATAGAATAGTGTTTCTTTAAAGGAGAACAGAAGAAAGGCCTGCACAGCAGCAGGGGAGCCTGTAGCTGCTTGCATCTTGAGTTTCGTAAAATCAACTTGACCTTTCAACAGTGCCAGGATGATTCCTGTGACAAATCAGCAGCAGAAGAGGAAATCAAGAAATATTAAAGGAGCTTTCAATGAGTGAATGTGAGCTTAGAGTCATACTTGGCTGCTATTGATTTATTTTTATTTAAGTAGTAGCTTAATCACAGTTGGTAACTGTAATTTTTCAAAGACAATTAATAGCTAAAGTTACTGAAAAATGAGTCAGATTTCCTGGGTAATTTGACACCTGAAGATTTTTTTAATCTTTGTTGTTAATCCAAGCCAGGTCAGCCCAGCCAGATGCTGCTGGATCTGTGCAGGTTCTGTTCTACTTTGATTCTGGTCTCACAGTTTGCATCATGAGTTGGCTGCAGATACTGCTCTAACTTTGCAATCCTCGTGATGAAACGAAGGAAATGAGTGCAAAACATACTTAAAGATGAACATTATTTCATAACACTTATGTTAAAGCATATTTTTGCACCTATCCACTTGTGCTTTAAACAGCTCTTCATGACGTTTCAGCCACGCAGACATTTGCAGTGGAGGTGTAAACACTTGTTCTGGAGTTTCTAAAGCACCATTTCTGTAGCATAACAGAGCAAATCTGTCTTCTGCAGAAGTGCTGTCTGTTTGGTAGTGCTGGTAAAGAATATGTCTTGCTGAGTAGTGAGGCTGTATGTAAATAGGGTCCAACATCTGCAGACAGGCATTTGCATTTGTTTCATTTTATTTTACTTTTTTTTTTCCATGTACAAAAGGTAAAGATATTCAGACAGATGCTGGGGAGGAACATCTTCCACTGCTTCACAGATATTTTAAGACTCCTTCCCATGAAAAAGATGATTCTGTTTTTTCCAGAATTGAGCTCAACTACTGGTGGTGTGATTTTTGGTAAAACAAAAGGAAGTTAAGCTGTTCCTAATGCACAATGCTGTTGTGGGGCTTTTATGCTCAATAAAGAGCAGGTATGTCTGACATCTTTGCTTTCTCAAACACTACTGCTCAGCCCTTAAAAGAACAGACTAACATTGAGACAATGAAGCCAGGCCTATGCACAAACAGTTCATCCCTCTGTAGCTACTCTCATATCCATATGATTTCCCCCTGGAAAACAGAACATCTGCTCATTTGAAAGGCTGTAACTCTACAAATTGCCCTCTAACCAAAGATGTTATAAATGGCAGTTGTTTTGTAGGAAACTTCAAAAGATTAATATTTTTTTAGTGTACTGAAAGAAGAAGAAAATTATGACAAAACAGTATTTGTTTGTTTTTTCATGTTATGGACATACAATTATTGTGTTCCTTGGGTGTTTTGCAAATAGCTTTGAACAAAAATAATTATTTTTTTCTCTGTACTTTTTGTTATTCTGAAACCTTTAAAAAATCCTATTTTTTTCCAATTAGAGATTCAGAAAGAAGGAGAATTCCATCAACATTTTGCCTTCAAAAGCCTAAAAAATCTTAAAGAACCTCTGATCAGTTACCTGCAACCATTTGTCTTCAACTTAAGCCAGTCTGAATCAATAGTAATTTCCTCTCCGTTTCTCCTACAGAACTAGGGTTAAAAGATGGAGAATTTGAGCTCTGGAGCTGTGCTGAAATTGTGATGCTTTTGTTTCACATGGTTGAGATGAGCTCTGTGTCCTTCTGTGTGGTTTCCACTCCCAACAGGCCACATGTGTGCTCAGGTTGCTCCATGGGCTCCCCTGTGCTGAGAAGGGGAGGGTGCCAATTCCCAACCCTCTTCCCCAGCTGTTACACTTCTGTCTCAGTGCAAAATGTTTTAAATTCTGTTACTTTCCACTGTTCCACCTGGAGTTGCCTGCACAATTCTTTCTCCTCCTTGGCTTTACTACATGAACAATGAATTGGTAGCTGTTTGTCTTTATTCAAGAGATATTATTTTACTGTGCATTGTCATTTTTTAGAGTGGCCGCATATAAATATTTTAAAAACATGATGGCAGTAATTGCTTGGGTTATTTATATTTTTGAAGTAAAAATAATTAGAAATTTTACTAGAAATAGTCCTTAAATAAATATTTGTATTAATAATTAATTTCTCAATGAAAACTAATTGCCTGTCACAGTGATGTGCAGCATGAGCCAATGCTTTGAATGTTATAAATAGCAGGCTCTTCCCATAAACATATGTTGAAATCAAAAGCACTGAGTAATGAAAATCATGCATGGTAAACTGAACAGAATGGTAGAAGTTCTGTAAAACAACCTTAATATAGTACAAATTCTGACTTGACAACTACAAAACACTTCACTGCAGTGGAGCAGATTCCCAACTGGCATAACCTGCTGTACTGTCATCAGAGCTGATAGCCAGCAGTTTAGAATTTGGGTGGTGATTCTGAAGGTGCTGTCACACATGTCAAAGTGCTTTGAGGTACATTCTGCAGGGCTTACCAGATTTGGATGCTCCCCTCTTTACAGCACTGTTGCTTTCATATGGACACCCAGTTTGTATATATTGGCAGGGGTGTGTGTCTATGTCCAGGTGGAACCTCTTGGGTGTGCTTGGGCATGAAAGAGCATTTTATGAACCTTTCTTATTGCCCTTGTCAATATAAAGCACACTCCAAAGCCTGAAAAATCTGTTGGGAAGGACTCCCACTGGTTTCAGAAGCTGAGAATGCTCTTGTGTTGTTGGGTTTTTCCAGCATGTTCTTCTGCTGCAGTATTTTGTTCTAAGTGTGTGAATTGTATTCACAGAGCTGGCATGTCCCAAGTTCAAATGGGTTACAAGCTACTGACTCCATTATTTTATTGTCGGTGGGTCAAGAGATTACAATCCCAAATGAAAATAGTGTACAGGCTTAATACTTGGAGCAAACCTGGAGCTATGTTCCTAAATATCTCTTTTGGTAAGGACTTTGCTTTAAAAAAATCCAACAAAACCAAACCAAAAACAAAATGAAAAAAAAAAAAAACCAAAACAACCCCCAAACAACTAGTTGACATATTAAAAAATGCCCTTTATTCTTCCTATTGAGCAATATCTTTCTAAACTGAGTTCCAGAGTTCATCTGGGCATAGTGATTCCCCATCAGAACATCTTAGAAGGAACATTAAGTTCCTTGCCCTTGCAGTATTGCTAACTTTGTTTAGCCTTGTTTAATCTTTTTTGTAAAAATATGTTGAAGTTTGACATTGAGCTAATAAATGTATGAATATAACCTTGTAATGATGCATAATAATAAGCTCTAATGGAAATATGCATCTCTACTTTTTAAAGAAATAGATATATTTCCTGATGGATGGTATAAGCTGACCTATTTAACTGTTCTGTCAGATAATAGATTCAGAATTAAAGAGAAATCACTCTCTAGGACAATCCTCTAAACTCTGTATGGGTGAAATATTCTGAAAAATTGAGGCTTTGCAGGACTATGGCCTTAATCTTTCCATAGTTCTATATTTTCTGACTAATGTCTGAAAGGTATTTAGATCATCTCCTGACAAAAATCTCATTTTTACATCCATGTATATTGCCCTTAACTACTGTGGTCTGTCTGTTGTCACACTCTGTCTCACAGTAACTGTTTGCATTATAACTGGGGATAGAGCATGAATACAATAGACAGGATTTTTTTCTTTTTTTTTTTTTTTTTAGCTGGGCAGCCTAAATAATAATGCCAGCCTACCTTACTTAGAAAAAATCTCTATGTCTTTTGTGACAACCAGTGAGATTACAGACTTACAGAGCAGCAGATCTTGGCAGAATAATTGAAAACCTAGTTGGGTTGATTCATATTATGTTGTAAGATTGCAGATGATAAGAGATATCTCCCATTTCCAGTGAAATACCTGAGTTAGGATTTAAAGGTTGGCAAAAGAAATCACTTTTTTTCTCAGATAGGATGCTTGATCCAAGTAAAAAAAGCATCAGCACCCTTTTTATCCATATTTTCATCACTGTGTCAATCACAGGAATGAAGTACATCGATTGTAAAATGAGCCACAGCCTGCACTGTGGTTCTCCTATGGTCTGTCCTAGTATGTACTTGCTAATGCCACCCTATTCAAACACTTCCTCTAGGTCCTGCTTGTACTGTAGATATCTAATTCAATTACCTTTACAATGGAAACCCTAACTCTGTATATTTGACCTTACATCGGATCCTCCACAGGTGGAAGTTTCCACAACTCCATTGAAACAAAAATAAAAATACTAAAAAGATATAAGATATAAAAATAAGGCATTCCATTAAAAAAGCCCTACTAAATAATTTCTCAGTTACATTCAGAAAGTACACTTCACAGTAATGACAAGAGTACTTACCTTTGATTAAGAAGCACAGAAGTTTTCATGAGGATCCTCTTTGCAATAAATGATGTGGTATTTATTAACCACAGATTTTATTTCACTTTTTTTTTCCACTGTACCTTTTTACCATTGTAATATTGACTGAATGTGTGGAATACTGTTTATGAGCAGCAAGTTGTAAGTCACACTTGCACTGATGGCACACGGGACTGGCAGTTTGTTCAGTGGTGTTGGGAACTCAGTGGCAGAGAGAGAGTCAAGGCAGTGTTTGATGCTACATAATAACACGTGTGTAACCCATAAATTAAATACTGTAAACTGTGTTGAGTAGCCATATAATGGGAAAGAGAGGTGTTCTCTGTCATTATCTCCACATTTGGTTATGTAAACACTGCACAAGTGCAGAAATATGATTAAACCCACTGGGCTTCCTGCCAGTACATTTCCTCTTTCCCTTTATGTGGTCTTGTACACCTTATTACTCTGCAGAACTCCCACTGGCATGTGTGTCACTGATACATGCTCGTGAAGGTGAGGAATACACCATCAGAAAGGATAATTATGGCTAATACTCCATGCTTTTTTAGTTATATTTTTTTACTACTCTTTTTCCATAAGGTAGAGCAGAGTCCTATAAATTCATCATCTGAGCTTAGAAACTGCTTAGGAAAGTTGTGTGGGTTTGAACCATGGAACATAAAAATGGAAGTGTACCTGTGGATTTTGTGCTGTTCTCTAGAATTTACCAATTTTTTTGATCATTTGTTACAAAGTGCAGTCACAAAATGTAAATGGATAGAATAACAAAACTTCAAGCATACACCATGTACCACTAATGAATGATATGAGACTGAAAGGAGAGAAATGTGTAGTTTTGCTCTATTCTTTTTCAGTCCTGCTGGAATAAAGTATTAGGAACTCCCAGGAACTGAATGTTTGTAAAAATATAGCTTTGACACATTCATATCAATAACAGAGGCAGTCATTTCCTTTCTTCCAAAATCTGCAGACCATGACAAAGCCAGAAGGTTGCTGAGAAACACCCTGGGAGGGCAGAAGCTGTAGGAAACTGTTTCTAATAAATTCCAGACCGAATTAAAAAGAATTGCAGTCCTTTAAAGGATATCAGATACAGTCTATCAGGCATACCTCCAGTAATCTTTATGGGGTTTGTGCCATATTCAAAATAATAAAACAGAGGCAATATAGCATCTAACTGCAAGAGGAATTGACTTGGTTTCTAAAAAAGTTGTTTTGATTTACAAGGACTTGGATTTGCATTCAAATCTGCTCCTGGTGTGTTGAAAGGTTACTACTGATTTTCTTGGTGTGTTGAGAAAAGCCTTAGTGATTTGTTTGTAGCTGTAAGGAGCAACTTTGTGTAGACAAACTGACAATGCTTTAGTCACAGATTAGCACTTTATACAAGTGCCAGTATAAAGTCACTGTCCTTTATGCCGGGAGAGGGGTGAAGGCAATCTCCAGAGAACTGCTGATGACTTTCAGTGTGAAATCACTCTTCTGTCAGCCTGTAGGAAATGGGCTACTGGAAGTTCTAAGATGTCCCTTTTGGGTCTCACAGAAACCTTGTACGACTTACTTTGTATCATTTTTGACAATAACTTAATTTTATAGTTTAATGGTGTAGGATGAATATAATTTGGAGTAAACAATTTAGCTGACCACTTCCTGCCAGAGCTCAGATATAGTGGCAGTTCCCGAGCCTACATAGCCAGAATTCACACCAAATAAATAAATACTCCAAGTGTTCTTTTGAGTAATACATAGAAAGCCTAACAACATTATTTGCATGTGTTTCACACTCTCTTAAAGCAATTTTCTTAATCTGTGCTTTGATTCAAATAGCTGATACCAAGCTTACATTGGGAAAATAATTATGAAGGATAGAAGTGTGTCAATTAGAAATCCTTGATGATACCTTGGATGTACAGAGGCTTGTAAATGGGTGGTAAGTTGCATTCTATAGCCCTGCATTATGAATAGCCCAATTGTAAGTAATCCAAATTTCAAAGCACAGGCTGGCCTGAGGAGGTGTACACAAGTGATTAGAATTTCAAAGACCTCAGAATAAACACCAGCTCTTTGATGGGATAATTTATGCATGAAATGGCAGGAAGAGCTGTCTGAGTTGTTCTTGGAAAGTTCACACGGAGCAGTGTTAGGGCCTTAAAAATAAGTTTTGATATTTTATTACTGGTATGTGAACACAGTATGAGAATTTACAGAATTAAGGCATTGACCAAGATTACCCCATGAAAAATGTACTGAGGGCTGTCAATACTTTGAGATTTGTGCAAAAAGAAGAGGACAAGTAGTATGAAAGAAAAGAATGCCTCATTAGGTCAGTAAAATTTAAATATGATTGTTCCCCTTGAGGAAGAAATTTTTTGTGAAATACTAAAATATTAGCTGTAAAAATTAATTTCTGCTTTTCTGTTTGAATGGGGAGGAAAACAGGGTGGGGTGCTCTGTCCATTAGTCTACTTTTGGGATATCTCCTGGTTTCCCTTCAGTTTCCGTCTGTGTGTAAAGCTACACTTTGAGATCTGAGGATAAAAAAGAGTAAGTCTGGAATCACAAAGCACTGGATAACCTATTTTCAGCTGTTTTGCGTCTGTCTGTCTCACCCAAGTTTTTTATAATGTTGAACATCATCTTGGAAAATAAGTGCTCAGAAATCAAAGTGTTGTAGAAAATGTAGAACTTCAGTGATTTTGACCTCAAATTTTTGGTCAGATTGGGACCACATTTTGTAACCAAGAGGTGAACGAATTTTAGACAGGGCTGTATGATGTTTTTACAGTCTTTGAAATCAAATTTCATGCTTCATCTCCCAAGAATACCAGTGATTGATACAGTTCTGAGAGGTGAATGCGCTGAGTGATGTTCACATCTTCCTTTTAAACTTGGGGGAGTAGGTATTGTCAATGCTAATTCTACCAAAACAGTGGTTTACTGCAATACTGTCTCTTTTCAGTGCTAAGATAAAAGCTGCTCATTTTTTTCCTGAAATACATATACAAAACCAGTATAAAATGATAATAGTAGAATTCATATAATTCATATTTATTTATTAGGCAGCATTTACACAAATAATCTATCAAGTCCAAGTAGTGATTAAAGGATAATGGATTCAGTAATTCAAACTGTCCTTAGAACTACATGTTTCTATCTCAAAAGGATATCTTTGCTCTTGTTAGACACTACAAATATTGCTGGAATCATTACATCTTGGCAACTGGTAACCCTCAAAGCAGTTTTATATCAGTGCAGTGAAACTGGTGCCTACCCAACAGAGAATATGTGGCCTGTGTTCAAAACAATGGCCAAAGAAAGGGCAGAAAATGCACTCTCAGTGACATTCAGCCCCTGGGAGTCAGTGCTCCATTCCTGTCTCTCAGAAGCTTCAGAAGGTGAACAATGCAGTTACATCTGTGTGTTCACTCAATATGGTTCTTACCACAACTTTGGTTTTCTGCTGTCTGAAGAAATTCATATGCAGTGTATCCATAAACAGGACTAAACCAGCAAAGGTGGTTGTGACTACTCTGCCAGAACCCAGGAAAGATTCTGTTGCCTTTTAGAACACCTTTAGTTGAGTAAAGCATTGCTTTACTATGGTATTCAAGAGTGTTTACCAATCTCTCCTCCCGTGGGCAATTCTGCAATATGAATGAATTCCAAAATACACTCTGGTTGTAGTTGATCTTCTGTTATTCATTACTGTAACAAAATTTTCTGAGCTTTAAAACCTCTTATCACTGTTCTGAACTTCAGGTGTCAACACAGAAAAAAAAGAGTAATGGCATAAATTCTTTGGAGAAAACTCCTTTGTGTCAGCACAAGCATAAAGTAAGATCATAATTTTAGAAGGAGACTTAAAAAATTGGTTAACATGCTTGCCTAATGGTAATAACATTTTCTTATTTGTGGACCAGATTTTGCCAGAATGCAAAAAAGAAGACATCCATCGAAAACTAGCAAATAAGTTGAACAAACAAAATCTTTTAGCTATGGAGCTCACTGCTACAGGATATTATCCAAGTAAACAAGTTAATGTACACCCACACATTAAACCCTAAATAATCAGAGAAAGTAAAAGATTATTTTTTTTTTAGTTTTGTCTGTTGTAGTAATCCTCATGATTCATGATTTGTGAGCATGTCAGCCAATAATTATCTAGTGTCAAACCCTTTCTCTTCCTTTTTATGTTTTAAGAACTAAATAATGGGACAATGGCCAAATAAGACTACTGATCTGATGCAAAAAGACATCTGTGTTCCTACAGCAGAAGCAAGAAGTTCCCTCATAGGAAAGACTGAACCTTTGAAGGGAAAATTACCATGGATATTAATCCACTCAGTGAACCTGCGATATTCTTGCTTACTTAGATAATTTGACCTTCAAATTTCATCTTTGGATTACTTTGCTTTCAGGCCAGTGTGTAGGATTATTTAAATGCATACAGCTGAAGAGATGATTAAGGTAGGTATCTTGGGTTTTTTAATTAATTAACATTTTAATCGAAATATTATGCATAGATATACGTCAGAGGAATTCCAGGGCACTCTTCTCTTCACAAAGCAAGCCCTGTGTCTTTGATGGAAATGAGCCAACATGTGTTTCTGTCCTAATGAAATTCTTTTTGTCAGCTCACTAACTGGTGAATAATTTAAACCTTGAAGAATACAAGTCAAATGATTTCTCTGAACTGATTCAGAAAAGGGGAAACAACCCCCCCTTCAGAGACTGACCCTGAACAGGTGTGAGTGCAGGGGAAGCATTTCAAAGACAGAGGTTGACATGTTTTTGAATGACAGATCAGTGCATTTTGAATCAACACAAAAATCATGTCGCATGTGGATTTTGAAACACTAGTTGGCTGCTTTTAAGCATTTAGATGTGTTATTTCTGTCTTCTCTTGCATCCTGTTTTCTTGCAGAATGCCATTTATTAGAAGACTGTCCAGTAAGAGAACAGATGACTTTGTTTCGACAGCTTGAACTTGCACACAGGTTTCTTTTCTTTCAGGATAGCCTTTGATTCTATCTGTTCCACTTATTCTTTGCTCCACAGACAGAATCCATCAACTCTATACCATGAGTATGTGCACCCTGTGTGCTGTCCTGACACAACCTTTTCATGTAACTTTCTAAATTATAGTGGGGTTTATGAAAAAAGTTGAGGTCTGCAAGAATTTTCCCACGTCAAAAGAGTTCAGAACCAAGGTCATAATCTACTCACTTCCTCCTGAATTCTGTTTGGAGTCACTAAATAATACTTTTACTGTTCTGTGAGTAAAACAATTTAAGGTGGATAAATACATACACACGCATATGCAAATAGGACCTACAAGAGTGAGTTAGAAATTAAAGAATTTTCCCTGGAAGTGTTATTGTCAAGTTGAGGAGCAAGGATTGAAAAATCACTTCTAAAATAGAGGCATCTGAACAGAAAGCTTAGAGCGTGGATTTGAATGCTTGGATTAGTAGGTGGGTATTTTCAGTCACTGTTGATGGATCTTCACTTTTACAGTGACAATAAGAGAAGAGAACAATGTTCAAAGCTTCATTTAAGCATCTAGATGTCTCATTAATAGCCTCCTGTTGCATACATTATAATTCCCCAGCCAAGTACAATATTCCTCTGAGGTGTCCTTTGTGGCTGCTCTCTGTGTGAAGGTCTACCTGGATGTAAATGGTTCATCAGGCAAATGGCTTTCTTGAAACTCTTGAGATTTGGTAGAAATGGGAGAATAAAGACCATGTTCAATGACTGCTGAAAGTTACAGACCAAAAGTACTGTGAGGTGAAGTGGGAGGATGAGGATATACCATCCTTATCAAGTATGCTGGATAACTTGTAATTGTGGCACTTTCAGCAGTGAGGTCTGAAAATGAGCTCTGAAGTTATCTTATAAATGGAAGTGGCAGAGGCATTTCCTTTTTTGTGTGGTTTTCTTTTCCTTTTCCTTTCAATTTTAGGGCAACAAATCATTCATGTGTTGCTATCATGGAAATACCTACTTTCCATATGGAGCTATTACAACTGCATGTTCAAACTAAGTGTTTAATCATCTGACCTTTTAAAACCAAACCCTGAAAACTGAATGCACTAGGATTCATGCACTAAAGACAAAACTCTGGATATTACAACCACTAGTGTCTGTCTTTGCAGTTATAGCTTATCTTTAGAGAAAGAAATGTGAGCCTGGCTATGATTTTCACCAGCTATAATTTAAGATCATTAAAATTACTCACCCATCTGAATCTGGAATGAGGCAAGACATTACTGTAAAATACACAGTGAGTAAGGTTTTATTTTTGTCTGGAAGTAGGTAGGAAAATTTAAAATCTTTTTGTTTATTAAAATCAACAGCTTTCCTTGCTCTTCTTGGTGAGGTAGGGCGAATATTTTACAGGACCATAAAAGTATTGAATTCTTTTTAGTAGCTGAAATTGTGTTCAATAGGAAAGAAGTATCATGGTTGGTTTATTGTTTGACAGAAAGAAGGAGTTGTCCTACTTTTGGTGTATAGTAGAATGTCATTTAATCAATCACAGAGACCCTTTTACCTATCTTATAGCTCAGCAATAACAAATATAGTCATCTATCTAATTTACAAGATTGACACATTGACCTTATTTCATAATCTTTAAGAGACTGTTCCAAATTTTGACTTTTATATTCTCACACCTGCAGAGACTTTTGCTCAAATAATTGCATCATTACCACCCTACACCATCTGTATGCATTGCCAAATGCTAAATTAAAATCACAGCTCTTTAAACATTCTCTTTCCATGTTATCATTGCATTTAATGCTAACACTCATTTTAAAAGACAATAAAACATGAAACTGCATGGTTCAGCTACAATGCTATACTCAACACTGCAGTACAATTGTGGTTTAGAATGTTGTGCAAAGTGTAATGACTAAAAAGTTCTATTGTATAGCAGCTAATCCTGTAGATGTGATAACAAGTCTATTCCCCCTTGCATTCAAGGCACTATCTTTTTTCCTTGATACTGCAACAAAGAAAGTAATTAACAGATTATTATATTAATGGGCCACAGTTAAACCTGTGCAGTGCCAAATTAATATTTCAAGCAACTGTCTCAATATATTTTATAAGAAAAGATAGTAAACCTTTGGTTTTAGGAGAATTAGCATAGTAATCCTGAACTATAGCGAATGAATGCAGTAACCATGTGTACTAAACTAGATGAATGAACAGTAAAAGGAGGTAACATATTTTTAAAATGTTTTTCTTCCCCAAAGCTAAATTATAAACAGGTGTTGGGATGACCTTCTCTCATGGCAGAAAAATACACGATGCCTAAAAAAGTTCTGAGCATTGAGAACAACTGGCTCCTGAATTGGTGACAGCATTATCTCAATAGCAATTTCTGTTTTCTAATTTGTTCCAGTGAGGTGTTGCAAAATCTTGGAATCTTTGCCATAGGATGTAGGTTGTTTGAAGTGCTCACCTTTCACATCAGTAGAGTTTAGAATCTGTGTAGAGGCACAGTGGAGGTGAACAAGGTCTGTCTCAAATTCTGGTTGGGCTGAAACTTCCCAGTAGGCTTGATTACCATGTTCTCACCACAGAAGAGCTTCAAACTGAGAATAATTATTCACTTTTTCCTCTAAGGTCAGGGTGGATCCACATTTGTCTTACTTCCCTGCCTGTTATAAAACCAGCAAATTCAGGAATTAATATTTTCTATGCAAGCCTTATAAGGATATGCAAAATACTAATCTTTCCATATCTGTGATGCTTATGAGACCTTATAGACATGCTCATCCTCTGCCTGTCATCACAGCCATGCCAGATATTGCTCTGCAGTCCAGTTTAAGTGTCCACACAGGAACCAGCCTTAACTTGAACTAGTGTTAAAGAGATGGTTCAGCAGCTTACAGCTCCAAAGAACATCCTTTATTTTCTGGGTGGGTTGTGGGAGGACACGAATTTCAAAATTGGAGACAAAACTTAGCTGCAAGTGTCTCAAAACTTGTACAAGGACTGTTCACATTTACTTAATAAGCTGCTTGTTGTGCTCGAAAAGGATAAACAAAACTATGACTAATACATAATTTTATTCAGTTTAATAAATCCTGGGATTCATTTTCCCATTTAGAAAGATGTTTCTAACATTAGAACCAATAAATTTTCTAGAAAGTACTCTTAACAGAATGATTTGACAGTGTTCAGCCAAATAAAAAAATATAAATCTTGCTCTTTATGCCAATTAGTTGAGCAAGGCACAGCAAAATCCTTTTCTTCAAAGAATGTGATGTATTTCAAATCACTTTAAACATTTTTCTAAGGAAAATTAATTTTTTCTCACTATTTCCCCTAAGAAAATGTAAAATGGCATAAGCTGAGTAATATTTCTTGTTTTTTTTCCAAGTGTTTAGCTATGAAAAGCCCATTTCGGTATGAATTAAAAGTAGTTGGTGGTTCTTCAAGGGGTCAGTAGACTAAAATCCTCACTTTAAATAATAATGGAATTTCTCAAATTAATCTGGTTTCAGCACTAGAAATTCCAGTTAGTAACCTATCCTAATCTTTTCTCCCCTTTTCAGTAGGCTTTTTGCCTCTTCTGTCAAAAAGTGTCATCAACTCTTGTTCTCCAGTCTCACAGAAACACTCTGAATTTTGTCTGGCTATGGATAAAATATCAAATTAAAGTTGTGAATTCACAACACATTTTGGGAAACAAATCTGGGTTAAAAACCAAACGATCTGATCCAAAGTTTTTTTTTATTTTAGATAATCAATAAGTAATTCTGCCATCACTGCACATCTGTGTAAATTGATGTACACAAAGAACATTTTTTTTCTTTATGTAGAGATGTTTCTACATAGGTCCAGCCTTAGCCATACCAGGAAAAAGGAAGATTGAGAGGACATATTTATCTGATAAATAAAATACATCTTTGAGCAACTGCTGTAGTGGAAAGGATTAGCAATTCAGAAGATGGTATTTCAGGCTTTAAGAAGGATAAAGAATAACATAACAAGGAAATATTTTATCTCCTTGACACAGTTGACAATCTGGGGAATCACCACAGAAGATCAAACATGAAAATAATTGGCCTTCCAGAGCCTGCTGAAGGGTCTGACTTTATAAAATGCATCTTAAAGATCTGTCTGCAAGACACAGTTCATATTTTTCAAGTTACAGAAAAAGCTCACCACCCTGGAAATGGTAAAAATGCAAGATCACTTCATGAAAAATGCTTTAGTTATTGAGATGGGATATATGGATTAAAAATAGCCTGTGGGTGAAGGGAAATTCTGTGAGGAAAAATATGGAGACAAGCCTAAAAATCATCTGTTGAAATGTCTAGAGGGTAAAGGATCTTTGAGTCCATAAAAGTTGAGTTCTCTGACATACCTGGCAGTACCTGCCCACAGTGCTAATGGATTATGATGGTCTGGGGCTTTTTTCATTTACCAGAAATACAGAAGAACTGAAGGCTAACTAAGGAATTATTATTTAAAGCTGGATTTTTAAATGGAAGGGTTCTATGAATATGAAAGCCATAGGATCCCCTCAGGGAGTTTATTCCAGAGTTTCTTGCTTTCTATCTATTTTTCAGAGCAGATAATACAATACCGTGGTGTATTAAAGCAGTAATACCTATTCCTATAACTTTATCTAACTTTATCTAACCTCCATAGAGATCAGTAGTCATTAAACTGGTTGACCAGTGTCTTTCTAGGAAATAAAAGTAGTTTTTCTTGTGTTGCAAAAGTCACAAAGGGAGGGGTCTTGAATTTTTGAATTAATGAGAAATAAGCTCCATTCTGATGTTGTACAGCAGGTAGAGCTGGGAGTCAATGTAGCAAATAGCACAGACAGAATTCTCATAACTGAGTATGAAATTAAGATAATTTCCTCATTAGCATTTGGACCATCTAGCATACAGATGCTAATCCTAAAATATCTTTCACAGAGTTTGCCTCATTTATGAGTTCTGGTAAATAGTAAATCCAATGAATTCATTGTGTTTATACAGTGGAGGTTTTTAGATTCAGTATATCCAATTACCAAAGAGAATGCAGTTGGGAAAACATTCTATATGAAAAAAAAGACTGTTAAATTATGTTATTTCATGTCTTGCCACCATCTGTAATATCACAGGATTCCATGCAAAGAAACTCTTCTCAAATCCCATTAGTAGCTTGGCTTATCCATGTCTCTGAGCTCAGAAAGCCAAGAACCAAGAATGTCTCTGATGAAGCTGCCTTATGTCTAATTAACTGAGGATAAAAAATGAGTTTCTAATATTGACAGTTCTACACCAACTTTAGGAAAATTGGCAAGAGTGTTCAGATTATCTGAACAGAAAAAAAAGAAAGGAATATGCAGAACAAGATGGTCACTTAGCAAACTAGTAGCCAGACTGGAAGGCTGTGTGAAAACTGACATTTTGAAATACAGCCAGAAAGAAAAAATGGAAGACTGTGTGGGTAACAAATATATGATCAGTATTATCTTTTTCTAGGGGTTGGATTTTAGGTAGCAGGACGCATCAAACAGGTAGAGATTTTTAGTCAGGTTTAGTTATGCAGTTGCAGTATGACCGTTCTCCAACAGCAACAATCCTCATTATCTGTCTCAAAGTAGGAGAAAAATTAGTTTTGCTACGATTGCCACTTAGAAAAAAAAAGCAGAGACCAAGTGATGCTCTGTTTGTGGAAGCAGACACACACAGCAATTAAAGAGTGTACCTCTAGTTGTTTATACTAGAACATTTGTAATGTTTCTTGTTTTAGGTAAAAGTTTTACAGCTAATTACGAGGGCATGAGAAATATTATGTTCTGTTTGTGTGATGTCTTTCCCATGCAGATTTATAGTGTACTCTTGGATCTGGGAGATTCATTGCTTATCAGAGGATATGTTGAAATAAAAATTTAACTATATTCTTAGTAAAAATCAAGTGGCTGCAGCCTGTCTGTGAATGGCAGCACCGTGATCTTGCAGCCATGCTCAGATATGTGACTAGATTAAGGAAGGCCTCTTTGCCTGGCAGAGAAAAGCATCCCTACCTAACAGCACCTCAGCTCTGTTACTGTGCTTCCATAAGGTCTGGGCAGCAGGAGAGAACAGGGAATGCTAAACAGGGAGTTCCTGCCTCTGCAATCTGGACAGGGAGAGAAAGAGAACTCAAGATCTGAGTCTCCTTGTCTCTCTTCCATAAATCCATCTCTGGATATTGATTATTAAATCTACATATACCCCTAACTGGAAAAGGAGCAAGCATATGTGGCTGGTGTGCAATCTCTTTTTATTCAGGCACGACAGCCTGGCTTCCACTGCTTGCTGAACCAGGGGTATTTGAGGCAAAGAAAAAACTCTCTCCTTTTTTTTCTGAGGCTTGCCTAAATAAATGTTTGGTATTTTTCATCTGCACTGTAGACCCAAGACAAACTTTTGGTAGTGGTGAGCTTGTGACTGTCGTCACAATCTCACGATCCCAAGGGCCATGGCAGATCCCACCCTGTCAGATATTTACAACCAGGATGGGCCAAACTAATCAAATACAACTGGGTAGTCTCTCACACACCTCTTCCTTGCCATTTCTGCAATGGCTATAAAATGGGGTATGTGGGGTATTTCAAAAGGAGAACAGAAGGTCAAGTCAGATGTAAATATGATTTATAATGTTGGCTTTTCTTTTCATGGGTAATAATCATGTAATTGCTGTAAAAAAAACCCCACACAACAGCTTTCTACTTTTCCTCATTTATAGCCTTACTTTTCATCTAGAATGCAATAATTTTCAAACCACAGTTCCTTTCTATGGTATTTTTATGAAACTGGAATGCTGTATTGTTCTTTGATCTGACAGGTAATCTTTCAGGCAATAAATTGCTGTTCTCTTTCAGCCTAGGTGC
This sequence comes from Corapipo altera, assembly GCF_003945725.1. Taxonomy (NCBI): domain Eukaryota; kingdom Metazoa; phylum Chordata; class Aves; order Passeriformes; family Pipridae; genus Corapipo; species Corapipo altera. Next base: position 12,776,348 of record NW_020884891.1, read on the forward strand.
CATTCTTTCATGTGATCTCACATAATGACTAATTTAGTAAGCGAGTACTTAGAGTGTTTCTCACCTTGAAGCTGGTAGTCTCAAAAGAAGTCTCTTGTTTGGCTTCTCCCCTGTTGATCATCCTGCAGTATTTCCATTTTGTAGCAACAGTTTATCCACTTTGATTGTTTTGACAGTATAGAAATATTTTCTGCTTGAATTGGACTAAGAAGGTTGCAAATGCAAAGGTTCAGTATACACTTCATTCTCTTTTTTATAATCACAAAATAATCTTCTACTCCCTGCATAACTCTGTACAGTCAATGACTAAGATAACAATCCATGTCAGGAAGTTTACTGGATTATAGTTTAAGTGTATCAAGGATATTTTTTCAATTCAAAATTCTGTAACAGTAGAAGTTCTGTTACACTATGGCCATAGTACATTATAATTTCTCTGCATAAATACATTTCTTTTTCTTATTTTTTTTTTCTCCTTGGTAAAAACCTCGTGGGAAGAAAGACAGGTAGACAGGCCTGATAACTTGTCAAATAGGCACTGGAGAGAGGGAGAAAAAGATACTGTTTCATTACAAAGAGAGCATATCCAGAAGATTAAAGCTCTAAGACAGTTCCTGCATCATCAAAATCAGACTTTCATTATAATTATAAAAAAAGTGAAGGGGGAAAGTGCTGAAAAAAGGTCCATTACAGTTCATTAGAAAATGCTGCTCCAAAGTCTGAGAATTCCTGTCTTTTTAGTACCTTTATTGAACATAATGTTTCCTGAATTATAAAAATCTGAATAATTGGCTAAAAGCATTAATGAGTTCTTGGGGAACTCCTGAACGTGAAAGATGAAAATGAGGCTCAAGAAAATCTGTTTCTGAAACTTTACTGATTAAAGTAACCTTGTTTCTGGGTGAGTAACTCTCCACCAGTCTTTACACATTGCCAGGCCTGGAAGAATGAACTCTTCTCATATGAACTCCATACAACAGATTTTAAGGGAAGTGCATTCAGTCATGAAAGCAAAGAAAAGACTGGAGAACATTAGAAAAGGGTTCTACAATATATACACCCTTGCTGAGACAGCTCCAAATCCATCTCCTACCCCACCTTTCAGCACTTTGCAGGGTGGGGGAAATCATGGGGTTTATGGGTGGATTTTTATGGGTACTTTTTGTGCAGTATTTTCCACATTGCTGGGGTAGCAAGTCCACAGCTGTGATTCCTCTGTGTGCTCGTGGTCACAGAGCAAACGAATCCCTAAGTAGTGAGACGTGTAATAGTTAGGGCTAGAAAATCAATTTGTGGTTAGGAAGGGTGAGTTTCTGTGGTACAGGGGAGCACTGGGGATAGAATTTCTCTTTTGCTTCCCTCTGGCAAGCTGAAGCACGAGCATGGTTAGCTGAGATGGAGTGGGAGCCACAGCACCTGGGCCAGAGAGAGAAATCACGAGCACTGACTTTGCTAAATAAGCCATAGGAGGGCTGGAATAAGGAGCCACACTTCAGGAGGTGACTAATGTGTTTTTCCTCTGAATCTGACAGGATTGACTGTTCTGTCCTCTTGCTGTTTTGATCTCTTTAAAAATTAACAACTATGAATAGAAATAGATGAAAGACTGTAGTGAGCAGTTTCCCAGTTTCAAACAGGCAGATTCATGGCTACGTTTTTATTTGTCTGAAGCTGAGGAAATATTGCTGATTCCCTTTAGACATAAACTTCTTTAAGTTATATTTGTGGACCACAAAGGGGCTTTTATTTTTATTTAGGCTCCTGGATAGTGTTTTCTCTGTGTATGGATGTCAAAATAAATTTTGTGAAAAATCAAGTCTGTGGGGATCAGCACCTGGCTTTATTTGATCACAGAATGATAGATGACTTAGCAAACATAGAGCAGAGAGGTCTAGAGGAGCTCATGGAGACATAAAAGCCCTGTGAAAATAAGACATTCTGGAGATTCGGACCATGCTTTTTGCCATCTATTCTTTACAGCAACTCATGCAGTGGTCAAGGCCTGATAAGTATTTTGGTCCTGCAAGCAGTAGTAGTGAACTAAAAACCTTTTCAGATCAGGGATGGTGCCTCTTCACTCCTTTTTTAGAAATGCTCTGAAAGAAGGGACTGTAATGACTACAGAATAACTGTAGTCTCACAACTTCTTAGTGAGATGGGACAAAAGAATGCAACCCCCCCCTAAAGATCTGATATACACTTTATGGCAATTCCCCTGTTTTGCCAGATGTTTTTCAGTTTTGTAGTTTAAAAGATTTTAAATGGTTTATGAGTATCCTGGAGGTCTTTCATTACGTGCTCTTCTATAGTAGTGATCCATAGCATAGATCCAAATTGGATCCTGGGAAAGCTATTGCACTTCTTATGTTCCTTTAAAGGCTGAGGGGAGAAAATTATCTCTAATCTTTACTCTTTTGTGCATCATCTTTCAGGGTTACTTTTTCAAACTATACTGCTTTTTAAGTGTTTGTCTCCCACAGAGGGCATTATTCTTTTTATGGTGATATTAACATAGTTAAAAATAACATGTAATTTGATAAAATTCCTAACAGATTTCTATCTCTAACAACACACAAGACAGAATTGCTTTGGAGAAAGAAGACAGGAGTGTTTGTTTTCTCTTTATGTTTACATATAAAGTCTTTATTGACAGAGTTTGTTTGTTTTTTTTCAAATGTTTGTATTCAGCAGCTTGCTTTCTGAGCCTCTGCCATGATGCACTGTGAATTGTAATGAAGGAATTGCTAAAGTGAATAAATCTTTAGGTCACAAGTACAAAAATAACGACCTTTTTAGGTCATTACATGCAGTGCTCAAGTTGCAGAATATGAGTTAATATGAGTAAGAAAGTGCTCTTGTTTCTGGAGCCACCACCTTGGGCTCTGCAGTCACCTGAACTGGTGGAGACCCAGACCATGATCTTGGCATTGTTTAAATCTGATGTAAATTCAGTCCTGTCTTTCCAATTGCCAAGGCTACACCATCTCCCTGACTCCCCTGTGCTCACACCAGCACTTGTGTGGCCGCCTGGGGAGCTGCTCCAATCCTCCCAGGGGATGGGAACTGGATGCTTGTTTGGGTCTTTGGATGGGTGCTCCTCTTCAGCAGCATTCTGGGGTAATGCCAGATTAAAGTGGATATGTAACCATGGTTTCATCTTCTTAGGGCCAAGGATCTGTAAGTCAATTACCAAAATAGCCATTTCACAGTTCATTTTACCGTGTTCATTTGCAAACATATGAAAAATCTTCACCCAAATGGAATTTCCTGTTTTAATCAGATTTCCATGCAGCTGTACTCCAGAATGCCTCTCTGTAGCAAGTAGTTATAAAATATAGCTATAAAAATCAGCTTTATTGACCATGGTAAGACTGTGAACATAGCTATGTAATGTTCAAATATTTTTTGTTTGTTTGTTTGTTTGTTTTCAGATATTTGCAAATCTTTCTTAAGTTCAAGTGGTGGGCGAGGTGAAAAAATTTTTTTGCCTGCTCAGCTGCTAAACTCCAGCTCCTCTGTTTGTCCTGTAAAGTTATTTAAATTATTCATGGCTTCATAGATCTGAAAATCAGAAGGGACCATTATGATCTTGTAGTCTGACCTTCTGCATGACACAGGCCAGATTTCCCCCAGTAGTTCCAATATTGTCCCTATAACTAATGCAGTGTAGGAAGATATTCTGATTTTTTTTGCACTTGTATTTTAAGTATTTGAAGGGCATGTCTAAAGTCAAACTCTGCTGGATAAATGATTTCCTGCCTCATCCTTTTAAACTGCTTGGACTACTTATCTGGAACTTTCATAGTTCTGTTTGGTTTTCATTTGTTGTTGTTGTCATGCACCTTGTCTTTGAATGGTAAGGACAGATGCATGTGATTTTAGGTTCCTTGTTTCCATCAGATATGAAGACTCGTGGCTACATTATACATTTGTAGGTCTGAGCCTACTTATTTTGTGCCTCAGAAACACAGAGTTGCCAAAATAGTGTTTAACCTGGAAAAAAATAAGTTCATGCTCAGTTTTACGTCTGACTCTGAGTGTCAGGTTGACACCATAGAATTCTACTCCAAGAGTGACTCAAAGGAAGAGATGACAGTCTCAGCTATTGTCTCAGAAGTCAAAAACTTCCCTGTAACTTGATTTCCTCAGTGGTTAGAAAGAAACATGAACTTTTGGCTAATCTAGTCGTATCTGAGTGTCTTGGTTTGTAAAGGCTACAATAAACTGACATTGCTTTTATCAGTGGTTTAAATCACGAATAATTACCTGATTTGGAGAAAAAAAAAAAAAAAGCTGGTTTTCATGGAACTACAATCTTTTACAGTGACCTACTTTGGCCTTTTTTAATGAAAAATCATAACTTGCACCAACAGTGTTACCTGGTAGTAACACGTGCTAGAAATGGGGAAGGGATTTTTTGGGAGAATAGAAAACACACTTGTAGTTATTTAGATGATGTCATAATTTGGAAGACATTTGGTGGCATTGAAACTGCCATAGAAATTCAATGTCTTATCCACGAACTGGATTATAATTCATCAGAGACAAAAATTCAGAAGACAGGTCTTAACATCAGTCAGCCAGCAGCCCCTGATATGGCAAACCAGCCCATCATTAATTCTGGGAGTGCTGCCTGTCGTGGGTATGTCAGAGGGACAGATATAAATAAGTACTGTGTTAAGCTTAAAAGAAACTGTTAGGACAAAATACATTGTAAAGATGAAATAAACCCACACCTCAAATATTTTAGAGAATGACAATATAGATAACAATTGCAGCTATAATGCATCTTAGACAATTTATGAACTTTGGACTGTAAGGTGAAATCATGCAGAAGAATATAGTAGAGCTGACTTATTTTTCTCCTGGGTATAACTTCTTTGCAAAGAGTAATGTTGTCCTTCTGATTGTTTATGTCAAAGTCTCATTTACTTGTTCTCCTTTTATTATTTCTCCCCCTTCCTCTTTCTGATATGTTAACTCTTTAATTACTGGTTTGTTTTTTTTATGTTAAGATATTTTGTGTTATGTTATTTGTGAGTCCAGCTTCTTTGTTTCAAAAGGAGAAAATGGACTCAGTTATGCAGAACACAAGCATTGATGCCACTGATTAATCAGTTAATTAAAGTAGGAAGTAGTACAAAACATAATCTCAACCTGTCCATTAATCGGGATTAGTGTGTAAGAGAGATTTTAAATCTCATTCACTTGAAAAGTAAGAATTATTAGTGAAATTTTTGGAGAATTTTTCATGAGGTCAAAACTGTTCAGTATTTTCTTTGGAAAATGGTAGCACAAATTATAAAGTACTGAAGCTGCAGTGAGCACAATGTTGGAAATCATGTGTAGAGGAAGATCCATGGTTTTGTAAAAAATCCTATATAACTTTGGAGAATGGAGTGATGAATTATATTGAAATGCAGGAATGCATGAGCATCATGTACATGGGAAAGTAATGCCTATTTCTTCTAGAGGAGGCTTTTCAGTTGTCAGTGATTCAGTAGACCAAAGAGAAAATGTTGATGACCCAATGACCACAGTTGTCAGTAGGGTGCAGTTGTTGGAACACCGCACATAATTTTGGCATAATCTAAGCAATGTGGTTCCAGGTGAAATGGGAAAGTCAATATTGTTGCTTAAGAGCCTGCTAAGACTTCAATAATCAAGACATACAGCTTCAAAAAAAGAACTAGTATTGGAATGGGTTCAGAGAAGAACTGGACTGACAGAATAGGAAAGAGGAGGAGCCTGAAAGAGGAAAGTAGGATAGAGAGGGCTCAGACATCCTGCACTGGAGGGATGAAGCATGATAGAAGTGCTACATGTTTTTGAGATTAGCCAGATGTCCAGAAATTCCAGGAACATGTGGGTTCCACGTTCTAAAGAATTCCACTGGGTTTGGATCTATCTGAGTGACATGAGGGGTTGCTGATTTGTACCATTCAGCATATTTACATACCCTAAGGGACATTCTAGACAGAAATGTGACAGTCCTGCTTTCCCCCAATGTAACCTTAGCTGACCTTACCAGTTGAGTTGGTTTGGTTTTTTTTAATTTTTTTTTCTCACTTTTTATCAAAGTACCTACAAACTGTGCAAGAACAAATTATAGCTTGATATTACCTCCAAGAAGAAAAATATATAAAAAAAGAAACCTGATATGAATGAAAAATGGATCTTTTCAAGTGAACCTTTGTATTGTACCCCAGGGTTATCTTTCTTTATCATCAAAGCAAAAAAAAAAAAAAATCCACTTTCTTCTTTTATTTTCTCTAACAGTAGAATATCAAATTATAGATCTGTTTGGAAAAAAAAAATCAGAGCATCCAATTTTAACAAGCTTTAAGACTCATACTCTATTTTTTTTGTGATAGAGGTTAATGCATTTTGACATTTCATTAGTAAATATGTCCTTTTATTATAAATTACTGTGCAGTCACTATTTAGTCTACTGGCAATGATTATATTCTTGGTTATAAATACTGTATGTTCACTATATAACCCATACCTCCAGTAACTTGCATTTCAGAAATATCTGGGGCTTGAAGATGAATTCACTGACAGGCCATGCCACGTTAAAATGAGAAGCAAGTAACAGGAAACTGGGGTAAATTTGTCTCTATAGACTGCATATAGAAGCATTTTATATCCTGCTAAATTACATATAACTTCTGAAACTATCTCAAAATATTGTACTTTATCTCAATGTATAGTGTGGATTTTCATTCATCACAGTGTGCTGCAAATACAGACACCAGTCATGTAATCATACACAATTTTTCAAGTAATGTTTTTTTGGGTGCTGTTGATGTAAAATAAAACCCATGGATATTTAAGCTCCCCTGTTCAACTTCAGTATTTTAAAGCTCATCATCATTGTAGAAAGAAATGAATCAAAGTTCAGTCTGAGCAAATTGTATTGTCACCTATGCATAGTGTGACATGTGTCCCCAACCTCCTTTACTGCTGTTGCATTGTTTGCAGTAATTTTCCACGTTTTTTGATGTAATTTTGAATGATTTACTTTGTGGAGGTAGATCTGAAGTTCAACTGATTTGTGTGCAAATTTGTAGCTACTTATTCATAAGGACATTGCTTTTTCACAGGTGAAAAATATGTCTTACAGCTTTGAAGCTACTCTCTAAAAGAAGCTCAGTTAAGAGGAAAGAGTTCTGGTTTGTATTTCAATGAATAATGTGCAAAACACTTTACTGGAAACACTTCTATAAAATGCAGAAAACGATATATTTTCAGAATAATACTGCTCAAATTTATGCTTCCACATAATCAGTTATTTCTAAGAATTTACAACAGTAATTTTTGCAAGTAAATATTGAATTTAATAGTAAATATGAAACAGTTTTTATATTATAATCATCTCAGTTTAATGCGATTTCTATTGATGACTTGCTTGCTACACCATAGAAATATTTCCATGAGTATGATTTTGCATAATCTGGTGATTAGTAGTAGATTTTCTTTTTTTATTGTGGTAAAATTCTTTACAGCTGAAGTTAGTGTCAGAATTTATAGAGACTAAACGAAATGCTTATTGCAACAGTGACTTGAGATGCAGTGCTGCACTAGGGCACGAGATGCTCCTGAGTAGGCTTTTAATGAAAAAAAAAAAAAAGAATTCTTACAGTAGCACTCTTATGATAGCACTTTTGTGACTAAATTTCATGGATATTTTTTACCTGAAACACATCTACAAATATTTGATTGTGTAATAAAGTAATACTTGTAGGACATCTGTATCGTGTTCTTACTTCTGGGTAAAATATTGTGTTCTTACTTCTTAAAGTAGCCTCACTACCTGAGGTTACTGAGATTTATTTCCTCTTGTAAAGGACAAAACATCAAATTTGGGACATAATCTGAAAGCTTATGAATTGATGTACTATATGGAGTGTATTCTCAGGAAAACTTGCCCACTGAGAGTATTTCTTGTTTTTCTTTTTATTTATGTGTTTTTCCCTATTGGAGACCACTCTTTAAAATTTCTTTAGGTGTTGTCTTTTTACATTTAACTGAATATATTTCCTTGTTATGGTAGATCTTATATATCTTATGAACTCAGTCATGATATATGCCCTGAAAACTCTCATCTTATTTACTTTGGTTTTGAGGGCTAAAAGCAAAATTTTGCTTGTTTCGGTTTAAACTATAATGCCAAAGTCAGCATAATTTGTGTGAAACTCGCTTGTTGAGCCTTTAGAATTTTGCATCTCCATTTACCAAGTCATTTTTATTGATGGTAACTGCACTGCTCTTTCTCACTGGATCTGTATTGAAGGCTCACCTGGTAAAAGCTGTTCAGCTCCTTCCTTCCTTCCCTGGTGAAACTAGGCAAACACTACCCTACATAGTTGACACATGATTTCCAGTTCTGTCTCCTGTGACCTTTATTCTTTCTACTTCCACCAGTGGACCTGTGTGTCTCAGAGCAAACCAGAATCTGTTATTTTAAGTGAAGCCTTGTTTTTTTGGTTAAAGGAGTGAGAGATATTTGCGTTTAAAAAACGATACCTTTAGACAAGTAAAGCTAACAACAGGGAACATAAGGGAGTTAACTTTTAGCAAGCTAATGGGTGAGTGTTAACCCCCATTTCAGTTCTTATTTCTGTCTCACTCTCCTTGACTTTGGGCATTTTGCCTGACCTCCCTTTGCTGCAGTGTCTGATGTGTGACAAGGGAAACATCCAGACCTGACATTTGTCTGCCTCTTCCTGGGCGTGTGTAAGCCTTCTACCTAACTAGGTCAGAATTAGAGTCAGTACTGGAAGAGCCATTGAATTCAGACATCACTCAAATATTTACAGAAACAGCTTTATGCTACCTCGGAGTCTGCAAACAGATCAAAACGAGTTGGTTTTTGTTTGCCAGGTCAACAACTTCGTTTCAAACATTAGCGATGCATTAGTTGACGTAAACTCATAAGTACCTCACTGGTTTTTTTCACACACAAACTCCCCGACCAACGAAAGCACAGACATTCTGTAGAGAGCATTGATATGGGGTAAAACCAGCCCTAGATCTCACGCATCTTGCACAGGGAGTGACGAGAGCTCTAAGCCCATGGTGGGGCTGCTCTGAATAACCCTTTACTCTGGATCATTACTCCAACGAGCACACAGGAATTTTGACTCCCCGGCATCAAAGAATCACAGGCAAAAGTTAACCCCTCCCTCTCCATGTCTTGGTTTGTAATTCTGCTGAACTTTGCTGAACTGTTTAAAAAAATCATATCTGGAATGTCAGTGCATTGCCAGATGCACACGTTAAGAAGAAACTGCCCATATTTAAATTCATTAATCAAGCAGAGGCTGAGTCATTCCAGTTCCAGGGATCCCCACAAAAAAACTTCTGGGTCAGGAATATACTGAGAATGAGCTGTGTTTGGTGAACACTAGTCATTATATACCTGCTTCTGTTTCTCCTGGTGTCCCTCTCTTTGCTGTCTACTGTACTTCCACTGTCCTTGTGGATGCTCAACATAATCTGGCAGCTTCACTTTTCTTCCTTTTCTGTGAGCCTTTTTTTTATAAAATCATTTACAGTCTTAATATACTCAGTAATTTTAGTTTTATCAGTTCAGAGGACGAGCAATTTCTAGGGCACTAATAAATGACTCTTTTTTTAATTCTTTTTTTTTTTCATTAGTAGACTTCCAGATGCATTGAACAACATTCAAAACAAGGCTTGTCTCCACTTAACAAAGTTAAATTCATTGAAGCACTTCCTGTTATTAGGAGAAATAAAATTACTGAAATTGAGCTAGATGCTTGATATCATTGACAGAATAAAATCCTTGTTCCTATCATAAATATGTTTTACCCAAGGTTTAATCTTTTTATATTTCAAAAATTGCTGTTTTGCTCTAAGTAGCAACTTAACTGTTATCATTAATACTAAAGTAGTAGCTAAAGTTGCGGTCCTGATGTGCCTTTTTTTTTTAGTAAATGCAAAGGAAAAGTTTGAGAAAAATGTTTTTTCTTGCAAAAATAATTATAACAGCTGAACAAAAATATTGCTGAATGAATTTCGCTGTGCGGCTTCTTTATCCCACAGACTTGGTAGTTTTTAAGGCTAGAATTTCCATTATTTTATAAAAATATAAGTTCTGCAACACCCATAACCCAATACTCTTTCTCTGTGCCTTAAGGACCTTTTGAAAGCTTCAATACCCTGATTATGTTTTTCCTGAACTTTTTGACTGCTGTCAAAAAATTCTAACCTTTACTAGGAATAATTTTTTTTGTAAGAACTTTTCAAATATCAAAGTAGAAAGGTTCTTTGTTCCAAAGAATTGTCTCTCAAAGGGAGTAAAATGCAATTAGGCTGTTTTTGGCTTTGGAGTTAGTTGGAGGTCTTTGTAGTGTACCCCAGAATCTGTGTAGCTCTGCCTTTCCAAGTAGAGCTATGTTTGCTTTATATCTATATTGTCTTTTCCAGCCTGTGCTACGTTGTGGCTGGACTCAATGATCTTAAGATCTTTTCCAAACTAAATAATTCTATGATTCTATGACTTAATGAGGCTAATTAAAATTGCTGGTTTCCATCATAATAAGCATTATGTATCCATGACAGAAAAAGAAATATGTGTGTTTTCTCAAAGAAAAGGAGAGAGAAAATCCAGATTGACTTGTCCTTTTCTGTGTACAGTTTCAAGAGTGTGGTTAAAGAACTGATTTTTAAGTCCTTGTTTCTGCCCTGTCAGTTCTCTGCACAAGCCACAATTGCCAAAGAGGAGAGGCACATGTGGAGAACAGACTATGGAAGTGCTGTCATTGAGTGAAAATTCATCAGTGAGCTTCTTCAGTTAGTTATCTTAGTTCAACAAAATAGGGATTCTCCCCCTCTTGGGCAGCATTGTCATAGTGAAATGATGTGGCACTGTGGATAATACCAAAATGCTGAGAAATTTTCTGTGATTTAGTCCCTTTTTCTTATCACAATAACTTTTAAATGGAGCTTGCCATTTGACCATATGAATAAGTGTGATCAGAAACCCAAATATAATGACTTGATATACAGTTAGAGGCCACAAAAGCACACTCATCATCACTTTCGACCTGCAAATTATGTCTTTAAAGAGGGCAGCACTTCTTAGTGAGAGCTAAAGATCAAATCCAATATGATCATTGGTACAGTCATTTCTGCTTGCTGGGTTGAGACAGTGGGAATTACCCTAAATTTGTCTTCAAGAGGCAATTGTCCACAACCCTTGCCACGACAGGAACCTCGCTAGTCTATTTTAAAACTGGGAACTAGTTAGAGGAAGGAGTAATGGATATCTGTGTTATGTTCTCTGTGTGTTCCCCATTGAGGTAAGACTGGCTGTGTCTCTGAGATGACAGCAGAGTTACTGAAGCTACTAAACAGTATTTTCATACCAGCAGAATTCCAAAACATGTGCTGGGAATAATGCCTACACTATACCCTTCTTCTCTAAAGGTCAGATTTACAGGAGCTGCAATACAGACTCATATACAGATGTTCAAATTCCGTGGATTGAATGATTGATGGGTTTGTCTTTTTACCCCGATTATTTTCTTCACTTGGCTTTCAGGTTTCTGAGCCACTCAGATTGTGAAAGATGGGAGTATTTCCTGGGATCTTGGTCTTTTTAAAGAAAAATAAACGGCACAGAGTCTGTTAAGAAGTTCTACATAGCACAGTCTTGTATAGCACAGTTTGATGCTGGGTGAAGAGTCCAACCCAACAATCAGTGAGTTGGTACTTCTGCCTGGCACAGAGGGGGGTCTAACAATGGAACCAGTCGTGTGCTGGGGCTGGCTGTGCTAATTAGTACCTCACTCCTGCATTTATCCTGCAGCAAACTGGGCTTGCCTGTTGCTCAGACATCTCTGCACCAGTCTGCACTGCACTGTATCTGTAGGAAGAGAACTTCAGATCCTTAAGTTAGAAGAAGAGACAAAGCAAACATCCTTTCTGAGGGTGGCAATGCACTCAGAGGATTTGGTTGTTGCTTCACTTGGTACACAGAGGGCCAGTTTGGTACAATTTGTTTCTTCCCTCTTCTGTTCTCACTCTGTGCTCATGAAGTAATTTTATGCTCTCCCTGGATTTACTTTTTGAGAATTGGAGCTGCTGAGTTAAGACACAGTTTTCCTTGGTGCATTTCATTAAAGAATGTTAATAATATTCCAGGCTTTGTGCATCCAATTGGCTAAAAATGCCTGGAAAGAGTAGGTGTATTGCCCTGCTCTCGACTGCATCTGGCTTGACTCAATTAGTTTGGAGATAGAATTATGTTAATGGGGTGGGCTTGCACAGACAGAAAAGCCTGTGGGTGAACACACAGGGTTTTAAATAGGTTAGAGTCTTCATTTGGTTTCTGCTCCCTGACAAATTTGAATAAAGAATTGTCCATATATTCTGTAAAAATATGAAAATGGTTTTGAAGTTCTAGAGGGAATATTGAAATGTAAATATCTAGTTTATAGCTGAAAAATTATATAGATATTTTAAATTTTTTTATAAAAAACTTATGAACTTCTGTATGTTATTGTTACCTCTGTTCCCTCCACATAAAAGTTCACTTTAGTTCCGTGTTCTATCCCTTTCATATTACTGTAAACACAGGCTTTCAGAAATATATATAAAACTTTTCCCCCTCTGGATCTGTCAGTGAAGGGCTGAAATTCCATTTCCTCCTAGAGACTAATTTAGTGTTCACATTCTGTATTATCTTTAACTCTTTCCTCTTCCTCTCTGCCAATCTCTGATTTTATTTATTTATTTCGGGGGTGGATTTGCCCTGCTCTTCACAGCTGCGCTTGTCACATAATGTTTCCTTTTGTCTCTAAGTTTCAAGGTATTCTGCTCTTTCCTGAGTTGTGGTGAAAGCTTTACAATGTGACCAAGTATTCCTTGTCCTTATAAATGCTGACTGTGCCAAACAGAGGATAAACCCACACAGATTTCATAACTCAGCAGCTCGTTTCCCTTTGGAGTGTGACATCCATGTTGAGAAGGTGAATCTGTATAAGCAGCAAAGGCAGGCTGGGAGGACAAGTACTGGGGGAAAAGAAGATATCAGTGTGGGGCTTCTGCAGAAACTAAATTCAGTTGGTGTTAGAATAATAATGAGGAAGAATAAACAGAGGAGTCACCACCTCAGTCCTGCTGAGTTAGGCTGAACTGACTTCTGGAGTGGGCTCGTTGCACAGCACTGCTCAAACACCACGTATGTTGAGAAAAAGGTTAAGAGCTGAACACGGAGAAGTATCTGCATTTTGCTCAACCTCAGTCTGCTCAGAAACACAACAGAGCTAAACCCACACAGCTGAAAAGCAGAAAGCTTCTTGAAAAGGTTAGGCTTTGTTTTGTACCAGTCTGGGCAGAATTAGATGTGATGGTTAAAGAGATACGAAAAGGCCTTTACTGTGGTAGAGTGTTGCACTGTCTGTTACTCCTGCCACCCTTGATACGGGAGGAAAAATTCTGTTGCAGAGTTCCCTTTGATATGAGAGGGGAATTAACAGTTATTGGAAATAGGATCAGGTAAAATGTAATTTTTCTATGTTGTGTCTTTCTTGCATTACTAATAGTTGCCAAGGAAACCAACAGAACTCTAAATTCTTCTGCTGGAAAGGCGGCTATGGTTATAAACAAGGTCATTTAAAACTGTGCCTGCAGATTATAAAGGTGCTAGTGGGGACCTGCTGTGGGTTCTGCTCTGCAGCCTGGAGCCAATCTATATGCTCAATTTCAATTAGATAAAAAATGTTGATCCTGGTCAATATTAAGAGGGTTCTTTTGGGTTTTGGTTTTGGGTTTTTTTTTATGGTAAACAATACCCCTCAATTATTCTGATTTATTCCTCAAGAGGAATTATTGTATACCAAGTGTGAAATTTGCCTCCCTGAATTGTAACATTGCTCTGCAAGCTCCTGTTAGAATCCAGGATCTGTCAGTCTGCTGTGTTTTCCGTGGGGAAACTGGATACCATTCAGTAGCTTTACCAACCTTTTAATGTGATAACAAAGTAAACTGTAGCTGTCTTTGGACAAGAGGTATAATCATTTCCAGGAGTTTAGGCTTGGCTAACTGTTTGTCTTTCATCTACAAGGGCTCTGTTTCTCATGCTTTACAGTGTCCAGCTTTGTCAGGCACAGCTATGAACCTTGACACATCCATCATCTGGCTTTCAGGGAAAAAATGCCCAAGTTTGTACGTAAATCTTTTTAAGGAACAGATGCTTATGAACTTTCTCTCATGTTGACTTTACAGGTCTGACGTTTATTACCTTACTGATTTCAGCTAAAGCTTATGAGGGAATTGATTTAGGATGAAAACAGGTAATTATAGCTTGATTAGAATCATTTGCAGCTTCAAAGGACCCTCATGTCATTCTGCATTAAATAATGATCATAAAATCAATTTGTGTATCTCTGATTCCCCTTTTTGCCTTTTCTGAAGGTGATATTCTTTACAAAGGACACATTTTTCATGGTGTTTTATTGCTCTGAATAGCACTTCCATTCCTGATTTACTTAAATTTTTTTAGTCCCAAGCTCGAATACATTCAGGTTGTTAAGACAACCAAAGGTAATTGACAGCTCTGAATGCTTCTTCCAGAAAGTGCCACAGAACTTACACCAGTTTTTGCTCTTTAAACCAGCTGTTTCTGGCTGTCACAAATCCCACACACTTTACCCTTTATGATTTACTCTTGGATTTAATTTTTGTCTTTTTAGTGGTGCAGAGGATGCTCTGAGGAGTAGCAGTTGCAAGCTACCTGTGACTACTTGTGCTGCTCAATGTGACCAAAGTGTGTGCAGATTTGTCTTGCTATCTCACTCTTAGTTCTCCCAGGTATTGTTGGCAGCATGTCCTGGCATTTGGGAAGCTTTGTTGTCCACACTGAACTCCATGTCCTTCAGCCTCTGATGCAGCTTGTTTAAAAACAGCTCTGTTTTGGAAAAAAAAAGATGATGCTGACACCATTTCTGTGCCATATTTGGAGTTCTCAGCACAGGGAAGTTAAAAGAATTTCATGCAGGGATCAATGGGTTTTGTTAATGAGAATACAATGGTTGCATTTGAAATTTGTACATTTATTAGTACAATAAAAGGATGAATTTTTTAGCTGTGTTTCTGTTGATGTCACTCATCAGAGATATAACTCAGCGTTTCTCACTTGGGAAGTATCTCCAAAAGGCAGGTAAATGTTGTTACTCACTTATTACAGGATTGTGAAAAGTAGTTAGAGAAGATTCTGGTGTGACCAAAAACTTTGGGGAAAAGTTTGTAGGGACAAGCTGCAGCTCTCTGGTTCCCCAGGGGGAGTATTTGGCATTCTACCATCAGTGAAGCAGTAGAAATGATTTCAGAGAATTGTTGCAGAGGAAAAACTTTTCACACATCTGAAAGCAAACCACTCTGTCACAAAAAGTTCAAAGGCAGATCCTGTGGAGCGTAATATCCCTTTGTCTGGACTTTTGATACTTTAATTTTCAGCTATTTAATATTTAAAGAAATGGGCACTGAAGCCTTTGCAATCATGCATTTTGATTTTCAGCTTCATGTTCCTGTGAAAGAACTAGTGAAATTTTTTCTTTTTTTTCATATGCATTTTGTTGTGCAGATAGATTACAGACTAAAAGTTACTGATTGTGATTAGATGGTTTTAAGTCTCAATATCGTTCTTATCAATCAGTTTTCTTTTCAGCATCAGACATTCACATATGTAGTAATTTTCTTTGGCATTGTTATTCTTTGATTGTAAATGCCCCATGAGTACGGCATTATAATAGGGAGGCACATTTTACTTTGAGGACTGATATTCTTTTTTTTTTTCTCTATTTTGATTTTTTTAATGTCTCATTGTTTTCTTTATCAATAGCTGTGGAAAGGGGACAACTACTGTGACAACAGTAGTAGCCCAACAGCTAAAACATATGTTAATTAATGTGTTAATTTATCATTAAACACAGTTTATAGATCCAAACATAAACCTCATGGGAATCGTAGTAGCTATTAATTATACAAACAATATACTTTGGCCTAATTTTGGACTTCATCATCTCAACAGAATTATCAAAACAACAGATATTTGTCTACCAAGCATGTCGAAATGTCATGGAATTTGAGGAAGAACCAAGACCAAAGAATTTCCCCTAAAATATGTTTTTCCTCACTGTTTGAAAAGCAAAAACATAAGGGGAAAATTTAATGAAAAGGAAGGACATTTTCCAAATGAAAAGATGTTATGGATTAAGAAATCAATATATTTAATTCTAAGAGAATCCCAGTCCATTTTCCGAGTTCAGACTCTAGAAACAGTCCAGACTCTTTCAAAACACAGAGTGGTTCTTCCGCTCTTTGTCAACAGTAAGAAGTGTTTTGTGATAAATCTTGATATATTCAAAAGTTTTTAATTAAAAAAAAATCCATCTATCATTTTTTTATCAAGTTTCCAGGTTTTTCCACCTTGCTTATGATGTAGAATTTTGTGAGGCAAAGGAGTTGGTCTCTTGTACTACCACAATATCAGAACACACTAAAGTGACATCTGCCATCTGTCCTTTTGAGTACTAAACATCTACATTATTTACCTTTTTTTTTTAATTTTTTTGTCTGGTGATGTTGCAAATCTGTGGAATTGTAATTCAAAATTGTTTGCCCAGTTGTCAAGGCTGCCTAATTTTAAAGGTCACCTGTGAACTAATGCATGTCCCCCCTCCATCAGGAGCCAGTGGCATCCACCTTTCTGTGGTGTCCTCCCTACGAGTACCATGTTATATAGTGCAGTATGTCACAAATACAATGTGACAGATCATTTAAGAGCCTTCTAACCTGGAGGTTGTGTTTTAGTCAGGTCTGTAATCATGGAGCATGAGAGAAAGGCATGGCTTTGAGGGCCTGGGGGATGTTACACTGCTGTTTTAACCTTAGGAAAGGCACAGTCCCATACCCATTAACTTCTTTAGTTCCACATGCAATTTGCTGCTCAGACATACAGTAATCATGACCATACATCAAAGATATTGTCATTGCCATGCTCTCCCCTGGACATGCCCCATTGGCAACTCCCACAGCTGTTTGTCCCTTTGGCCTGACACTGCACAGCAGTTCTTATTATAACACCAAGATTACTTTAATCTCGTGTATAATTCAACTTCACGTCCGATTTCATTCTGTCGTTTGTCCTGTGACCTTTCGTGACTACCACAAATGCCAGCCTGGATTCTTTTCAAGGGGTCCAGTTCCATCTCTTTTTCCATCTGTGGAAGGATCCCCAGTTGGCTAAATCTTCCTGTTAAGGGATGCTCAGTGTGCATTGCCAGAGGGGTCTGTCAGGAATTGATTGGGGATATTTTACTGGGACTGTTCTGCCTGGACCTTGATTCTCCCCAGTAGAGATAAGTTTCAAAGTTTAGTGTGTATTTAGTGTTGTTTTAATTATTGCTGAGAATTGAAGGGGAGCAAGATTAAATCTCTTACATTCTAGAATGAGGCAAATATTATACCTTTTTTTTTTATTTTCTTAAAGAAAAAATGTAGAATTTAAATACTTTGGGTACCAGGATCATTCTGGCTGGAAAACTCCTTACAATTTTATTTGTCTCAGTATTCTCTAAAAAGGTAACCATTAACTGATTTGCTAGAAATGTCTGGAGATTAAAAATTATGATGAGGTATTTATAGCATAAAGGCAAAAGTCTTCTCCTTTTCTTAATACCATGTGTGTCTTAATACCACTGTATTCTTTCTTAAAAACTAGAAAGCCAGACTCTTGAAGAAGAACATGATGGTTTTCTCATGATGTCACTTCTGTCAGTAACAACTCTCAGAGTGCAGTGTAGTCATGTGTCAAGAAGCATTATAATTATGCAGCCTGCATAAGAGTTCTTATTTTATCTCCTTGCAATTAAACAGCAATATTTTTCCTAACTTAATGTCCAGAAAAATAAGAATAATGCCCTTTGCATAAGCAGATAAATCTTTAGCTTCTTCGTTCACAGCCTGGTAATACTTGCATTTTTATTTTTTTTAGTCTATAATAATTAGTCTTCACAACAGTCAGATTTTATCATTAAAAGTATACCCTTGATCAGTCCCTAGGCACACAGTTTTACCCAAATATTTGATCCTTGGAAGTCTGCCAGTACTTTCAGACTAAAAGATTACTTGAAGTTTCTTTTACATAATGTATGCCAAATTGTTCTTCTCCTGAAATACTTACAGAACTATTTCTGCTATTCCCAGAGCACCACTGAGTAATTCCTTGCTGAATTTCTTACTGTATTGAATATTCATGAAAACTTATGAAATATGACAATGTTTCTTCTAGAGATGGTTCTTCCAGTGTCTCACCCATAGAGACTTACTTTCTTATGGCTAGTTTGTTCCAGCTGTTACTTTTTTTCTTACAGTTGGATGATTCTTCCAAAGGAGAATGAAAGACTGAAGAGCCATTGAACTGACAAGGTCATTGTCAGTTCTAGCCCTTTACTGGCACAGATGACAACATCTGATCCTTTTCCAAGCTTAGCAGACCTCAGTTTAAGCTAGTTAGGTGCCTTTACTTGATACTCTTATTAGTATATTGTCTCCTAACATCATTGTTACAACAGAAGAATTTCCAAACTTATTTTGCCAATGGCCACTTCACACCTGGTACTCTTGGTACAGGATGGAGAATCCTGATGGATGGAGAATCCCTGAGCACCATCAGACATGGAGTTACAGCTTCCTTTTCAGTACCCTAAATAAGCTCCATTAGTTTCACCTTACATTAGTTTTTGATGTTGAATCTGATAATGATCATATAGAATTCCATGTCCTGTGGGTACTGTGAACCTGGTACACCACTGTACTCTGTAACAGAGAATGTGATGTGAAAAAATTCTGATAGTTCCCCTCCTGTAAGCAACCAGTGTGGACCATTTCTGGGAGCCACATACAGCAGCTTTTCTGACATTGCATAACTCAGGTCTTTATAGATGGGATGCTGATGTTTGTTAGTAGCTCTTGCATTCTTGGCTGCATTCATAACTGCAGGAGAAGAATTAAAGCTAAGAGTACTTTCAGCAATACTCAAATCTCTAGAACAAGAATTCAGTCATTGTTACCTGCTTGTTTAGCTCATATCATTTATATGTGCTTGTTTATGTAAACAGAAACACTTAAAAAATGACTGATGAAAAAAGAGGTGTTTCTGACTCAAAACTCAAAATTTATTGTACATTTTATTCAGAAGTGTCTAAACCAAGGATTTTTTCCTTTTCAATGATTTGATTTATATTTTTTTAGTCACAGTTTTATAATTTGTGTATCTGGATGTTCTCCCAGAATCAGTCTCATGACCTAGTCTTCTCTAAGAACTCCCCTTGTTGTGAAGAGAAGAGGAATGAACAATCAAGTGCTGTTCAGTAGTCAGATATAGCTATGTTATTGTTCAGTACTTATTTCTATTTTTAACAATAGTATTTAATTAGAAAATTTCAAGTAAGTGCAAAACATATACCTTTACCATGCATTTCAGTAATAATGCATGAGAGACACTCCAGCAGAAGAAGCCAGAATAACAGGAGACAATGTTCTTTGATTATATCTGTTTCATTTTCCCCAAGCTTCAGAATAACTCAGTATCAGTCCTGCTTCTCTTATCTCTTTGATTAACTTGAGTTATCTCAAAGAACTGTGTATTTTCAGAGAATCTACATAGTAGTTATAAATACACTGAGAAATTCCTATCTAGGTGGTGGTTTCTGCTTTCCTGGCAAAATACTAAAATGCTATTGAAAATAAATAGAAAAAAAAAATTAAAGAAGAGTAACAAGTGGCACAAACATCATCTTGCTGGAGAGACCAGTACAGTTGTCTTGTCCTCCACACTACCAGACCAAACATCTGACTAAGAAAGAGTCTAAAATAGTACTGCAGAAGTGCAGTGAAGTATCAGCATAAAGGAGCACCTATGGAAACCATCCCACCAAAGGCCCTCATTCTATAAAATGTTTGGAACAGTTTTTGAGATTCTGTTCTCTTCAAAGCTCATGCCAGAACTCAGCCTGCTTATGGGTTTAAGAAGAAAATAGGTCATGCATACGTCCAATAAATGGCTGGACTGTATTTTGCTGTAATTCTGCAGGCATCTGACAGAGCAATGCTGTTAAAACTGCTCGATCCTCTGCTTTTCTCAGCCAGTAGCACTTTTCCAATTCCTGTTTGCTTCCAGAAAGTAATCAGACAGACTCTGGTGAAAGCGTGTGCCATGAAAATTAGTTCAACGCAGAGATGTTCAAGCTAGGTGAGATCCAAGCTTATAAATTCACATAAAACAGCACTGCATAGTCTTTTCTGACCAGGACCAGATAAAATCTAGCCAAATTAACTTGGTACCAAGCCTAAATTAAGAAGCTTTGATTCTTGTCAAATGATTATTTCCTTTGGGACCATGCCAGACCTTTGTGACTAGACTCTCTCTGGATGTAAGATCAGAGGCCTGTAGCCAGCATTGCTATTCCAATTTGTCCGTTCCAAATTTCATGGCTAATATGAGTAAAATGAGGTGCTTCAGCATCTGTCAGTATAAAAACTCCTAGTGTCTTCCTTGTGAAATTCTTAGCACATACCATGTGTTTTGTTTGCAGCCACAGATATACAGAACAGAAGTGACTCAGCATTTCCAACCTCTTGATAAAAGTAACAAAAAAAAAAAAAAAGAGTTGTTCTCCTTTCCTCAATTCCCCTTTTCTGCCCAGAAAATCGTGAGCTTGAAAAATACCAAGTTAGTGTTACAACCTCCTACTCTTTTGATTTTTTTTTTGCTCTTTTCCGTGGTGGGGGAGGAAGAGTCAGTTTGGGTTATAGTTCTTGGATAATCACAGGAGTTTAGAAACCCCATCTACTGTGCTATTTGACAGCAGTGAAAACTGATCAAGGTTATTCATCCCTCTAACCGTTGACCTCTACATTCGATAAACACACAGTTGAAAAATTACAGCATCAAGGAATTTGTCAAACTTGGCCAGAGAGTATGAATTTAAAGAAAAAATCTGTGCAAACCTATGAAAAATCACTTTGTAAAAATGACATTTACTTACTGAAAAAAACCCCCAATACCTGCTTATATGTATTCAGACATGGGGGTTTTTTTAGAAATAAAGTATTGTTTTGTTTTTCCTTTTGCTTAACAATGAGAAAAAGAGTTGATGGCTTGCTTTTGGGCTTTTCTATTTTTTTAACTTTTGTGTATTCAGCAACAGTATTTTATATTACATTGATATACATCTGCCAGTGGTGGGGCTTTCATAGCTAGCAGAGGGATATAATTTTTAGATATGCACATCCTAGATTGATAAAAATTCAATGATGCCTCTGGAAATGGAGAGTAGAAAAAGAAAAGGGAAAGGCTCATTCTACTATTTACTACTTGGTTAAAGCACACAGAGAAAAATTGGACTAAAATCTAAAATCAATCAACCTAGAACAGAAATCAGCATGTAATTATCTTTGCGGAGGGTGGGGATGAGAAAAGGGTAAGGATGGGAAAAGGTAAGGATAAAAAGGAATAAGGGAGACCCTCCTGTTGAGTCACGAGGCTCAGAGTGGACTCCTGTACCAAACTTTTCCCTAGACTTGACTGACAGTTTAGGCCTAAAAGTTTTAACAGCACTTAAATTTAACAATTCTGTGGAATTTGCTATAAGCACAACAGTAACTCACAGGCCTAACTTACGAATCTAACATATATAAGAATTTAGGAGACCAACATTAACAGAACATTTGTTATAGTATATTCACACTTGCACACACAGAGACATAAAGGAATATGTACAGGTATATCATGGGAAAAATTCCCCTCAAGTTCAGTGAGGGAGTCTCATCAGATGCCTTTGCATGTTCTCAGCAGGCAGAGGGTTGAGCCTTGGGCCGTGGGGGTATCAGCCCAGGCTCTGTTGTTGTTATTTGGCCTTCCAAGTACAGCAAAGTTCAGCGTTCACTGGCTCTGAGGCCCCACTCAGAGATGCTGCTCACACCTACTGTGCTCCAGGAGAGCTCAAAGGGTCTCTCAGGACTGTTCTTTGTAGGGTCACAAGAGACTTGCTTTTCACCACAGTAATTTTCCATCCAGGCCGCGATTCGGGTTGATAACTTTCTTTGAAAGTTTAATAACAAAAACGTTGTTGCACTTGGGTTGTTGTTCTGGCAAGAAAAACAGGTTTCCAAGGCTGTTCAAAAGCAGGAGCTCGTTAGCCAGCACAGATTCCAGGGAGCAAACACTGTTTCTGGTAAGCTCCAGAGGAGCTCAGCCCGGGTGCTGTTCATCAAGGTCGAGGCCAAACGAGCATTTATGAGATGATGGTGCAGCCCAAGGTGTGTGTGTGGGGTGGTGATACCACCACATACCCTTTAGGGTTGTATGGTGAAAAGTTACATTTATGGCCCCTTTCTAAAAGCAAAGATAGATCATTTTCCTATCTGGGTTTGGTAGAGACAAAACTGTGAAATGAGAGCTTTTCTGGTCAAAACGCAGCCACCTGGAGCTTATTTAATTAAAAAGTTTTTTGTGAGGCGTTTGTGTGAATCTTCAGTGAAATGTATTTCTGCCCACTGTTTACCTTTCATCGAGTACCTTTTTAAAAATGCTCATGTCAAATAGTGAAAAAAACCAGAAAATATACAGTATATTCAAACTAAACAGTGTTAGAGCATAGCAAAACCAAGTAATTCAAATTACCATGATGTATTATAATTTTCACAATTTATGAAACACTTGCAAATATATAAATGCATTTGATTAAAATAGAGCAGTATTCACTTATGAAAAACTTAATAATTAAGGAGCTAAATGAAAAGGAATATTATTTTTAATTACTAGTTCTGTGCTGATGCATCTCTTTATTGGCTTCCAGTACCAACCCATCCCTTGCCTAATTGATTTTTAATACATGTTCTTCTTTTGAAAGAAATTGAACCAACTCTGCATATCCACCATGCTTGTTTTATACATCTTTAATAAATCAAATCACAGTTATTAAGGTCTGCAATTATCTGTGTCTGAAATGTTGACTAGATATAAATAAAACTCTTGTTTGAATGTTGCTCTTAATTATGTGCTTTTGATTTTCATGACTCGCATTTTAGAAAACTGTAAAAAATGTAATTGCTAATGAATGTCTGTGCTAGGGTGTGATTATATTGCAGTGTCTCTTATACAAGCATTTGAATTTGAATATAAATATTTTTCCTGTTGCTGTTGCATGAGCACTGGTACTAAAATGTCTAAGTAATACTAATACATGTGTGTATAAAGTTTTAGTTGGTGTCTGAAGTACCTTGACATTGAAATAATTAGACACAGAGAAAGACTTAAAGTGAAATAGTGTTACTGCTGTAATGGCGAAAGGCAGAACTTCTGGTTTGGATAATTTAATTTTTTTTTCAATGCCATCAAATCTTTCTGTTTTAGAACATTTGCCAGTGGTGAAGTCTTAGTCAGTCTCGTTAATCTTGTCCTGTGTATTCACTTTCATAGAGAAGATATAAAGGCAAAAATGCACGTGAGGGAGGGACAGAACAAATGCTGAAAGGTGTATTTTCAGCTTTCACTGCGTGGCTCAGTGACACTTATACACTGTTGTGATGGAGCCACAGTGAGCTGTACTGCTGGCTAGTTGTCCACAGAGAGTTGAGTCAAAGAAATTCTCCAGTACATCATTAGACAAGGCAGAAGAGGCAGACTCCATATTAATTCTGCTTGCTCTTTAATTTCAGGAAGTCACTTCTGAGCCTTATGGATATGTTCAGGCAGGGGCTCTGTGTGATCTCAGAGTAGCTGAAGGGCATCAGATGTCCTATTTCTGCCACTGAGATGTGCCTCAGCAGCCAAGTAATAGATTATAAATCTCTGAAAGCGTTTTTCAGTCATGCATTTTTACCATATCCCTAAACCAACCACAGGATTTCAAAGAGCATAAAAATCACTTGTACCAGAGGATTTTGCAGCATAGGTAATACTGTGGAAACTCACTGTACTGTCATTTTGACACAAATAATTGGGCATGGAGCTGCACACATACAGAAAGAAAGGGAAAAAAAAAAATCTTTATCGTGTGCTACCACACAGGATGTGCAGTGTGGACTTACAATTGTAATAATCCATCACTGTCTGTCTGTATTGAAATGGAAAACAAAAAATATGGTCTTTGGACTGCAAAAAATAAAATTGAATACCTGTGGTACAGTTACATTGTTGGGTTATATTGTAGCTGGTATGTCTGCAAAATTGAACTCTTTTACTATTCCACTTCGAATTTATTGCCTAGTAAAGTCAATTTGTGAGGACGAGGAGTTACTGGTTTGTAACTAAAATGTTTTATTCTGAATAAATTGGGTGCATATTTATCATTCCCTGCAATGTTACTTTTTACAAAATATAGGCATTTCTTTTATCTCGTTCAGTTTGCTTTCCACCAAAGGGATAATTGCACTGCTGATAGCTGGCAAAAAAATTACCATTTGTATTTGTAAAGAGGAATCTGCCCATTTGTGCAATGGAGGCTGAGTTCTGAAGGCATTATATGTACAAATCAGGGATATATATGTATTCCCACTGTTCTAGACTGCTTCTAGCTGGGCTGCAGCCAAAAGAGAGTAAGGTGAGAGCCATCAGCTGTGACAGGCTGGAAGGGTGATCTCCATGGAAAACAGTTTGCTTGTAGGCATGGGCAGTTGTAACTCACAGGGAAAGCAGATGCCATATTCCCTTTTAGGCTCAGTGGACACAAAGGATGCTTTTGCTGTCACTGCAGCTGACACTGTCACCCAATGGAGCCTCAGCTTTACCCCAAGTGATCAGTCTGTTGCAGTGTTACATCCTTCTGTCACGTCCTGCTCACTGCTGAGGGGATTGTGTCACAAAGACAAGTTGTTCTAAGACATCACTGAACAATGTGTTGCCACTTTTTCTATATTAGCACTTTTTGCTTCGGCACCTGAAAGAAAGTTGGAAAACTTGACTTGCTTTATGATGAAGAACAACGATCACTCACTTTGCATAGGGTGGTTAAAAAATTAAATAAATGGGAAAAAAAGAAGTGATTGATGACTACACAGGTTTCCCAAGAAAATAAGGTTATCTAAACCAGTAACCATACATTAATGAGCTATGTCACAGTTTTCAATTTCTCTTTTTTTTATTTGGCTTTTCAGTGCTTAGTAAATTTGTTACAGTGTGAATGGTGCTTAGTAAATTTTGTTACAGAGTAGTGTAGTATTATCTCAATAGATTGACGAACATTTTTAATTGGTTTCTTCATTTGTTTTCTGATGCTTCATCCTGCACTCCTGGCATTGCTAAGAGCATAAAATTAGTGAAATCTATTGTTGCATTAGTGATGCATCTTTTCCTTTTTGCTGCCTGATGTGGCAATGACAAGAGGGGTTTGTCCTGTTGTGACTGATTGGTTGTTGTAGAAATGTAATTTTTGTGAAGGGAAGAATATTATTGGTTGAAGAAACAACATGCTTTAGTGATTTTGGGAAGTCCTTTCAGTCTTGCACAAATACCATTTTTTTCTTCAACCTTTAATATCCTGAACATAATTAGTCCATTGAGCCATTTTGAAGGTAGGGTGTGATTCTACTCCACCTCCTTTTTGAGTGTATCTAAACTGCTGGGTACCTGTTTGCAAGAGACTGTTATAACAGCATATTTTACTCATCTATGATGGGGCAGACTACTTCAGAGTATTTCAGACACCTTGAGCACTGGTTTTGGCTTTGCCAGTAATTTAGTTTAGTTTTATATCAAGAGTTCAGAGTTGTGTGTCTTGAAAACAAAATATAATGATCATTTTTTGCAGGACTGGGTGCTTGTTTGTTAGTTGTTTGGGATGACACTAAGCTAATGTTTTGGTTTCATGGTGTGACTTTTTTGTTTCTTTCATTGATTGGTTGATTGGGGGGTTGCAAACTTTTTTTCACTTGCTTATTTTGTCATTGGAATATATATTTTCTTATATAATTTTTGTCATGTCCTGTTTTACCAGGCACTTTACAGTGGCAGAGGTATTTTTGGTGGAAGGAAATATAACCACAGGATCTGTTGTATCTATTTTTTATTATAGTTTTCCTGCTCAAATCCCAGCCACAACAGAACACACACGTGCATTCCCTGCCCAAAATCCTGTCCTGTTTCATCTGGAAGTAGCTGCAACCTGTGATCCCTGTGCCAGGTGAGCAGTGATGTGGCAGATGTGAAAGAAAAGGTAGGAATGTTCTCTCTGTGCTGAGAACACAGCGTGTTGCATGTACTCTGCTGTTACGTCAGACTTTCCCTGGTCCAGATGAGTCAAAATTTTGAGTTATCTGAAATTTGAATCAGGAGATACACAAACCAATAGGCAAACCAAAAATTTTTAAAGAAAAATTTTCATAGAGGTTTTATTTCAGGTAAGAAATTGGGAAGTAAGTCTTCATACATATTCCACTTCTCCTAAATGTCTGTTGTTCGGGGTAAAATCCTAAACCATTCATTGGAAATATCTCTTCTGTGTCTGTGGTGAGTGATCAGATTCCATCAAAATTTCCCTGCAGGTCTGGAGGGACATTTTGAACATTCATTAAACTCCAGTTGTAAGTGTTCACTGAAGTGCCTGAGTCATGCCACAGAGCAATACATCTCTTCCCCTACCCTTGTAAAACTCTAGATTGTGGTTTGGTAAACAGGCACAGAAATGTGATTTATTTATTTTTTGATCTTCTCAAAGATAAATAGTGTTCCTACCAGGAAATGTCAAATGGATTTGTGCCATTAAAAATATTTTCTTCCAAACAAATAAATAACTCTTTAACACGTAAACCAGATACTTTTATTTCCAAATTGATTCTCTTGTAAACCTGGAAGAGTACTTAGAATCACTAATGCAGGTATGTTATTAATTCTCATTGAAAGCTCTTAAAAATTCAGCTAACATATCCCCTGTGAAAATTTTGTTTTCTTTTTTCCTGAACAAGCATCCCAATAACAGCACCATTGCCCCATTTGGCCCAAAGTATGTGTTTTCTTGAGACTTTGCATGCTATAGCAGGTGAATTCAGTTATTTGACATATATATGGTACTTTTTGACCATAAGTTGTCCACTTGTTTGGTCTGTAGTTTTCCCTGTCACAGATGAGAAGTCCAAGCAGCAAAAATTCCCCTTGTCGAATCATTATTGAGATGGTGCTCCATAATAATAATAATGACAAACCTTGTAGATAGACTTTATTATATTACTATGTTAAAAGGTTTTGGATATTGAACAGCACAGCCTCAACCAGGATATCCTTGGGCTGATCAGGATGAGAAGAGCAGCAAAGCAGAACAGACCAATTCAACCACTGTTACAGTGCAAACTCTGCTGCCCATCATTGAGTTTCCAGGCTTGTTTGCAAAATAGGCAATATCTCTTTTACAAAACATGGTGCTTTTTAATCACAACTAAAGGTTGCTCATATAAACATATTTTCCTAAGGGAGCAAAAAGAAACAAGTGATCCTATACTGGTTGAGGGAAGGTATCGAATATGGAAGAGATCTGCCTTTTTCTAGTACTGAATCTCACCCTGGTAATGAAGCAAAGGTGCATTGGAGTTATGACTGTAGGGCTCCACTGAACCTTCTGTGGCTTGATGCATTGAAAATGCGTGAAGAATTAACATTACTTGCAAGATGGATGTTTGTGATGTAGAAGAGGCTACTGGGAAACCATTAGGATGCTTCTCTTGCTTTTATGGATGGCATAAAAGCCACTCAAAAGAGAAATGGTGGAGTAGCTACAGGTGGAGACTGGAGGGGTAAAGGAGTTAAGTGGGCAGGTTTGAGTGCTCATAGCAGCAGAGAGAATGATGGAGGAATCTGGAGTTCTGTGTATAGATGAGGAAGAACTTGCAACTGTCCTGAAGTGATCTTAGTTTCTGTACTAAATTTCAGTATTATTCTTTTAATAGTGCTCTTGCTCTATTCTATTCTCTTGCTTGGGGATGCACTGACTCTGATTAAACAAGGTTTCTTTTCTGGTATTTGATGTAACTATCAGAGGAATGGAGTCCTGGCTCTTTGTGTTGGCTTGCTCTTATGATTTATGCCTCATGTATTCATTGCACTCTCTCCAACATGTTCTTGGAAGGTGTGGGAAGAAATCTTTTTCTTGTGGGAAGGAGTTTTTATCACTCTTTTAAAAAGCCAGTTCTGAGGAGGGGGTCTGCTGAAACACCAACTCCCTGTCTCTGATGATTTGTCTCAATACACAATGTTGTACCAACAGTACAAAGAGAATGAATTCTTACTGATTCGCATAGGAATCAGAAATGTGCTTTCTCTTTGCCTTTTCTACCCCTAAAAGTTCATCAGGCCTGAAAGTATCTTTCCACAAAAAGCCCAGAGAATCAGACAATTTATTGCTAAAAACATAATGCCATAGTTGCCGAGTATTGTACCTGATAAATAAGAAGGATATAGTTAAATGTCTTATAATTTATGTCAGATTACATTTTCAACAAAATTTCTTCCCTCGGTTGTGTTAGAGATCACTGTGTTTGTGCTTGATAAAGTCTGACACCAACAAAAAATTTTGCTAGATTTAATAATTAAATACACAGCAGAGGTGGCAGATAAGCTGGAGAGTGAACTGAGCTGGTTTTTTTTTTTTTTTTTGCTTTGCTGTGTTTAGCTTTGCTTTTATTCCAGTGTTGTGCTGGTCCTCACTGCTCCTGTAATGGCTGAGCAGAGGTTTTGTCACATCCTTGCGTGGGCTCCACATGCTGTTAATGAGCAAACAAGGTGCAGAATGAACCTTGTGGGAAGGTGCCCTGGGGAAAACAGACATGTCTGAAAGAAGGGAAAAAAAAGATGAATTTGAAAAATGAAACTAAAACCAAAAATGCCCTCACAACAAGATATGTCTGCAGTTATAGGGAGAGTATTAGCTCACTTCTTTCACACACAGAGTTGAATGCATTTATGTTTTACTTTTTCCCCACTGTCTCTCTCCTCCTCAGAGGCATATTTGAAATCAACATGATTTATATTTAGAGTTAAGGATTCTTGTGAGACAAATCAAACTCATTTTCATTTCACTATTGCAAGAGAGCTACATCAGGGAGTGATTTTATAGGAAAAAAAAAAAGCATTGGAAACCACCACAAAGAACTCACAGAAATTATGATTATAGGAGAGCTTAAAAGTCAGTTTATATAGATCAAAGATCTTCACAGGTATGATGAGATAATGAGTTAAATTAAGTTTGGTCACCACGTCTAATATCCGTCAATGCAGTGAAAAATGCCTTTTCTGTAGCTGTTAGAAACTTAAGCTGGACACACAAACAAAAGAACTTTTGTGTTATTCCGAAACCTTCCAGAAAGGTGTTGTTCTGCAGGTGCAACAGTGCTGTAGAGAATAACTATTCTCATTGTACATGTTGCAGAAAACCTTCCTGAATGCTGGTGCTGGGGGATCCTTTGAGATAATGCCTTGAAGGGCTCATTCATGGATTCAGTTGACACCGATCAATCACACCGGGTTGGTTTTCGTCCCGTAAAGTACAATGTGCAAGGTGAGATTCCATTTGTAAAGAATAAACCTACCAATCTATGAATAAAAGGTAAGTTTTATTTGCAGTCATGTGTGTACCTCCATAGATGCTAAAGGTTCCAAATTGTCAAGTGCTAAATATTTATTTCCATATTTTCAATAACTATTGTTGAGGTAATTCAGATGTGTGATTTGTATTTCTTAGAAAAATAGGAATCTTATTAAGTGTTATGGGATGCTGGGACATAGATGAGCAAAATAATCAGCTTTAAATAGCAGTGAGCAACAGAATTGTGATGGGAAGACTAAACAGTACACAATAAGCAAAGAAGAGCAATTTCAGATGCAATGTCAGAATTGAAAAATTGGTATGAACATACTTTGAAGTTTTATGACTAAAAGCAGTTATTTTTTGATTCTGGAAACCTGACAGTGCATGACAGAAGGCAGATTTCTTAGAATTATTTTTGGCTAGAATATTTCATTTTATTAGATAAACATCTGTTGCTATTTCTGTAAGCAGGCTAAAAATAATTGTCAGCTTTTCTCAATTTCCAAAATTACCAGTACACTTGTGGTGACATAACACCATAAAATAATTTTAATAGCTATTACTGATGGTCATCTTTTATAAAGCCTGACTGTGTCCATTCTGCAATGTCATTTTGTGTGTGAATGCATTTTCTATGTTGTGTTCATGAGTATACATGACCTGTTAAGTGAGAGTTCAGTACTAACCTTGCAAAGTGATGTTTGAAGGCCAAGCTGCTCATGTGTTCAGTTGTACTCACAGTGGCTATTAATATACCTCTTCTGAATGTCGGTGAGTCTCTCTTGATCCAGAACTACTGCAGGAGAAGTTTTTTATGTTATAATTGGTGAATGGTATAAAGATGAGAATGTGGAACAACAGTTACCTGAAGAAATTCAAAGGAACGCTGTGTTACTCTTAGAGGCAGAGACTGTAGAAAAGTTCACGTAGAGTCACATTGTCTTAGGTAACACCACATATATGTCTGTATTTTGCTTCCTGAGTGGTAACAGTTTTGGTACCTCTGGAAAAGGACCAACTGTGGCTGTGCTGTGCAAGTTACAGCCATATGTGAGTGATGTGTTTGAGAATTACACCTGATGATGCTGCAGTTGATAACTTCAGACTCGAGCACTGCTGTGTGATGTGTGTTGCAGGCAGTTTGGTTCCTCTCAGCCCTCCTGCATTGCAGGCTAAGACAAAACTGTAATTTCAGAGTCTTTCATTTTACAGCCACAAGTTTATGCCATTACTTTTGCTGTAGAAATAAGGAGCCAGCTGGGTTAGCTGGAATCAGCACTAGACTTTTGTTAGCATCATGGTTTAGGTCATCAGAAACAATTTGTGATTGCATCACTCTTTGTTTGCCAGCAACTCAGAGGGTGCACATCAATATTGCTGGTGCAGTCACTTGCTAACACTCAATCCTGTGTTTGAGCCCTTAGACTGAAATGAGTTGAATGTAGACTAAGTTCAAGGTAAAACATGGTTTTACCTTGAAGATAAACACATTAAGGA
Organism: Corapipo altera; assembly: GCF_003945725.1. Taxonomy (NCBI): domain Eukaryota; kingdom Metazoa; phylum Chordata; class Aves; order Passeriformes; family Pipridae; genus Corapipo; species Corapipo altera. The sequence goes on from NW_020884891.1 coordinate 12,807,457, forward strand.
AGTAAGAGTTTTCAGAGTTCATTATACAGCCTGATGAATTTGAGACATCTCGTTTTCTCTGAGGCTATGAAGTTGAGATCTGAGCTATTCAAGGAAACGGGGCTGTAAAACCCATCAAATTTTGTCATCCACCATCTCAGGCATCTTCCAGAAGATGTTAAATCCAAGAAGAGAATATTACCTCCACAACTCCTCCCTTGCTACTTCTAACATACTTCAGAATCCTTTCTAAATTGAGAGGATGTTTTTGAAGTACACTTACTTGAGAGGAAACATTGAGGGGTTTGAGTTGCTCCAATCAAAAGAAATCATTTAAGTCCTGTTAAGGATTCTTCTGTTGCTGTGTGGTACTCAGCAGTTTGAGTTTGGCAACTTCTCGACAGAGAAAAGTAATATGTATCATGAAAAAATAAGAAATAAGAGATGAATGGTCTTTTCCAGGCCAAGATGTCCAAAGTGTTATGTAAAATTAAATTTTCAGAAGCTGGTGCTGGTGAAGAAGCTTGGCTTTCCACCTAAGGCAAATCAGTATTATCTCTTAAGACCTTAGCAGCACCTTTAATGTTGTTTCCAATGCAAAACACTTTTGAAAAGAAATGCTGCAAATGCCAGGCTTCCTTTCAAAACTGGACTTGACTTTTACAATGACAGACAAGCAATGATGGAGTGGAATTGCTACATGTAAAGCCTCTTTTCTGTGCCTGAATTTTGAGGTGTCTTAAGATCTCACCCTGTCTCTTTGTCATCTCATACAGGAGCTCCCAGAACACACAAATTACCAGTAGTACCCCATTGCTCTAAGGTACAACCCTTGTAATGATTTGAGGGACTCTGGTCAAGCCCGAATTTCGGAGACTTCCCTCCTCCTGTTGAGTGCTGGCTGCTTTGCTCTGCCTCTTGTCTCAGCCTGTCCGCTCCCTTGGTTGCCTGAGGCTTTAAAAGTTGCCCTCAGGCCCTTCTTCCTAAAAGTAGCTCTCAGCTCTTGTATTTCATTCTTGTTTGGACAGTAAACTCATGGGCTTTCTCTGTCCGTGTGTATGTACAGCCAGAGATAATTTTGTGGAACAGCAATCAGGAGAAAAGCCCAAGGCCTGGAGCCAAGGGAGAGAGGGACCTGCTGGACCATTAAGCAGTGTGTGCATAATTCATGCTGTGTCTGGGAGGAAGGAGCAGCAGCTCAGGCTCTCCCAGCCACCCTCTGTGGCTAAATTGATTTTGTGTGTTACAACCAAACTTGGCTTATGCTGATTTACTTTACATGATGCTGCAATGGTTATGAAGGGGTAGATGGAATGGCTGTATCAACTGCAAAAATTGGATCTGAGAGATCAGGAGACTCTTAAACTGTATCTGCTTGACTCCTTGCTGTTGTCTCTGTGTGAGACAATACCTGGAAAACCTTGTTTGTGAATTAGTCAAGTGTTCACACTGGATTTTTAAAATAGAATTTTTTGTCTTTTGCACTTCATTTCTTGTATACCCATTGCACGTAAACCTGGAGTTTCTGACAGAAAATTACAGCCCCAGTCCCAAAAAATACTGACTTTTCTGTTGTTCATTGATTGTCCCTGGTGGCACACTGCAGGGATGCCAGGAGACTGTCATTTCTGAATTTGGAGTTCTGCCTGGGGATGGAGGACTGAGCCTCAGCCACTGTGAATGCCAGGCAGCTCTCAGATGAAAAGGGTTCTCTGGCCTGCAGCAAATAGCAAAGGTGCTGTCTGTGTGAGACAGGCTCTTCTAGCCTGTGTGCAAGGGAGATAAAATCAGACAAAACTGGGAAAAGAAGGACATTGTACATGTAAACAAACATGATAAAGACAATACAGTGGCAGTGTTAGGAGAGGTTTGATAGAGCAGTTCCTAAGTTACTAATAAGTGGGGGTGTGAATGGTTCTCCTTTCAGAGACAGTAATTAAATATCAGATATCTGCATCCTAGGTGAATGCTACCATGAAAAATACAGACCCACAGCATCTAGCATCTTCGGCTGGGCTTGGAAAAACCCACCACTACCACAAAAAATGGTCTTCAGTCCTCTAAAGAGAGGGGTAGTTCCACACTCCTAACTGGATTTTAAGCCGTGAATTTAGGTTAGAGCAACCATTACCCAGTAAAACATTGTAAAGTGCATAAACATCATTGCTTGATATTTTATAGGCTCCTGTCAAGATCATTCCAAGACCTGATTCATGGATTTGTTTAACTTAGGTTGTTGATGGTTTTACTTTTTTAAGAACAAGAATGACTGCTGCAGACTAATTAAAGCTCAGGAGAATAAAATATATTTGGAAATCACACTTTCAAGTAACCTGCAATACCTCTAAGATATATTTTTAGTAATGTAAGAAGCAACTCTAATCACTAAAATAAACTCATCAATGTCCTCACTTCTGCTGGAATTCAGGAATTTGGGCCACCATTCTCAGCATGTAGGTGTAAAAATCTGTCATTCAATCTGCAAGATGCAGGAATATATTCCCTCTCCCCATATGAATCCCCATTCTGTATTGTGCCTGTCCAGAGTGTGGACAATTTCCTTTAACAAGGGCAGAGGGACAGTCAGTCTCATTTACAGTCTCAAAAAGTCAAGAGTTTACAACATTCCTTACTGTGGCATACTTGGCACTCTAAAGGATATTGCTGTCTAGGTGGTAGTTCAGTAGACAACTCCTTTGGCTGGGATTTTCATTAGGAAATCTTCTAGGAGATTTATATCTGTGAATTTAAATTTCCTTGATGCCTCAAGCAGAAATGTTAATATCCAGACAAGGCCTTTGTAAGGAGTGTAGAATTGACAGGCACACAGTAAACTTGGTTAGTGATTGAAAGGATTCAAAAATGACATAGTTGACAATACTCAGATGGAGGAAAATAAATTGTCTAGACTTTGCCAGCTTGTTTTCCATGGTTGTTCTGAGAGGTCTATTCTGTAGAAAAGAGGTGACTGCAATAGCAGAAGTTGTAACTGTCACTTTGTTAAAAGGCAAAGTGAATTATCAGCTTGAGAAAAACATTTTGGAATATTTCCTCTATAATGTCCAACACCAGGGAGCAAAGTCTTTTTTTTTGCATATTTATAATAGCATAGAAGTGATGAGGAAAGATGCTTTGGTAGGAGAGGGACTAAAACCAAAGTCGTGAAACAAAGTTTTAATTGAACATAAAATATCTGAAACTTAAATGGGCAATTTTTCATTTCTTCTGCAAGTTCTGTTCTAACCACTGAATCACACACAGAAATTGCAGTGACATAAACAGGATTTTCTTGTAAATATCCATGCCAAGAAATGGCAAAATGAAAGTAGATATTTCTCATTATTTGCAAAAATGTTTCTGCATAATTACTTCTGCCAGCATTTCATTGCTTTAGTATCCCCTTGAAGGATTGCCTTTCAAAGTGTGTTTTATTGCAGTCTTTAAAGATAATGCAAGGTTGTATCTCTGGTGCTTTAAGGGAAAAGGAACTTAAAATGCAGACTCTCATTTCTCTCTTTACCTGACTAGGGTGTGCCTGCAGTGCTTTTGAGAGTGTTTCAATGTTTCTGTAATATTTTCTGTAATGGTTTTACTTTCAGCAGAATGCATCTTGCAGAAGGTCACCAAAAGGTTGAGATGTACCAATTAGCAAATATTCTCATGATGTGCACAGCCTCAGTCTGAAAATCAACTTGTAGCTTCATGTGAATTTTTGAATACAATCTGTGCTTCTAAAATTGCCTTTAGCAGGTCACTTTTTAGTTTTTGCCTTCTCATCGTATCCCCAGCAGTCATGGATCTTGGTTTTCCTGGATCCAATTACATTGCACAGGGCTATCCAGAGGACATGGATACAGGCTAGTAAACTGCATATTTGAATTAACTTCCCATATAGAGTTGTTTGACCTCTGAGTGTCCTTTTATTTGCAGGAAACACTCAGTTCTGTATCACTGGGTCTATGAAAGCTCTAGCTGTCTCAGTCTTGACTGTGTAGTTAACATGATCCTATACATTGGTCCTACAAGGTGGGAAAAAATAAGGTTTTCTACCACCTCTGATCCTTGAGGACCCCAGTCTCAGATGGTGTATGAAGAGCTTTTGTAGGGTTTTTCACCTTGTAACAGGATGCCACTGTTTTCTTTCAAGAGTGGACAGCAGAAGAGAAAAGAGTTGTGCTGCTTCCCTCCAGCCTGGTGATCAGGGCATTCTTTGACAAGCAGAACAGCCATCTGTGTCTTGTACAGCAACTACCTTGCATTAATGCTCATGTTACCTTTTAGGAGACATCCCTGCTGTTTAGATGGTGCTTCAGAATTCACTGGTTCAAGAATGAATGTCTGACTCCAGCACTTCTGTGGAGCACAAGAAAGTTTCTAGTTTCTGGTCCTTAATGCCTGGCGTGATTTTTTTTCCCCATATTGTGTTATTAAGGAGCTGTTAACTAGAAACATAAATTAATTAATTGATTAATAAATCCCAAACCAAAAAACTCCCCACCCTGTCCTGCTAAAGAAAAAAGAAAACCACTGAAACAGCTTTCCATGAGTTCATCCTATGGAACCTCCTTCCTTCTTAACCCCATGGAAATCCTCAATGCAGTTACAGTTTGAGCTCTGCTTTTCATCCACTTGAATGACCACAGGAGTGCAATGAGGATGTATTGTAACATGGTAAATAATTACCTGTTGGCTTCAAGGAAGAAACAATGTTGGAATCACAGTTTCAGAGAGGATGTCGACAGCAGAATGTCTTTCCACCTGGGTGTCATCTTTTTGTGGAAATTAAATCTCAACCTATGGCCTCCAGTTTGGGTGATGTCTCACAGAAGGTGGTTTCTGAGCTGCAAAGTTTTGATTCAAATTTTCCTATCCACATCTGATTAGGTATTAGATCTGGAGCATGGGATCAAGTTTTTCCAGTCTTCATGCACAGTATACTCTTAGGGAGAAAAAAATGCCCCAGGTACAGGGAAGGAAGGAGAGAAGGAAGGAAATTACTCTGTTGTCCATGTAAACCTGAGGAACTGCATAGTTCTGTTTCATCCTATCACTTTCTGTCAAAGGTAGACATATATGGAGGTTTTGTTTGAACTCTACATGCTTCTGATTTCTTGAACATTTTCTTTCTCTACAGAGCACTGCTCACTGTGCAGGAAATTTTAAGTTTTAATTTCTTTTCAAGCTACCACCAATTTTTCTCAGTAGAAAAGAATTGACTTGGTGTCAATTTTAACTGGTGGTAGATGGAGGGACATTTTTCCTACCTGCAGTAAAAAGGCCATGGTAACTCTGAGAGCACCTGCCTATGTCCATTTCCTGTGAACTAAACAAAAATAAAATAAATAAAGTGCAGTCAGTTCTGAAAACTGATGCCTGTCGTTTTCCAGGAGCAGTTGAAAGTTAATTGAAAAGGGGGAAAAAAAAGAGTTTACTGCTCTCCCCATTTTTAGCTTAACTCTGCAGTAATCAGAGACTAAGAACTTTCTACATGCTCTTGGGAAAATGTCAATGTCTTCTATTTTGTTATGACATTTGAAAGCTGTGACAAATGAATACATATGTGTAACCCACTCACCAGTAGTCATTATGCCTGTCCTTCCCATTTTGCCCACTCTGTTGTACACGGGAAATTGTTTTGGTTCTCAGATATGGATCCTGTCTGTTCAGTTCAAACAATAATGGCTCGTGCATTAATTCTGATCACTGTCAACAAGGATTAGCTGTGACAGTCCCCGGTGCTGTTTTCAATTTACAGGGCTGCAAATTTGGAGTCAGAGTAGCTGAACTTCAGTGCTGCTGAAGTGTGGTGAGCAGGAGCCCCCACACAGTGGGGTTTGATGGCACATTTTGCCACTCGTTCACATTATTGTGCCCGCAGAAGCATCGCAGCACTGGATAATCCAACTGACTGTCACCTGGGGTGAACTAAGGTGCTCCTCATAGGGCTCTCACCTGCCAGGGCGACATGTTGCACAGTCTCAAACATGCCCATATGTTTTTGGGCAAAGTCATGTGATGAAGGTTAACACCGGATTCCCTGGAATAATTCAAAGTGAGTTCTAGCCACCCACAAAGGTGAATTTGGGTAGATCTCAGGCTATCCACAGGGGGAGTAGGGGCGTTGGCTACAGGCTCCTATGGCTACCCTGGTCTTGGTAGAGAAGTGAACAGGGCTTTTGTAACAGTCTTTGAAGAAGCTCTTTACATGTGCTGGTAGAAGTGTCTGCACACAGCTGATCCACCCAGTGCTTATGCTGACCAGTCATTACTTTTAATTAATAGCAGGATTGATTTGGAGAGATGGGCTTCCAGACTGGGGAGAGAGGTTTCTATTTTGTCTTTTCTCTTCTTTCAAAAATTGCATTCCTTTATCCTTGAGTTTTTTGCCACATTAGGTGTGGACCAGATATATGTGACTTGTTGTATGGAAGATACTCCGTGTTTCTGGGGTTTTCTACTTCAGTTAGTGGAAGGCTCAGACTAAAGACCAAGCTATGGTCTCGAACAGACATGAGTGTGCTAGATCAGCATTTAGTCTGAAGGGGGTGGAACATTAGCACATCTAAGCAGGCCTTTATGTTTACTGAGTTACTGAAAATCCAGAACCCAGTTCCCACGTAGAATGGAAATAAAGATGAGAGATATTAATAAGAATTCAGAGTCTGTTGTTCCCCCCGATTTCCCTATTTTAGTACAGGCAGTGCAATTTAATGAATTTCTTGCTACTTGGCTAAAAGGCTTTGTCTAACTTTTAATTTCCTTGTCTGTGACACTTTGCTATTTGCAAAGGGGTTATGCAGAAATTAAACCATAGTAAGATTAAAATCAGGGTAATGAGAGTTACCCTGATGAGAGTGTGCTGACATCTGAGAGCAAAAGTTTGACCTTCTGAATTTTGAAGAAGCTGCTAAGAGCCTGGATGTGCAGCACACATGCCAGGGAGATAGTGTAAAGAAAGGTCTGTCATATCTTGGCTCAGAGCTGACAGGCATGATTTGCAGCATCCTTGCAAAGAGGAAGCCTAGGTAGCTGTGTGATAAGCATGGAATAGACAGATTTCAGATATCCACATACAAATTCATTTTTTCCCTTCAGTTCAGAAACCACCAACATATCACATCCACAATGCCCCAAAGCATCCTCCCAGCCAGTTGGCTCTTAGCAAGAATAGAACCAATTTCTTAATCCTTACTACCACCTCCTGCCAACACACTATGGAAATAGAAGATGTATCTGCTTCAAAAAGCATTTGTCTGCTTTCCTGGGCAGGTTTATGCTTCAGAGGTGACAGCTGGTGCAGGAAAGAAGCACTTATTTATACATACGTATATATAAAAATATATCTATTTATATAAAAATATCCATGAAGATATATATATATATGTACATAAATATATATGCATACAGCAAATTCTTTATGTGTGCATGTGTGTATATGAAAGGGAAGAAACCGAGGAAACAGAGGAGCTGCCAGTTTTCCTGTTCAATTTTATGTCTTAGTGCTTTAGAAGAGTAGGGACAATGTCTGTATCCCTAAAGAGCAGCAGACAGAGTAGACCTTATCTTGGGATGGTTTCTAGGCCTGGCAAAGTACACTTTTTGCAAATTCTCAATTTGACATCAAATAAATTCTTAAATATGCAGAAGATCAACTGTCTCGGTTCTCCCCTTCATAAAAAAATAATCCTGCACTCACCATTTACAGAGAGTGACTCAGTAAATTCTTGGTAATGACATCTGTAGTGAAAGGAAGTATCAAGAGAAACCTAAAGAGGGCAGTTGAATTTAAAGTTGCTAAAGACCTCAAAGAGAAAAGTAGCTCATAATCCTTCTGAAAGAAAAGAAAATTCAACATGTTGACATACTAGTACAGAGTTAACAGATGCTACATGCCATAGCCTGAGCTCTCTGCAAATGAAAACTGCAATAAAAAGCATTTTAAGAATATAGATTTTATTTTTTTTTCTGAAAAAATCTCTTTTCTTGCTAAATCTTTCTCAAATTCATATTAAACAACACGCTTGCCTTGGCGCTGAATAGATGCAAAAATTGTCAATCTAAAAATTTGATTCATGCCTAAGAGAACAAGCACACATTGGATGCCAAATGCTGGTTTGAAATATATTTATTCATTCCCAGTTTAGCACCTACTCGTAGTATATAAAATGCAATGAGATATAAAGGGTACAGAAAACACGGCTCCCCCCACCCAATTTTAATAGCACATACTTACCACCATTCTTATGTTAATGAAGTGTGTGTACAGGAAGATTAAAACCTGCCTTCACTCTGCTTAAAGAACCTGAGGGAGACCAACACATCTGGTCTAGGGGGAAGATCAGTCTGCCAAAACCATTACCTCACATCATTTGCAGCAGCTTAGAACAAGGGTGGGAAGGAGAGAAGGAGATTTATTAACTTTAAGGCAGCCACATATCTGTTGTTCTATCCTACCTGCCACTTTCTCACTTTGTTTAATAATCAGTAGCCTTGAAACTCACATGTCATCTTTAGTACCTTGATAACTTTTATTCTTAATTGCTCTCTTTTACTTGGTTGGTTATAGCTCAACTACTAGAAACCAAAAGGGTTTCACATCAGAGCCAGCAAATATTAGTGAGTGTTTCCCAGGCGAAACTCGAGTGGTGAGTGGTGATGCTACAGAAACTGTGGCTGTTTGCTTGGGTTGATTGTTGTTTCCCAGATAAGATCTTAGATATCAAAAGGACATCTTTTAGAACAAAAGTGCACAGATGTGATGGACAAATAGACAGATTTTACTAGTGGTCCTGAGGAACTGTATCTTTATTCACGCTGTCATTAGTGAAGCCAGTGGGCTTGTTTTGGCTCCCAGCTCCACAGCTCTTCCACAGAGCAGTGACATTTCCCTTAGAGTTTTAGTCAATTAATGCAAGAAATATTATGAAAGACAGTAGTATTTTGTCTGTTGTTCTGTTACTTGTTGAGAATAATGATATGAGATGGTAGTTGGTTGGGTACGAGCAGATAGTGCAGATGGAGAAGGAAAGGTGTTTTTCAAAGCAGTTAGAACTATTTTAATCCACTTTGTTACAGTGACATTGCCTCTAATCCTTTCCTGATATATTATTGATAAACGTTTCACAATGTACATCACAGTAGGATTCATCAGACTTGACATTTTATCCTCACAGTGCATTTGGGAAGCTCAGAAGTCTTCTATTTCCCATTTTACATTTACATTTATTTCTCATTTTCTTGACATTGAGAGAGAAGAGAGTGTAAGGCAAATTGTTTGAACTTCAGTTTCTGCAGTTAGGCAAGAACTGCTCATCTTGTTAAAAATCAGGCCAAAGATTTTGGTCTCTAAATATAGATTTAAAAATCTAATATTAGATACATCATATGGGAGAGATTGACCTCTGTGATTGACCAGTACTGTGCAAGGGCCCTACAGTAAATCTCAGAGACAGATTTTCGATCTCCTAAAGTTTCATTCCTAAAAAGTTACTTTTACAAGGATTTTTATGCAAATAAATCTTTAGACACATCCTAACAATGAGATTTAAGTTGGCTAAATGTGTTTGAAAAACTGGATTTCTTTTCAGAAACTGAACAAAAAAAATAAGACAAAATAAGTTTTGGTCAGTTTGAATAAAAAAGTATTAACTGCTTGTTTGGGGATTTTCTTCTGAAACAACAAACCAAGAAAAAAAAATGTTCTGGCTAGATATGAGATGGTTTGACTCAGTAAAAAAAAAGTAAATTGATTTTTTTTTGAGCTTGTGTCTCTTTTTTAAGAAAAATACTGCGTGTTTTTCCAGCTGAATTGATTTAAATTTAAAAAAAAAAAGGTATAAAAGTTTAAACTCAAAACTTTTTACTCGTGCCTTATTGTAAATAAGTACTACATCTGGTTAGTTCTCCAAAATTTTGTATAAACCTTTATTTTGAATTTATGAGACCTCTGATTATGAAGCTCAATAGTGTAACTTGGACTCAAGCAACCTCTGTATGAGCCCTCTGGGTAATGTCCTCTTACAAGTGAATTCTTCCTTCTTTCTCTTTAGTTTGGTTTGTTTTATTGTTGTTTTGTTTTCTTGGAAGTGTGACTTTTCTGAGGACTGTCATAATACAGATGATATGTAGTCCATTGCTTACTTAAACACAACACATTGTGCATCCTAAATATCTGTGTTTGTCACAAACTCAGGCCAGTACAGATACTATAATCTAGTTTATTAAATAAGCTGATTAGTGTTTATTTAATTGGATAACTAAGAAGTTAATAGCACACAAAGCTGAAGAGCCCTAACAGTGGAGTCTGACAAGAAAAACAGATACAAAAATCACTAGATTGGGGAATCAGATCTTATTTAAAAATTAAATTATACAAATCCATTCAATTACCTTGAATTAATTCCTAAGTGTACACATGCACACACTGTGAAACATCATTAAGATCCATCACAGTCATATTGATTTGAATTAATTCCCTGCAACAGCAGAGATCCATACACTATTTTGTAAACTAAATCAACTTTTCAAGAGCTCTGTTCTCCAGTAGTTCAACACGGAAAAGCACAGAAGACCAAGAAACAGCACCCAAAGTCAAACCTGTGACTCTTGTGTGATACAATGAGGTCAGACATTTTGTCTCACCCCAGCAGCACCAAGTTCACCAGAGACTGCAAAACCCTGTCCAAAACCAGGTTAAGTTAGGCTTTTCTTTTTTATTTTATTTTTTCCCCCCCTACAAATCTGAGAGCTCTTAGTGTCTGAATCAGTTTGTTTAAAAGAAACCTGAATTTCTGTACAAAGCCCTCTGTGATTTGTTTTGACTGCACAGGAGATACCCTTAGAATGACTTCACACATCTCTGGTATCAAATCATCGAATACTCCAGGAATACAATGTGCTTTCTGACTTGAAAAGAGTATTGTGTGTTAAAAAGCAACTTTTGCTTTTGAAAAATGCTGGCGCAAAGCACCACTTCCAGTTTTATTCTTAAGAGTGACCTCATACTACTTGTTGTCGAATTCTGATGCCTTAGAGGTGCATGGCATGATAATTTTTTCTTGAAAGAGCAGAAGTCTCAGAATTTTTGGCTGTTTCTGTTCAAGGTCGTTATTCCTTTTGTTCAGGTAGCATTTTATCATTGAAGGCTCTGGTTAGCAAACTCATAGTCCACTCTTACTTTTATTGGAGAAGTGTATATAACATATTTTTCTTACAAATTTACAGAAAACCACCTTTCAAATACATTTCAATACTAGTAGTTTAGTAAAACAAAATTTTACATACAGTGTAATGGCTCTACGTGACTAAATATTTGTTAGATCAAATAGGCTGCAGATTTGAAAATAAAAAAGTCATGCATTTAAAAAAGTTCACAAGTCTCACAAAAAAGAAATTCCCGAGAAAATGTCACAAAGTGATTTAGACCTTGGATGATAAACTGGTTTGAGACCATGCTGTTTGCTGCTTTCCTTATTATTACAAAATCCTGTGTATTATACTGCACATCGAATTTGGAAGTTGCCTTTTTGGTGGGACAAATTTAAGCAAAGCTGTTAATAGCCTTTTGAGTTTTCAGCAGTTTTTAAGCCCTAACCTGTAGTCCCTTCTCTAACCATATATACAAACACAAACACAGGTGCACACACTTCATGTGTAGCCATTCAGGAAAAGCTAGAGGGTAAATAACACATTAATTTGACTGAGTCACCAACAAGTTTTGTTTAAAGAGGAAACAAAATATTAAAGTTTATAGAAGCAGAAATGAACACACATCTAGTCGGTAACTATAGGAACTACTTTTTGTATAAAATGAACTGGAGCATTATTGCTTAGTACTGATAAAGGACTTAGATGTTCCTATTCATAGTCATTAACAAAACAGACCTAATCTGCCCCTCTTGTGAAGCCACTTTCAGGAGAATTATTCAGTTCTCATAATATTCATGGAAAATTAGGAGGAATGATGTAGCCAAGTAGTATTTCTGTTAGAAAAACTAGTGCCAGGGACTGTTAGTGAGATATGAGTCAAATGAGGACAAAACAGACTCTTGTATTGAGTTTGTGAGAGCTTAGAGTTTATATTTGCTTGTTCTGCATGGGAAGACTGTATGTGTCCTTTGGTACTCAAGGATGCTCTCTAGCTAGGTAATGCTCTGCTTGGCATCAAAAGCTGTCTCCCAGTCTTTGTATCCTAGATTTGTTTGAGTAACCACAAGATGGGAGGAGCTCATCCTACACATCTGTCCAAACACTTCCCTACCTCCTTAAAATTTGTCTCTCGACAAATTAGGCTGCTACTGAGTTGTGCTGTACTGTTTGGTCCTGACCATTAATGTCATCACCTCTCTCTTTGTGCATTGGGGTCTGGGAGAAGAAACTGGGTGTTTTGTTCTCTGTCTGCACCACACAGCTCAGCTCATTGTTACCCTTATTGGGTGTCATTACGATAAAATAGTGGTTAAGGCAAAAACTTGATTTCTTCACCTATGCTACTGTCAAAGGGCTTCAAAATGATGGCTAAGGGTTGCTGACAGCTTCATACGAAATATTAGCATCGTGGCTTAAATCAAGTTAATGTTGGAGAGGTAATTAAATCCACAGAACTGAAAATGAGGAGATGATTTTTTCTCTTTGCTGTTATCTCCCTTATCTCTGGCACCTCCAGATTTCTGAGATCAGTTACACCAATGGACAGAGCATAGGTGTATGTTATTTAAATATGCATAAATTTTATTCAATGCAAAGTAAAACTAATTCATACAGTAAACAGACATTGAACTGCTGAATTGGGTGAATTTATGAGAAGAGTTATTTCAATTTTCTAGATGGATTGTGACTGAAAGTCCCTCTTAAACTGCTTAATTCATCTGCAGTTCAGCTCTGTGAGGGCCTCCCCATCACTGTGAGTTACTGCAGTACTTGTAATTGGGGCACTCCAGCTCTGTCTCCTGGGCTGTATTTGTGGTGCTACAGAAGAGTGCTTTGCCAGCAGACTACAGCCATGTACCCTGCAACAGCCTCTTTCTTTGGCAGCACTGAAATGCTTGTCTGAAATATTGCACTGCATGTCCACTGCAGTACTGTACAGTGAAGTGATTAGATCTGCAGCTCATATAAATCAGCTTATCACCACTGCCACCAGCCTGCTGTAAGTCACATGAAAACTTGGTCTATTACCTTCTGTTTAACTTTTGCATTATTTTATCTCAAGTTATTTCTTAGTGTTGACTGAGAACCTTATTTATATTTCACAGTTGAGATGATTAACTTCCCATCTTACACTGGTTAGAATTTTTAGATTGGGATCAGAAAGTATAAAATTGTTCCTTGTAACACTGTTGATGCGTCCAAGTTAAAATATTGTATTTATTCAACATGTTCTTCTTTTACAGAAAAAGTGTTCAGTATCATTTATTATGGTTTTCACTATGGAAAAATCATTTCTTTAAAAGTTACAAGAATGTAAAACAAGGGGTCTTCTACTGACTGTTGCTTTCTAATCTTGTATGGTTATGAAGAGCTCTGTGAGAGTAGCATGGAATGATTCATCTGTATCAATTGCAGCAGTGCTGCACCTCAGTGTCTGGTTGTCTTTGAGAATGCTGTGGAGCTGTTACCACCTAGTGCCAGGGACTTTTAAAGAGAGATGTGTTAATTCAGGGTATATTGGCATAGCAGAATGGGCTGGACAGCTTCAAACTGCTCTGTTCTTTTCAAGGAGTGCTCTGCACTAAGTTTTTTTTGTTTCAAGGTGAATATGTTCCTACTTAGAATACAGGTTGAATCTATAAAGTCAGTGGGAAATCTGGTAGATTGAATGGCTTGTTTTCCTTAAAGAAAACTCCAAAGTCATATGTCCTTACTGTATAATATTAGAAATCCAGCCTTGTCACTGTAAAACACAGAAGAGCTCTGAATGTTTCCATCCTGAAAAGTTTTTTAAAATGGCAGTAAGTGATCTAAATTTACAGGCGTGAATACTTATCTGAAATTGAAGGGGAGAAAAGCACCTAACACATATTTAGGCAAAGAAAACCCACTATTCTAGTCTATAGAAAAAAAAAAAGTTACTGAAACCTTTCAAAATGCACTGAAAAGGATAATGTCATACTATTAGGAAAACTTGCAATTAGATTCAGGTAGGCTGTTAAATTGGCTTATTAAATTCAATCTGCAATCTGAATAGCACTGAAGGTTTGGAGGAAAAAAATGTGTCAGCCAGTTATGTCCACTGTTGCTGTGACAACAGGATTGGAGAACAGTCTGATTAAAACAAAACAAGCTCTCCCAAAAATAACCAGTAAAACCAACAGAAGAACATTCTACTGGCCCTACTACACCCAAATAATCAGAAAATAAGAACATGGTGATGTTCCAACTTAATGAAAATAAACCATGGAAGTACTGAAATTCTACTTGCTGCTGTTGTCTAGAAAAATAGTAAACCCAGAAAGGGATAACTCAAATCTGTTGTCTATTGGGGTGTCTAAATGGAAATGGACCCCCATGTCTTGCCTGTAGCTGCTACACAAATTACTGTTACCTTTTCATATAAGGTTTTATCTTCAATTTGTGGACCAAACTAGCTAATTTACCTGTTGCTGTGGTGCTGTGGTCCTTATTTTTAGCTCTGTACATGTAGCTGGGTATTTGCAGGGCATAGCAACTGTTATATCCAAATTCAGGGTCACAAGCCACAGGATGGTAACAGTGGTAGGCAAGGGTCATTGTTTTCTTCAAATTAATTTCATCTCATTAAGCCAAATTATAGGAGGTACCCACAAGTTGTGAGGATGAGGGCAAAGATGTACAATTATTCTAATTTGAACTGAGTGAGTTTAGTGATTGGGGAAGTTTTGGTTGTTGGAAGCAGAGAAAAAGGAGAGAGAGAAAAGGCTAAATTTTAAACCTGCCACTTAAAATATGTCTACTAAGACGTAATTCGACTAAGCAGCAGCAAGTAACTTTAATTAATCTCTAATTAAACCCATGAGTTTTAGCTGAGAGAGGGTTTGGTTTCTTAAAAATTATAATAAAAAAAAATACCTCTACCACCAAAGACTGTATTTCCAGACTCTCTTAGCCTTAATTGCAGTCACAAACACCTCAAGCAATTTTCTGGGCCAATTAAATCAGGGCAGTGGCTAGATTAACATATTGCAGTGCATTTGGTGTGCTTGCTTGCACATTTGGTGTGCTTGCTCACTGGAGTTAAATGGCTCGAAAAGTGAGGAACAGGCTGGCCCCCAGACCTAGATCTTGCAGCTGGCGTTGCTCTGCAGTTCCTGTGGCCACTTCAAATCTTTATGGGTAATATTTTTTTCTACTGATGCCTAAGGAGACTTAAAAGGTAGGAAAATAGCAAGAACAACTACCAAAAAAAAAAAAAGAGAGAACAAAAGGTGACGGGAAAAAATTGAGCCTTTCTTATTACCTGGCATTTAATGTGCTGAGAACAGATTCCACTGAAGAAGAGCTCTTCCTTCTGTGCTCTGCTCCACTGCAGTATAATAAGCACTGTTTGTGTTCCCTATGTAAGGGAATGAAGTTTTGCATTGATATTTTTTAATATACATCTACTGTAATGCTACTTTGAGGGATGATTCACTGCATAGGAGCAGACATCAATACTGAACACAGGGCAACATTTTCCCTCATTTTTTGGAAGCAGTGAAATTTGACAGTGCTTTTTGCAGTGCAAACACTGAGGATCTATAGAGAGTTCTGTTTCTGAGACCTACATCTCTTGAGTATGTGATTTATGTGATGCATTTGTCTATTTTCTAAAGGGTTAATTGAGAAGGGGTGCTGAAATAAGCTAAATATGGTGTTTATGTGAGCTGATCCATTTCATTTGTTTCATACAGTCTTAAAAAATATTGTTTCCCTGCCTGCTTCTCTGTTGACCTTAGATTACTTCTTATTTGCGACCACATTTATATTTCATGCAATGGAAATGGAACCAAAGAAGTTTCATGCTGTAAATATAAAGGAAGAGGAAATAGTAACATCAAACACTGACAACAGATGAGAAACCAACGTCAGAAAATGTGGATGGAAATTATATTTGAAATTGGAGAGTATCTTCTACAGCAGTAGAGTGAAATGGAGGTCAGAGGAATAAAGAAGTTTATGTGAGGGAGGGAACTTGCCAACTCCAAAGCACATTTAGATCACATGGGTATGATGATGGGACAGAACCCTTTCTTTCCATCTGAGTTGTGTGCATATGGAGCCTACACACCTGGACAACCTTCTAGGCACCTACATTTCTGCTGAGGTGTGATTGTAGGAATCTTAGACTTTGACAGCTTAACACCTACCTTATAGACATGTCCTGGTGAGGATCCACAGGCTGGATGTTTTCCAAACATACTTCTTCACTCAGGAAATATGGCCTGGCATGTGTGCTCAGAGTTTCAAGATTTTTGAATGCAAACTGAAAAGATTTTAAGTAATTTTTAAAACAGGACATTTTGTGATAATACAAATGATTCTTTGGGATTTTAAAATAATATGGTTTTGTTTCCTAGTTTTAAAGCAATGATAATACTAAAAGAAACTGAGGTTATTTAAAAGCAGAAAGAACATGACTGATGACATTTACAAAGACATGAAACTAACACTCCAGTGTCAGATTATTTTAAATTAGGCATGTCTGTTGAGGTATTAGCTAGCAGAGGTGTATCTGTCTTTGTAGTATTATTTATGCAAATTCATTTTGAGCTGCAAGATTTATAAAGTTTGTGTCACTAAATCAAACAATCATACATAAAATGTGTGAAACATGGACCAAGTCAGTAGTGTGACCCTTTTGGATAGCCTCAGATTTTATATACTTGATTTATTACCTTCATTTTCATAAATAGGTCTGGATTTCCTTGTCCATTAGTAAGCTTTTAAGCAAATTGCATATTCTTATCAAAGTTCATGAAAACTGTAGCAACTTTAAAATGACATTTAGAGAAAGAGAAGAGCAGCCTTTCAGCTGCCCTGATGAAAAGGGTTGTCAAATCCATCTGGTATTGTCTCCCTTTATTTTACTGCATTTGTTACCATATTGAAAAGCGTGAACTGGCTGTAACAGAGTCTGCAATGGTTCTTGCTGTGACTTCTGCTGGTTACTTAATCTCTTTTACAAGGATAGCCACTGACTTCCTAAAACAGGAGATGCTTTGGAATGATTCATCTATGACTTAGGACACAGCCAAACAATGCTGCTGAATACATGTGGGTGGCTTCATAATGTTGCCTTACAGAAGGCAAGACATGTCATAGTCCATTTGAGGGGTGTGGAAGGCTGACTGCATTTCTAGTCACACTTGAGCACAGTTTTTTACAGCTTTAAAAGAAATTCATGTCTGTTTGAAATTTTCTGACTTAGCAAACCTGAGCTATTCGGGTATTGGACTGTGTTAGAATTGCACAGTCAGTTGATTTGATGATGCTGAGAAATGTCTCCATCAGATTCCACCCCAGTAAAAGCTTTACTGATCTCATAACTGTTTAGCAGAATAGAACAAAGACTTTCCATTCTGGGATAATTTGGAATTTGCTATCCCTGACTGTTTTGAATTTTAGGTGAACTTAAAGGTTAAAATGAGCTGAAACCAAGTTTTACTTGATTAAGAGGGTCCAAAGAAATCAGATCTCTTGTACTGGAAGTGCTCATTTCTGTTTCTCTCAGATTTGATATAAATAGTGGCATAAGTATTCCTAACATCACACTGACCATTGTGTGTGGAATAAAGCCTGAGGCTGGTAGAAATTTCTGTGAGCTTGTATTGGGAGAGTTTCCAATCCAGAAATGCTTATGGTGCAAATCTAGAGTCAGACAGTAGTTCAGAGCTGCATACCAGATGAGATATGTAAAGGATAGAAATTATTTATTCTGAATGGACATGAAGAAACACAATCTGGAAAGACAAAAAAAAAAAAAAAGTTTTTGCTCAGACATTTGGCACCAGCAACACAAACCAAATTAGATTCATGTCCATGCTCTGTTCTGACCTTGCAATGTCCTCAGTAAATTCCATCTTGTACCATAACCCCTCAGTTCAACACAGCCTTGGTTTATTCCCAATTTATAGGATACCTTACATTTCCAGTAGAATTAGACAATCACTTGGAAAACTGGTAAGAAGAGAAAAATAAGGCTGTTTCATATGCCACTTTATTGAAGTCTTGATGCTTGAAATATGGATAATTTAATTTGGGGTGATGCTCTGACTGAACAACTAAGATACTTAAAAAGAAAGTTGTAATTGGAAGAAGTGTTTAAAGTTTGAATTTTGAGATAAATTGCATTCCCTGTGTGTATGTGGAGAACTTAACAACTCAAATCTAAAAAGTACCTTAATGTATCTGACATTTACACAGAAATGTCTCTGATTCACTTTGTTTGTTTGGTTTTTTCCATTCTGACCCCCTGGGAATTTTGGGTCATGGCTCAAAACTTGACTGCTAGTGTTTCATATCCAGGCTTGTGATTATTGGGCATTGTAATGCCTTTTGCTGTGTTTCTTTGATCTGCTTGCCATCCAACTCCATCATGAATAATTAGTTCAGCATTCTTCAGTAACAATTATGAGAGATGATTTGTCTTTCAGAAGTCCTAATCTAACTAATTTTCACATCTGTTTAATATACTTTTTTCACTGAAGTACTCATGTTATACTCTCTCCTTCTTAATGCTGTTTTCTCATCCAAAACAACACACTAAACACCTTCAGTTTTGGTGAGGTGAATGATTCTAACCTTTGGTAACAACGTGGAGAGTTTCTGATACTCAAAATTTCGTGTTAGGATCTGAAAACTCTATACAGATATACATAAAATGTTATCATGTCCATTTAAATCTAAAATGCAAAAAAAAGCCAGAGAAACTTTTGTAGTAAGAGCCTGAGGACCATTAGCAGGCCACATTCAGAACTTGGCTTCTACTTGGCTCCTGATCTACTCACTAACCTGTGCTTCCTCCCTAAAGTTCATTGCAGAAATGGTACCAGTGGGAAGTTTGTCAAAATCTGTAGTTCAGCTGCTTGTACCATCTTCACATAAGGAAAACTTAAAATATTAAGCTATAGTATATTTAAGCTATTAAACTGTACTGTGACATTAGAATGGCAAGGATATGCTTTTCCTCAGGAAAGGCTGTAGAAAAGAAGCAGTAAATCTGTTATGACAAGCGAAAAGTGCATAAATGTTATAATCTTCACTGACAAAACCATACCTTGGTTTAGGCAAGATTAGACTTCAAAGCCTGGTTGTTTGTGCTGTGCTAAATTCTGCATCTGTGCTTCTAAGGTGAATTTAACTATGGAACAGAAGTTCACGGAACATCAACGTCATGTAGGTCAGGTGTAGCTTACATTGTGTGAAAGTTCATGATTTGCAGTGAAACCTCAAAATCAATAAATCACCTGGGAGAATATGGTGGTGGCTGAGTGTAGTGCACATGCTGTGCTTTTAGCACCTGGTTCAGAGAGTCGAAAAGTTCCAAACACGTTGCTGTTTGTGTTCTCAGCTTTGAGTAATGCACATTTTTGGAAGAAAGTTCTACTTTAAAGATTTCTTTTAAATATCGGTACCCTGCAGTTTTACACCAGCTGGAGCTTTGGCCCAAGCTGTTTGATCTGTCTTTCATGAGGAGAGTTCAGGATTTCTGTGCCTGAGTGATGGCAGGAATGCTATGTAGGTTAGAACCCTTGGGCAGAGCTGCACTGGAAAGGTTCTAATGAGTGACAAGGTAAGCCCTTTAAAAATGCAACGAAAAAAAATCAACCGGCAGATCATTTGTACAGGACTTAAAAGAGGAAAAGGTAGATATAGAATATTAAAAAGTATAAAATAAGGAGTTTCATCCAAATGGATGTCTATTGTTCTCAGCTGGGTCAACAGGCATATTGGTGTTCCTTAGGAAAAGAAGCATGAGATGCTTGGTAAATATCAAATAATTTGTAGGATGGGTTTAATAAATGCTAAAAAGCTGAGTTCTCTTGTTTAAAAGAGAAAAAAATCCCCAAATCCCAGAAGGTATTCCCAGCAAGAGTTTCAAAAATTTCAACCTAAAATGTAACCTCATTTTTATCAGAGACAAATCCTCGGTATCTCCTTTTACGGGAAGCTTTAAATGCCTGGTCCCTTCAAATGCTGGAACAGTACAATTTTACAACAGGCTTTCTCTTTGCCTAGCATCCACATTATTTTCTTCGTCTCAAAAACCTGAGAAATTGTAATTAACAATAAACCAGCTCCCTGTCACAGATTCAATGTTATGAGCAGAACCTGCTCGGTTTGAAAGGGATATGAAGACTGTGACTGTTGGATTGCAGAGACCGAGAGCACTGCACAGATGACACATTTGATTTCTGTAGGGAAGGGGAAAAATGACTGCTCTAACTAATGACATTCCCTGATGGCCAGAGTTACTGTAGACAAAATGGCAAGGCTGGTATTGCAGTAGAAAATGTTAAGGCAATGAAGTTGAGGTAAAGGAAATACAGTCATGAAAAGAACCCCACTTGTTTAGGTTTCAACTTAGACTTTGAGATGTTCCAGACAAGTGAGGAAGCTCATCTGAGTGATGAATGGTACAAGAAGGAAGCTAAACAAACAAATGTATGGAGAGAAGTTGCTCATAGAAGTTCCTTACAATGGGTGATTACACTTTCAGAGCAGGTCTGAGCTATATAAGAACAGTTAAGTCAAAAGGGCCTGTTGTGCTCAGCACTTCTGCAAATTGTGTTGCTCAGTGATGTGTGTGGCTGAGCAAGAACTAATTTGTTCTTAGAACACCTGTTTTTTTAGGGTTGTTAACCTGATTTGAAAAGATTTTTACGTGTATATACTATATATATAAAAACATATATTTACACACACATATAGGAATCAAACCAGTAAGAATCAGGGCTTTTAGTTTTAATGTTATGTTAGAACTTGGCCAAAACTTAAAGCTGTGTGGGTTTTGACACAATGGTGTAGGAGATATGTTGCTTCTTACAGTTGGTGTCTGCTGTTGTGATCTAATTATTTGAATTCAACAGATTTAGGAGTGAAATGATGCTCATTTCTCAGAATGATTCAAGTAAAGTACTGTGGAAAGTGTGAAATTTCACTGCTGACACCACAGAAATTATGGCATAAGAAAACAATGGAAGTTGGTGTTTGGAATAATTATTCTATTATTCTGTTACATGAGTGGTTGTGTGCACAGAACGTGCCCTGCACACCGTGACAGAAATCAGAGGAGAGATGAGCTTGGCTGAGTCACAGAAGAAAACACAAAATACACTCCAACCCCCCAGGAAAACTGAACTACTTTGAAACAAACTTTGTGGCTGCTGTAGGTGTTGCTCACATGTACGCTGCAGAAGGAGAGGAAAAGGTGAAGGTGGCAGGTTGATCCCTGAAGTAGCATCTACTTCTGCTTCTGCCTCTGCTACTACTGCTGAGCAAAAAGCTGATTATCTTTTTGTCCTTCCCTTCCATTTTCCTTGCTTTCTTTTAAATTGTGAGGGAAGATGCCAGTGGACAGGAAACAGAGAAGTGGATGAGGAAATCTTTTATTGTTGCTGCACAACCTTGTACTGAATTTTGATTGACTAATTCACTTTATGCAGTTGACTCCACAGATTGGCTCACTGAAGTGGATTGTTTTTTATAAGTCCTTGAGGATTTTTCTGCCTGGTCTGAGATTCTCTTCTCAGCTTTTCCCATTCCTTGTGTTTTCCTTCCATTTCTCTATTTTTATTTGCACTGCTGCATATATTAAAAGACAAAGAGATTTGATTTTACTAATCTCCTTGTGCCTATGTGTGTAGTGTACCAAATGTGGAATAAAGAGTGATTAAAGTATCTTTTTAGAGGATAACAGAGTGAAGGACATACAGCTTGACTTTGCTGTTAAACCTACAGAAGTAGATGAGGAAAGAGCTGATTATCAGGATGTCAGGTAGCTGAATTGTTATTCCTTAGAAAGCACCTGAAGTGTTTTTAGACTGTATTTTCTTCTGTTAGGGTTGCAACTTTATGATTTTGTTTCCCTTTTTTTTAATGTTGTTGATGTACATCCTTTGTGTTTAGTGGCTCAGTGAGGAATGCCTGAGGTTCTCTCCAAGTTGCTATTGATAGAAGATGAACACAAAAATGCATTTAAATTCAGCAGTGTCTTCTAGTTTGCCAGGTACCTTAGCTTTTACTTTTATTTTTTACTGATGGGAGGAAGAGGAGCATCCTTCATTTTTGCCACTTTGCAGGGTAATTTTGAGCACAGCTTGATTGGTATAATCAGTTTGCTGTGAAACAAGTGAGCAGTCTGTGTATTGCTCATTCTTCTTTTCCTCAGAGCACGTGCAGGATTTCAGAGAGGCATCACCCAGGTGCTCTCTGTCAGGAGCTGTGAGAGCTCCTCACACTGCAAATGCCATGAGAGTTCAGAAGGTGTTCAGGAGCACGTAAGAACTGGTCCTGTTCCTGACTGACCATTCCTGTGGTGTGTTGGATGAGCTGAGGAAAGCCATTGCCCTTGTTTTCCTTTTTGTCTGACTTATTTAGATTACAAATGGCACATGTGGTGTTGCCAAGTGGCAATTTACAGAAAGCATTATAATACCCTGATATAGATAATATGTATCAAAATTAGCTGGTGCTGGGACACTTGCCCTTCAGCAGTAAAGATGCTGTTCATATGGACTCAGAAGTATTCTGGAGGTGTTAGAACAGGATAGATACAGTGCTCATAAATTATTGCATCTTAGGCACGCAACCAGATCCATAAAAAGGATTGTTTCTTGTTATATGTTGGCCTCCTACCAAATGACAACCCTGTTCTGACTTGCAAACCTTAGGAAATGTTTCACTCCTGAGAAAGAACAATAGAGGGAACATCAAAGTAACTGGAATCCAGAAGAAGAGTTTTAAAATAGATTTAACTGTCCCATTTTGGATAAATTGGCAAGAAGAAGGAGAAAACTTTCTAAGGAGAAAATAGTGAGAACAACTGCTCTGAGAGGCAAAGTGTTAAGAGGCTGCTGGTCATGCCAAGTGATGCAGGTAGCAGTATTAGCCCTTTCTGCTGTGGATCATCATGGTACCTTTGAGGAATACGGGACTGAGGATCAGGGAAAAAATGTGTTGTCCATATGTTGTATATATGTGGCTTTGTGAGTTCTTCCTATGCATCTAGAGTCATTCTACCTCCTTTTTTTTTCTCTTTAGAGGTCACTACATAGGCACTGTACTAAAAGTTGTGTTTGGTTTCGTTCATTTTTTTTTTTTTTTTTTGTCTATGGATACATAATGAATTCTGGTAACATAATTTTTCGCACCATTAAAGCTAATAGGTTTTCATTACCATTTCCACTGGTGTCAGCATTTTAGTGTCATATAATTTTATTTACTTTTTCCCCACACAAATACACCCTGGTTCTCTGTGTACCATCTGCTGCAAGAGTGTGAGCTGGAGGATTGATGGTGCGATAACACACTCGGGATCTGCTGTTGTTGGGGAAGGGACATCCAGCTCTGCAGCCGTGGGCTCCAGCGTAACACAAATATCAGGAGCGGCAAAGGCAAATCACAGAGTCATCACAGCGCATCCTGTGGGAATTTTTTGACACTAGGAACAATCTGAATCTCCCAGTTGGGTTGCTGCACGTGCTTTGTGCTGTGTACCTGTTCCTGTTGACTGAGAGCGCCGGGCTGTGTGCCCTGACGAGCCCCGTGCAATCTGAAATTCAGAGGTTGTGGTGAAATTAAATGACCAGCTTCCAGTTTCCACTCTGGGTGGGAGGATCTAATTAGAACAAAAATGCTCTTAGTAAAGTATTTTTCTGTAAGTGGTTCCAATGACTGTCATATGAAGGTTAATTTGATGAAATCTGGTTAAACCTGTAACAGCAACTGTGGAAATCTGAGGAGATATCCCAAAAACTCTCCACTTTTTTCTGTTTGTCTACAGCTGCAAAGTTTAATCTAATAATCTTACACACTGCAAAAAGGAGGCAGTTCTTTTTACACTGGTAAAAAAAGAGGGCACCTTTTTGTCTGTATTTCTATTTAAAGATGGCAAAGGATGCAAAATTTAATTAGGAGTTATTCTTTTTGCTTACATGCTTGAAACATATGAATTCCTTTCTACATTTAGATCTTTGAAAATCTGGTGAATATTGTACAATATATCACTGATTAAAAGAATCTGAGCTTCATATTGCTACAGGAATTTTTGGGTTTTAACAAACTATTTAAAGAAACTTCCCTCAAGGCCTCTTAATCACTGAAATACCCATAAGCCCAATTTTAATGAATCAAGGGTATCTTTAATAGCTTTATTTTTTCTTTAAAAATTTATTTTGTACAGAAGGTTGAAAAAGCAGTTACAAAATCTAAATTAATTAATTGTAACTCTTCAAAAAACAAAACCAGACAATCAGATGTACATTTGCAATTTAAAGTCAGGATGTTTTTTGTGTTGTGATGACACCACTTTCTTCCCGTTTGACCAAAACACCATTTCCTTAGAATACAGTTTCTACTTAGCTGTCCATCTGCTCTCATTTTTCAGCTGAAGCTGGTGAAACCAGGGATTTGGCCATTTGCAGTGCACTGAGCACAGTGAGGTCCTGGGCTCTGCTTGGTGCTTCCAGGCTCCATAATAAACAAATGGAGCAGATTTCTGAAATAATATAAAATCATTAAAAGATACCTTGGCTTCTTTCCAAACAAATTGGGTTTGTTCACTCCAAAAAAAGATAAGGCTTCAGGGTGAATTGCAGCTTTCCAGTACCTGAAGGGAGCCTGCAAAAAACATGGAGAGAGACTTTCTGTAAGGACATTTAGTGGTAGGACAAGGGGTAATGGCTTTAACCTGAAAGAAAGTAGGTCTAGATTAGATATCAGGAAGAAATTCTTGACTGTGAGGGTGGTGAGGCCCTGGCACAGGTTGCCCAGAGAAGCTGTGGCTACCCCATCCCTGGAAGTGTTCAAGGTCAGGCTGGATGGGGTTTTGAGCAACTTAGTCTGGTGCAAGGTGTCTCTGTCCACAGCAGGGGAGTTGGAACTGATAATCTTTAAGGTCCTTTCCAACCCAGGCTATTCTATGATTCTATGGAATGGAACACTTTGTTAGGCATCTACCAGGAGGTTGTGTGCATTCCTGCTCTGCAATTCTTTTTTTTGGAGGTAAAACATTTGTTTTATTTTGTTTTTGGTTTGTTTTTTTGTTTGTTTGTTTTTGTTTGTTTGTTTGTTTGTTTGTTTTTTTTTGTTGGCAGTTTAGGTAAGAGGCACGAGACTGTAAGGGCTTTGGGGCCAAAACTTCCACATTGTATTCAACTGAAGAGCATTCAGCACCCACTGCCTTGAATAATGCTGCAACAAATATGACATACAAATGCATTAGCAGTGAAGATCCAGCTCAGATCAGGGGCATTAGGCACAGACATTTTTGCAGTCTTCTTCCTCTTTATTCACAACAAGCTAATTTTAAAGAAAAAAACCTTACAGAATTCCAAGAGAATAAATAAACTGAAAAATGTTGGTATTATTTTCTGGTAGTAGTAAGCAATATCAAACAGTGAGTATCAGCTGGAATGAATCTCAGTAGAAGTTGTTTTTAAAAGTGCAATAAAATTCTAATGTCTTCTGAAAGGTTATTATCCAAGTAAAGAAGGCATTTATATATAAAGCTGTGTCAATTTGTCTCGTCAAGATGGGGCTTTTCATGAAACCAAATGTGAACTAATTCTTTTTTCACTTACCTCGTAAGTAGCTTCATTCCACCACTACTGAAGTCAATGACAGAGCTGCCATTAAATTCTTTTCAAATAATAGCACGGAACTGATGGCAAAAAGGCCATGAGGTGGCAATTCCAGCTGGCAGCATTTACAAAGGAGACTTTATGAGGAAGTTGGATAAATTCAAAGCCAAAGTGCAGTAGAAGGTGACAAATTCTCAATCATTAGACTGGATTTACGGAAAAATTTACTATAACAAATTAAAAAACTGACAGAACTTTGTATTAGTGCTGTTACTTTTAATTGGTGGAATGTAGCAGAACTATGGAATTATGAGCTGGTAAAGAGGTTTATAGAAACCAATTAAAGTATAAACGTTAAGAATGGCTGTATTAAGTGGCTGGGAAAAATTTTCAGGCATTTCCTGAGGTTGTGTTCTTCACAGAGATGTTTTAATTGCTAAGGATACTGCTCTGAAAAGCAAGTAGCTTATTTTATTACATTCTGTTACTTCTGTAGGCACCCACTTATCCCTCTAGATTGTAAAATAGTTTCTTTCTGCTTATTTGGTAGTTTATGTTTCCTTTTTTGAAGTGATTTGGGGTTATTCCATTCTCTTTGTATATTCCTTTCATGGGGAATATGGATCATCACCTGCCACTGGAAATCCTCCTCATTATAATGTCTATCTAGAGTGGGTAAATATCATCATAATTTCTTTCCAGTCATGAAGATCCCAAAGAAATAGCTCCCATACGGTATTTAGAAAAAAAGAATTCTGACCTCCTAGACTGCAACACAGAAAGATGAGGGACGCTCACAATAAATATTTTTAACTGATACAATTCTAGGGTTTAGGAAAGGTGCAAAAAATGAAGAAAAAAGCAATACACAGCCTCCTCAAATTAAAAATGGTACTTTTTTCCTACTTATAAAAACAAAGAACTAAGCAAATCTGGCAAAGCTGCAGTGGGACTATTTGTACTCATTAGCTCCTGTATAGTTATGTTTTCCTATGATTTTATTTTATATATATGTCACTTTGAGTTCCGACCCAAAATCCTTTTGCTTCTGTGTTAGTGATGGAAAGATTTCCTGGTCCTGCTGCTCTGGATCTGCTGGCATGTCCATTCTTTATTCAAGTGTCTCCCTATTCAGGTCTACCTTCAGGTAAACAAGTCTCTTTTGCAGTCTCCTTATGCATGAGAATTTTCCCATGCCCTTAATCAGATTTAACTAAGCCCTTAATTGTCTCATTATATTTGGTCAGATTTTCTAATACGATCATTTACATCACTTAGATGACACAGAGTGGTTATAATCTGGCTGTAAATTCCCTGTGGCTTAGAGAAACTAATGGCTGGACTCTATCTGACAGCTTAGAGTTTTCTCCTTCTTCCCAGCATAGTTGATTTGCTGGAGGGGAATAGAGAATATGTGTGGGGGTGCATGAGATCAGCTGTGTTACATCAGTCCAGGGCTGGGAAGGAGTGTGGCCCAGTGGGTTTCAGCCACTTGTAGGATGAGGAGTTGTAAGAGTTGTGTTTATTTATGTCAGTGAAAGCGGTAAAATTTAACCTCAGAAGTTTGGGTAATAATTTATGTGTCTCAAGTGGGTGAAATATTCAAGTGTCACACTCTGCAAAATCCAATGGCTGTGCTATTTAAGGCAGGTTCTGTTTTTATCAATAGATCATTTGTGACATATGACAAAAAAAGAAAGAGAGCCTGAGGCAAAATAGATTTTAGCTA
Source organism: Corapipo altera (assembly GCF_003945725.1). Lineage (NCBI taxonomy): Eukaryota > Metazoa > Chordata > Aves > Passeriformes > Pipridae > Corapipo > Corapipo altera. Next base: position 12,834,922 of record NW_020884891.1, read on the forward strand.
GGTCTGAATTAGATTTTATAGGTCAGCTATTCTCAGTTAATTCAATACCCTCTGATTGCTAAAAAGGTACTTAATGAGGCTTAATTAGAAGGGATGTCTTTTATTGTCATTTAATGCTGTTGCATTTATATGAGCCCAGTCTTTGGCAGCAGGTTTTTCTCTTAGTGATTCTTGGGTCTCAATCAAACAAAGGCCAATAAATGATCCCATTGGCTCCAGGCTTCCTGGCTGATGCTTGGAGTGTAAGTAGCATAAGGACAATCTTTAGAGAATGTGTGACCACTGTGCAAGCCTCAAATAGCCCAATGTACATATGTGTTTCGACTAAACTGATATTGGAAATGCTAAGGACAGGCAGATTTGACTGAAAAAAAACAAAAAAAAAAGTAAATAAAGGATGTTGACATGACAATAAATTAATTGGATTTGATTTATAATAAATGTATCTCCGTCAAGCTCCCAGATGTGCTTCTCTTACAGTTGAATGCTGTTAAATTCTATACAATGACAGCCTTGTTAAATTAAAATTAAATGCTAATTTAAGACATCTAAAGGCATTATCACATTTTGTTCTGAACTGTGTTTCTAATGACTTCAAATCACGTGTGATGCATTTGTTGCGAATTTCTGTTGCGATTGTTCTGGAGAATTTGTGGGGTTTTATTTAATAAATTGTATCCCCTTCCCTGTAACATTTTACAACAATAATGAAGGCACAAGAGTTAATGAAGCACAAACTGAAGGCATAAACAAGGAAGTGGTTCATACAAAATACATGGAAATATAACGACTAAATGAGAGAGAAATAAGATTGTCATGAAGAAGATGCAATGAAAATTTAGATGAAGAATTTCAAGTTATATTTTCAGCCATCAAAATCCTACCAATTGAAATGTTAGCTGGTGTACTAATAGATTATTTAGATTATTTTTGTTTAGTGAAATTAGGATATATTTCTTTTCAATACACATGCTGCTTGAACAACTAACCTTTAACTAATGTGCTAATGCCACTTCCAATTGATGTATCTATTTAAAATGAACAATGCTTGTGACAGAATACTGAAAACAATTAGGATGAACTTGTCAAAATTAATAGAAGAGATGACATCTTCATCTTAGACAGCAAAGGCTATTAGAATCAAATGTTTTTCATAAGAAGACTTCTCACTGTTTGTGTGTGGTTTCAAAAAGATGCACGTTCCCTTTCTCGTCTTACAAAAGATAAGTGATGTGAGTAGATCCCAGCTGGATTGTAGAGTCTTAGAATTTCCTTCAGGAAACTCATATTCGTTAAGTTTTTGGATGCCTTTCAGAAGGTACCTCCATTCAGCTGAGCAGTTCTGAGCTTTCAGGTGCTGATGGACATTGTAGATACAGTCTCAGATTTGTTCATGGGAAAGGATTCTCCTTGAAAAATACCTGTTCATGAGAAAACTGAAAGGGTATAATGTAGTATGTAACAGGCTGTTCCACAAGCAACAGAGCTACATAAATTTAGCTTCCTGTAGATTTTTTCCCGTGTTTTTCCCGTATATCCAGCTTCACATTTCGTGCCCTCTTTGATCTTATTCATTACCACAATACCATTCCCATCCCTTAAATACCTCTATATTTGAAATCTTCTGCCTCACACATGATCTGAATCTTTCTTATGGACATTTTTATGTTATTCTATATAATATGATCACCTGTGCAATGTGAAAGATAAAGCAAACATCCTGGACAGTACCTAGCAGCAGCAGCATCTCTCCAATGGTTTTATTATTATTTGATGGCAGAAGAAAAACTGCCATTGTAATAATGGCCTTTTTTAAAATAAAAGGCTGAAATCATTATACTAATATTTGCTTAAAAATCAAAGGTTATTGCATATTGTTTAAGGATAACGTGGCTTGCTGTGTTTTGTTGAGAGCTTGCTTAATCTTCCTTAGTCAATAACTTACATATACTTTGCTAGAACAACTTAGATTTGCTATGTCTCTCCCATATACTGAATTAAAGGCAAGATGCTAATCTCAGTAATGTATCTTGAGATCTTCCTGTCTTCCATGTGTTCTGTCTAAGCCTCTGTGGTACTAAAAGTAAATCTTTGGAGTGCATTTCAACAGAGTGATAGTACATTGCTATTATTTTTGGAACTATATTTGATGTTGCATAATTACTACAGTGAGTTCTGTGCCGCCAGAAGCCTTCATTAATCACAAATATTTTGCTCTTCTAGTTATGGCTCTTCCTTCCCTTGTTCCGCTGACTTCCGTTTTCTTTCTTATTTTATTTGAATCACTGGCCCAGAGCAGCTATAAAGTGTAGACATTTATGGGCAAAACAAAGAACAGCAAATTCTACATTGGGTAATGTAGGCAGTCATTTGTTTGTTTGCATGCTGAGAAACCTGCCAAAAGTACCAGAACTTCTCTCTGGTGAATAATGTAATAAATTAGATTTCATCACCATGTAATCACAGGTCCATGAGAATTGGGTATAAAATCTTTCTTCAAATATTTCCTCAGTGGAGCCCATCGTGATATGCACACAGACTCTGTTTGAAAACGTACTTGCTTATTACGTGCTTGTGTTTGCTTTTCAAAGAAAAACAGCCTTTTTCACCTCAAAACCTGCATGGAGGCTCTGCGTGTTACTAGGTAATAAAAATGTGTAAAGAAGAGTTGACTGTAAAAGTAGGGCATATTTGTAAGCATCTGCTACATTTATATTTTCTAAATATGTCCATTTGAGTAGGCAGAGCCACAATTTAGCTGAAACACAACAAGACCAAAAAAGAGACTTTACAAATAATCTGACTTTCTTTCAAAAATGTCATATTTTAAAAGCATCAAGACTTAAATAAATAAATGAGGAGGACTGCAAGAGTTCAATGAAGCTGATACAGTCTGGGAACCTGGTGGCTACTTCTGTTGTGTTTATTGACATTATTTCATTTTTAAGTACACAAGCCAGCTGCTGGAGGGCCAGATGTGCTGGGGTGCATCAGTCAGTCAAAGTACATCAGTCCAGCATTGCTGAGAATCCTGTTAAAGCCACAGCAAACAGAGGATGTGGCCACTGGCTTATGAGCTGATTTCCTAAGTATTAGTTTCTCAATAACTATGTAAAAACTATTACTAGGGTTTGAGAACCTTGTAAAGAAAGGTACCAGTGGATTCACTGGTGTCTTACCCTCATCCCTGGAAGATTTGAGGCATCCCAAGTAAGCGCATAAGGTAATAAACTTTGAGTGGTTTTCAATACATTAGGTACATAATGCATTTTTCTGATAACAGTGAGCTGACAGGAATACATGAAAATAGGTAAAATCACAGGAAGGTACCTGTAGACACCCTCTCCTAGAAAATTTTCATTTTGACAGAAGGCTCCCATACTCCCAAACTTTTCTTTTGGGGCAGCAGTACTCTGTTTACAACACAGGGATCTCTGGACCCTAAAGTTTCTCTGGTGGATTCCTTTTGATAAGTTTAAGAAACTGTTGCTTTGGGGTTCTTTTTTCCTAGGGGGTGGTGGTGTTCATTTCTGTATGTAGACAGCATGCTGGGTCTCAGAATCCTGCTTTATTGTTTTAAATATAGCTCCTTAACATTATTTCCCCTCTTTAATGAAGTGATTACAGCTTTGTGAAAAGGTCTTTTTGCTTCTAATAGGGTCTTTTATTCTGAGTTTAAAAGCAACATCTTTTTTTCCCTTCCTCTAATATAGTCATGAAGATTTTTATACACTTGCCATGAGCTCCACATAATAGTATCTTTTAATAGTCTTTCTATCATGGCTAAGTGTTTTTACCTTTTCAGCTGTTCCTTTTTGTTTTCTTTCAGAGAGTTGCTTCTTTTTCATATAATCCTCTCCCTGGAATTGAATATTACTGTGCTTGATTTGTGTGGGGCTTCCTCACTCCTCCAAAAGCACTAAAATAAATTTTGAATTGAAAAGTTGCTCTTATTTTGGAAATGGGTCTTCAGTAACTGTAGCTTGGGCTGCATCCAATATGCTGCTAAGGGAGTAATGAAGAATTACTTTTGCACTTCTGGATTCTGCTTTTTATCAACAAATTAGAACATTTTGCTTTTCTGTCTATTTGTATTTCATCTTATCACTGGTGTTAGAAAGGTAATGTGGAAAGTGTCATGTAGGGGTGTTGCAATTCTTTAGACAGCTTCATTTTTTAAAATTGTTATTATTCCCCTAACTCTGAATTTAAGTGATGAAGAGGGAGGAAAAGAATTTTGCATGAACCTTCATCTGTTTGCCTATCATTGTTTCCCTAAACTGTAACTATACAAGGTATTTTAAAGTATATAGATCTATTAGATATCACAAAATCATGGAATGGACTGGCTTGGAAGGGACCACAGTAGGTTAGCAGGTCCAAACCCCCTGCTAAAACAGGGTCAAAACAGAGCACATGGCACAGGATTGTGTCCAGACAGCCTGGAATATCTCCAGTGAGGGAGACTCCACACACTCTCTGGCAAAATGTTCCAGTGCTGGGTCACTGCACAGGAAAGAAGTTCCTCATGTTCAGGTGGAACTTCCTGGGCATCATTTCGTGCCTATTGCCTCTTGTCCTATTGCTGGGCACCCCCGAGCAGAGCCTGCTCCATCCTCTGACCCCTCCCTGCAGGCACTGACACACATTTGTGAGGTCTCCTCTCAGTTGTCTGTTCTTGAGGTTGAACCAGCCCAGCTCCCTCAGCCTTTCCTCATCAGAGGGATGCTCCAGTCCTTAAATCATTTTGTCACCCTCTGCTAGACCTGCTCCAGGAGCTCCCCATCCCTCTTGTCCTGAGGAGCCCAGAACTGGACTCAGCACTGCAGATGTGCCTCACCAGGGCTGAGCAGAGGGGCAGGATCACCTCCCTCGACCTGCTGGCAATGTTCTTCCTAATGCACTGCAGGATACCTCTGGCCTTCTTGGCACAAGGACATTGCTGGCTCATGGACAGCTTGTTATCCCCCAGGGCCTTCTCCTCAGAGCTGCTCTCCAGCAGGTCGGCCCCCAGCCTGTGCTGGTGCTGGGGGGTTGTTCCTCCCCAGCTGCAGGACCCTGCACTTGCCTTTGTTGAACTTCAGACAGTTTTTCTCTGCCCATGTCTCCAACCTGTTAAGGTCCTTCTGAAGGGCTGCAGAGCCCTCTGGGGTGTCAGCCACTGCCCCTGGCTGTGTGTCATCAGCAAACTCGCTGAGGAGGCACCTACCCCTTCATCCAAGGCATTGATGAATGAGTTAAACAATACTAGGCTCAGTTTAAGATTAAAAATCTGATTGAGCCTTTGTATACTGAAAATTTGGCATCAAGTTTTTCATTTTGTATGGTAAAGAATACCCAAAAAACCTCTTACTTTCATGCAAGATGTACAAATTGCTAATAACACTGAAAATCCCTGTTTTCTTCAAAAAAATAATCCAGGAATTTCCTTTTAAATTAAGGACTTAATATTTTATGTGATTAGAATTAGCTTTGGGAACATTTATTTCATCATGTTTGAATATTCAAGTCCATGATGTATTTTAAGCTAATTTTGGGCAGATTCATTAGGAGAAAAAAAAAGGTGTTGTTATTAATAGTAATTTGAAGGAACTTTTGTTGAAGATTAAGTTCCTGTTAGACTGGATATCTTACGAGTGATAAATGTAGTAACAGTCTTACATAGAGAAGGTGTAAAATCTGAGGCTTGAGTTATTAAGAAGTTGCACATTTATTAGATTTTCATCTCCTAATATTCACTGGAATTGTTATCCTGATACAATCAACTTTAATGATGCTACTTTCCTTCCTAGTATATTTTCAGAAAAGATGAGGGGTTAAAAAAAATCTTAGCATGATGAAAATGATGAATACTTGAGATCAGGCTGGGAAAACCACTAAATAAAATGCTATAATTTTTTTTTTCTTTTAAAGCACGTGATGTTCTCAAAATGAATTTAAACATGTTTTGCCCTTCATAAAATATGATTATGTTTAGATTGTTCATTTTATAAAGTAAAACTTTCAGTTTAAATTATTGGAGAAATACCATATGATTTTTCTCTTACTATTTCTAATGATTAATGCAGTTAGTCATTATTAGTCAGTCAGTATTACCTTGTATATCATCCATCATTTTAGGATGGATACTGTTAACTGGAAAGAATTTTTTTTGACCTAATACAATATAAATAAGAAGTGATTTGCACAGTAAATAGAAAAAAATAAATGCAGCCAAATTATGGAGATCTGTATCTGTACACATAATAAAGGAAATTACACTACTTAAAGAAAAAAAGATGGATTTCATCCCTTCTGCACGTAGTACTCCTTGGAGTTAGGTCTGATATCATGTAAAAAAACCTTCTCTTAAAATGCTATAAACAAAGCTGCTTTGATTAGACAACTCATGGTACAGTAAACAGTTCAAAACCTATAAAAAAAGCTTTTTTTGGGTAGCAGATTAAGTGCATTGTCTGATATAGGGATAGTAAAAAAAACAAGTAAAAGGAGGATAATTTAAAAAAAGCTCCATGCAGATTATCCCTTCAGTCATTCCTTTTTTATTAGTTTCATCATTAATTGCAAGATCTATTTTTTTTTTAATTGAGGTATTGTATTTAAGTAAAGTGTCATTTGCTAATAGACAGTTAATTGGTCTAATTGTCTACTGTAATTAGCTGAACTCTAGTATGTCTTTATTTTAAATATTGAAGGTCTCATTACAATTCCTTCTTGTGAATAGGGGAAGAAGGTACCATTAAGCTAATTGTTTATGCGAAGTGAAAATATTCTGCTCCTTTATGTGCTGTCAAAGATTTGAGCACCTAAGGATGCATCTTGGGAATCCTTATCCATCCAGAAGAACTTGCCTTGGGATGTGCTGTGAGTAGTGAGGATGTGGTAACCACATTCCAGCCACTTCTCAGCACCACAGCACCATGGAAAAGTCAGAGAAGGTCAAGTGGTCATCTTACAAAGGTTAGTGCCTTGTCAAGACATGCAAAAGAGAAGCAGAATATTTCAGTTTATTCATTATGCTAAACTCTGAAGAAATTTTGTAGTGGAATCATATTTTTCTGTTCTACAGTGGGAGGTTGGTGTTTGTTCTCACAACCCACAACTAAAAAATGGACTCTTCATTTTTACAAAATAACAGTGAAATCAAACTTCTGAAACTGCCAGTGTGGGTCAGAACAATCACCTGAATCTTTTTATGATAGAAATTTACTTCTTCTGCTTAATAGTGAGTGTTTTCTGAATTGCTTGAAACATCTGTTTTTAGTGAAATTTCTTGGGATAGATATCATACCTAGAGCCAGAATTACATCAGAGTAGCTTCATGATGTCTTTATTGAAGGGCTGTCTCTTGCCAGGCTTTATGGGGCTGCTTAGGGACAACAGCTGTGGAACGTGTCAGGCACATACATGAGAGTTTATGAACAATGGATGTCCTGCATTGCACTCACAGCATGGTGTCATTGCAGGACAGTGTTATAGAGTAGGGATTATCTTAAAAGGGAAGGTTTGATCATTTCTTTATCAGCATCTAAGACATTTTGACACATGAACCAGCAGTGTGGCTGCTGGGACACGTTGGGAATGCTGCTGCACAGCTGGCACATCACGCAGTGTTTATCAGGAAGAAAAAGGGACTTCATTTCCATCAGCTTCTGGCAGTAGAGTTTACAACTATCCTTTTCTTTAGGGGCCACTATAATTTTTATCATTAAAAGAAAGAATTACTCTATTGTAACAGTGGAAAGCCATTAGCTGCAGGAGTTTCACTGTGAGTGCTAATCCTTTCCTGAGGCTGGATCCAACAGAAAAACAGAGACGAACAAGTGCTTGCTGAAGTGCTCATAATTCATCTGGGTGCTGTGCAAGCACTCAGTTTATTTCTGTTTCCAAGTTTTGTATTTCTAAATCTTCAGAAAGGAACAATGAGGAAAAGAAAAGCCTATTTAACTGTGCTCCCCTTGCCTCAAGATATCTCCATCCCAACACAGACCCTGGGAAAGCTGGTATTTTTCTCTAGGGGAGTCGATGGTATTTTTGTTTCCTGAAGCATCTCTGCCTTTAGTCCTTTCTGAACAAACCACATGTAGCACCAAAATCTGGATTCAAAGAGTCCACTAATCCACCAAGATCCCACATTGAATTTTATTGAAGTGATTATTTGCTAAAGAAAAAGAGTAATTCAGTTATTCAAAGATTGTTGTTGTGTAATGGAAAATGTATTTTCTCTCCCTGTTTCTTTGATGCCCTCATGTAGACTGATTTTTAAAACCCCCAAAAATTCAGAATATGAAATTACAATAAGTTAAGGATGTTGTTCTGTCAATTGTTTGTTAGATACACAGTTGGCTGGGGTTTGTATTAACTTATGATCTTTTACGTTGTGAACTTGCAAACCCTTTCTGTTGTGACCAAAACTTTTTAGAAAAGTATTTTTTAGGCTTGATGAGCTAATCAGCTTGATATAAAATTACTTGCTTGTATGTCATACCCTTGAAACTTTCTTTGCTTTATATATGTATTTAAATGGATAGTGCTTGCAGGTGTTTCTTATAACTAAAGGATGGTTAGTTTAATCCTGGAACCTTAGCAACTCCCTCAAATGGCAATTTAAATATGGGTTAAAATATAATAAGGCAAAAACAAAATTATCAATGTCTATCTTAGATGATATTAGTTTTTATGCAGGATAATTTTGTCTTGCAGACATTTTTTGATTCCTTCTCCTGTTACAAATATCTTAAATAAATAAGCTCTGTTTGGAACAGTTATAATTTGGGATTTTTCACATTCTGCTTCAGTATCTTGTAACTGTAGTATAAATTTGCACTAACCCATTCATTCTTCCTCTCTCATATGCAATCTGATGTCACATAAACTGATGTAAACAGAAAAATTACTTGTGTCAGCAAACCTACTGTAATTTGAGGCTGTTAAAGTAGAGGTTAGAATCTGGCCATGAGTATAAATAGAATGTAATCTAATTTCCTGAGGTCTGCAGATTCAGTAACTTTTGATATTTATGAATTCAAACCCTAGCAATGGTTTATGCTGACATGCAGCTGCTTGATGCAGCTTAAAATTGGGTGAAGGAAAATTTATGAGACGAGTGTATGTCCAACTTAAGACTGAGTCTGAAGGTAGGGCTGTGAAGGTGAATCCTCAATTTCTGATGCTCTCTGTCCCATCCTGTGCATACACACCTCTGCTCCTATTTTGTGTGCTTATAGTCTAGATAGTTTTTTTACATCTCTTGAAGGGAAACTGTGAAATTTAACTTACTAAAGAACATTTTTCCCTTTCGAAAAAAAAACCATCAAACCCACAATATCCGCCAAAATTCCAACCTCAATATCCACTGTGGATTTCTTTCTAGTGCTCTGTTTTGTGGGAAATACTTCTAGTTAATCAATAAATGGCTTTTGCTGAGATGTCCATTTTTGCTTTTCTCAGATTTCTCACTGCTGCAGTGATGGCAAGGACATTTGTGTGTGGGGAAGCACCCTGGCCAGGTAGAACAGGGGGCTGTAATTTTCATCTCTTTTTCCCTGGACATTATGACTTGGCTCTATAAGCAGTGAGAGTCATGGTGGACAGTCAGCAGCAGCCTTTTCATCTCAACAGACTTCACTAGAGCTGAACTAATGCAAATGTAATGGTGAGAGAGTGGAAGAAAAATAAGGGAGTCAATGGTTTGGACTTCAGGCTGTGAAACACAGACTCATCTGTTCATAGTGGTCCTTCCATCAATTCGTTGACAAGCTGCAATATCTTTAACTGGCCAAACACCTTGCAGATATTTCTATCTGTTGAATCAGCCATGCAAAACATAAAAAAATTAATCTGTTATGGAAACTAAATTACAGGCAACTCTCAAGTGTCTGTTCTGCCAGTTAATGATAGCAGCGTTAAAAAAGATAACCACTGTCATTATGTTCATGACTGCATTTTATGCTTTAACTTTATTTTCAAGGGGAAATACAAGTTCTTCATCTGTTTTATATACATATGGTTCTGTAAATTTTCTACTGGAGTTGCATGCAATCATCAAGTTTGCCATCATAGGGCTGTATTGTTGTAGTTCTCATTCCAAATGAAGAGAGCATAAATTGCTGACTCGAGCAATGCAGTGTTTCTGAAGTTTGAAGTAAATCTTACTCGTGTAATTATCTTTCACTGTAGTAGGACCAGCTAAATCATGAAGCTGCCATACCCAGCATGATGTGTGAGCTTTCATTTTACCTGGTGCTGTAGAAGGACTAAAAGTTTCTACAGCTTGTGCAGTGGAGCTGGGCTCTCTGTCTGGGTGCTATAACTCCCACCCTTGAAGCTCAGAGACAGTGTGTAAAACACATGTATACACCCCTTTCCAGCAATTCTGGGAATGCCTCTCTGCATATGACCTGAGTTTTTCAGTCCATAGTGGCCCAAACAACAAATGAACCCCATCTGTTGACATAAGCCAGCCTGGATGAAATAACAGGTGTGGAACCAAGGACATTGGAGCTAACCTCAAAACTTTCCAGAGTTAACTAAAACATGGTAAAAGAGACTGTCATTTCCTTTAAATTAAAGCTGGAGAGTATTATGTGGGTGGGTTAAATATGTGCCTATTAGGGGACTGTGTATGCAAAAAATAGCTGGTGTTTCTAGGAGACATAAATTAGGAGAAATGAAGAAATGCCATTACCATTTGTAGATGTGAACTGAGTTACAGAAAAATATCTTGTATGCAAAAATAACATCATCCCGAGTTTGCAGGGAACCAGTAACAGTAATTCTGAGACTTATGACTTGCTATAATTCTGGCAATGAATCCACATCCAGTGTTAACCAAACACCATTGTTCATTAAAGTATTTAAGTGAATAGAAGAACAAGCCTGTTTTGAAAAGCTCTAGACTATACTTTCCAAATTCATTGAGATTAAATTTTAAGTATATTGAGTCACTATAATCTCCTAGGCTTTACACAACAGCAAAATGATCAAGAGAAGTCCTCACTGAGTTCAGAAGTGTTTTGTAAAACTCTGTTACTTTGTATGACAAACTGTGTGTTCAGAAGTTCTACTCTCAATTGAAAGCATTCCAGCAATCTCAGTTTGGAGTGAGACACCCCAAGCAGTGGGACAGGAGTTCACATTAATAGGGAGCTAATGGTGAACCAGTCTGGTGTTTCTTGACTTTATTGGTAGTGTTAAGCATTACTATTTGGGTTTGCCAAAAGCACAGAGAAAACTGCTACTGCTCCTATTACTATATAGCTTTGGCACGTGTTACAGCTCACTGGAACAATCCAGGTTTCTGTTTGAGTAACTGGAGGATGGAGAGCTCCTGGGAGCTCCTGGGGATGGAACAGTGTGATCTGAGCAACTGCTGCTAAGTTTGGAATTGTATTTCAGTTTTCGTCTAAAGACAAGAGCTGGAGAGTGAAGTTAAGAACAGGCAGTGTTGAGATGTTCTGCACTGAGTGGCTCCCATTTCCATAAACATTGAAAGTATCAGATGACAAATGTGACTCCCTTCAGGGCAAAGAGCTGAGGGCACAGATTGGGGTGCTCAGTCATTTTATGTGTCCTCAGCTGAGCTGGACCTGATATAAGACAGCTTTGTGTTCCTTGGATAACTGGAGCATTTGCAGGTACTTGGTAAAGGAAAAGCTGAATTTCCAATACCTAAAAAAGCCTTAGCACGGGGTCTTTTTTAAAAAAAAGGGTTGTAGATCTGGAAAATTTTACAGCAGCGAGCTTCACTTCACTTCCCAGAAAAACACACGAGTAGAGAAAGGTGGATGTATGGCCTACTTTGCTTACCTAATTCTGCATAGTCAACAGGAAAGAGTTTCAGCAGAGAGTAATTCAGAGCACCAAAGCTGGGCCTACTCCAAGAGAGGCTCTTGCCTTTGATGTACAGAGTCTAAGGTGACTGGCCTTTTAAATGGGCTGCCTGAATTTGGGCATTGCAGATACTCATCCACCTGGATATCAACAAAGTATTGTAAGCATTGCCAACTGAATTATTCATTCCTGAATTTAGGTACTTGAGTAAGGAGCATAAATATGCCCCTACCTATCTTTAAGCTTCTTTATCAGTAGAGGCAAGTGAAATTTCAGATTACTTGCCTATAACTTTGTAACCGTAGGAATATTTAAGTATTGGAATAAATGGATAGTTCTAAAGAATGGATAGTTCTAAAGAATATATTAAATAGCTCTAACAAATATATTAATTGAATGAAATAGTTGTTATTAATGGTTTAGAAGGCAATGATCACTTTGGATTAGGACAGTAATAGAGTAGCTTCTCACAGGACAGTCCCACTTGGTTTCTATGGTTGCTTCTTTATGATTGTACCTTCCATTAGACTGTGGACAGGCAAGTTGTAGGTAGCTTTTTGTTTCATTCCTTTAAGTGCAGAAGAGTTTTAATTTTAGTTGTAAGAGAGTGATGCTGCTCCTCTCAGCCAACTTTGTGAATATCTGAGTCACATTCTTCATGACAGGGGTTCAAAATCTGAAATACCTAGTATGTGAAAATAGCAGCTGTGCCTTAAATTAGAGTCAAAGACTGAGATGCTTTTTTGGAATCATGTATTAATATATAAAGCTGAGATATATGACTACCACTAGCATAGAAATAAAGCTACAGTTTAAATCTCTTTAGAAATTAAATATGTCACTTATGCATGTATGAATCAGAAGTCACATCTAAATGTGCCAAACTTCTATCAGCTATCATTAGGGGTTTATAACTTTTTATTCCCCTGCAAGTTTTCTGGCTTTTGTTCATATTTGTTCAGTTTAGGAACAATGGGCCCTTAACAACATGTATTTGGCTCATTTCTACTCAGTTATCAGCTTCCTGAGCAGAGAACCTTTTATAGTCTGTGACACAATTGTTAATTATGAGTTCTGCTCTGTTCATGCTTTGGAATACTAGTGGAAGATTAAGGTATTCAGAGAGACATAAAATTGGCCCACCTTGTGTCAGCGTGGCATAAAAAGGCCTGATTTGGGAAGTCAAACTCTTGAATTCAGTGACATTTGGAGGAGTCCAAGTTGGTATTTCTGGCTCATATAGAATCAAGTAGCAAAGGTAGGCTTGATTTTGCAAGATGCTCTCCAATATTCTGAACTTCTCTACAAGTGGAATTTTGTTTCCACAAATTGTATTTCCACACCTCCCTCTCATGAGGGAAACCCTATGCATTCATATTACAGAAAAAGTTTACTGAGTCTGTTCCCAGAGTCCTCCATAGAGATGGGTTCCAATGAAATGATAAAGACACACAGTGGCTGGAAATGAGAAGGGTCACCCAGATGATACACCCAGAGCTGGTGAGGGGGGAGCAAACAAGAGCAAGAGGAGAAGCAGCATGATCAGTGCAGCTCTGAATTCTGAGGGAGCCCTGGTGCTGAGTGTGATCCACTCTTTTTGCCAAAAAACCTCACAACCCTGGGAAGAGCTGCATTATTTAGTTCTTTGTGATAGAACTGCAAGAGCCTATGGGTGATGGATGCCTCTCAAGCAAAATCAGATGCCCTGCCATTTTTTTGTGCAATATCTACTAATAAGTGCAAAATAAACACAAACTCATAAGCAGATATTGTTTGTTGTGTTCACTGCAAGGAAAACAATTGGCACACTCTTTTAGTCCATTCCTGTCTTGGATTTCAGCTCTCAGATAAACACAGCTTTCCATTCAAAGACAGTATTTAGCATAGCTTGAAAAGTGGGCTTGTTTATTTTTAGTGTTTAGAAGGATCAGCTCTCAGACAACTCATTTTTCACATAAACCAACACATAAATTACTCGGGTGCTCTCTCAGTCATATCCAAAGCCAAGTAAGTGAAGGTCGCACAATGTAAATTGAAGCTGTACAAGTTTGTCTGCTGGTTTTTATGTTTGTATGCCATGAAAGGGAAAGACCCATATACAATTTTTTTTTTCCCTAAGCTGCTTTTTCACTCCATCTGCAACCCTTAACCACTGAGGAAATACCCTTTCCCTAGTGAATAACTGGTGTTGGTGGGTAATGCCAATTTAGTCTGAATCAGGAGAAGAGTTAGACAAAACTTCTAGACAAAAGCTTTGTAAGAAGTACCATTAGCAAGGGTTTTCATCATGAAAACCAAAAACACTTGGTGTTCAATTGTTTTAGTTATATGAGGAAATCTAAGGGAAAAACCCCAAAAATCAACAACAACAAAAAAACCTCCAAACTAACAAAAAGAATTCCACAACCCTCCCAAGTCAGCAGTTGGAAATCCACAGTATTTTGGGAAAAATGGCAATGTACATTTTCTTTTTCTGCCAAAAATGAGTCTTTATCATTGCCAGCCATAAACTCAGCTACTAATGGCTTGGGTAGCCTATTCAAATTCCTAAACCCTTTAAGTGATGTCTTTAGGTGATGACTACCAGGATGATGAAGACACTGGAGCATCTGTCCTGTCAGGAAAGGCTGAGAGATGGGACTGTTTCAATAACAATATTTTGCACTTTTACTTATATTTAACACATATTACTTTTATTGTGTTGCTCCCTACATAGCCATAAATTAGTACTTTCCACTAGGTTTTAGAGTATCAAGAAATTCCACTTTCCAGTTATGCCATATGGACATTCATGTCTGAAAAACATAAGGGTGAAGGATTGGTTGTGGAAAATGGTCAACCAAGTTGAAGTTTCACAGAGGTGGAGCTTGACCAAGACTTTACAACTTTGGAAGTAATGGATTATTTCAAACAACAGTATTTCTTTTTTGGTTGTTTAAAGATTTCTCAGTCTCCAAAATCACACATTGATTTATACCCCTACTTCTGGTGACTTACTGCAAAATATTTATCTAATCAATTGTGAGACTGTCACAGAGGAAAAGTCAAGTGCCTATTTAGAATGCAAATTGGTATATTCTAAAAGCTGTAGTGTTTCTGTGTCTGCTACAGCATTCTGCCCCCTTTTGTGCTTCTAACATCCCATGATGCTGAATATTTAATTACATACTGTGCTAAGTGACTGATTACAGTGGTTGGGGCCTTTTTGTATTGCACATTAATAATATGGGGGGAAATTCTAATGTTCAGCCTCAGGTACATGCAGGACTCAATGGCCTGAAGTTTAGTCTGAAACTGATCTTAATGTAATTACAAGTATGTTGGTTTTTTTACTCTCTGAAGCATTTGGGGACAATTTAAAGTGTAAGAGCCTATATTTGTGTTAGGCAGTTCCAACTATGACTGCCAATATTTAGGCTCTTACAAGCAGAGAAAGTTGTGATTTCTGATTACTTTAGTGTTGTAGTCTTTCTCTCTTTGTGGTTACTTTCTGTCCTGATTTTGTAGTGGTTAACCACAACTATAAGTGAATAGAACACATCCCTTAAAAAGTTCCCCTGAGAAAGTATGTCGTCCTCTGCACCAGCCATTCTCTTCCAGTTTACAAAACTTTCTGAGTCATGAGGCAAGACTAGCACTTTTCAGAATCCCCAGGTCTGAAGACAACTGAAAGACTTGACATATTTTTATACCCTTGATAAGACTAAATTGTACTTTAATGGAGATCAGAAAGTGAAGCCATAGAAAATACTTGGAGTCATTTTGTTTATACCTTTTTCCTCTGTAATATTGCACAGACTCTTTTCGTCAGGCATTGGGAGGAAAAAAAAATCTGGCTTTTGCTATGGCAACACAGAGGACTTAGAAAATGATCTCTCAGCATGGAAGAATGATGACTCCTAAAATAGTGTAGAAGCACTGAAAAAGAGTGAGATTCTCTCTTTTACCAAGGTCTTTTCAGCTCGGGAGTGGAGGTTCTCCCACAGAACTGGCTGTCATTCTCTCATCATTAAACTTCTTTAAACGTACAGTAATTTAGAGCAACCTATACACTGATGTAATTTATGACTGTCTGACTGTTTGCAAGGACCCATGTATATACTGTGAGCTGTCAGAGTGCAACAACACTTTACCCAACTTTAATGCATCCCCAGTCTGCAAGTGAGGGGGAGGGATAAATAGCAGAGGATGAGGACCCTCTCACTTTGTACTAGTTAGTTCCAAATAGCTCAGAGAAGTTTTGAGAAAATGAATGTTTTTAGACTTATTTAGGTACTTTCTATGCAGGTAGAAAATTGATCACAAACAGCTTTAGGAGATGACTGTTTTGCTTCATTAATCCAAACAGCCAATAATTTATGAACAAAACAATTCACAAATCTGTGAGGTGGTGTTTAGTAATACAGCATTATGGTTGCCACCTTTGAATAAATGTAGAGGAAAAAAAGCTGGCTGTTCAGTTCTGCAAGGTTTGAATGAATTACTTCAATGATTTTAAAAATGGCTCTGAAAAAACTCTTATATTTCCAGTTAATGAGAATGAATAAAAGTAATCCATATGCCAGATTTTTTTTTATTGCTGGCATGTGCAGTCCTCAACCAAAAAAATTAAAATAGAAATAAATAAATATCAAAACAGTATCTTTTAATGAAAAGCATAAGTACCAGGGAGATTTTTGTAAAGCTTAGTATCCTCTGTCACATTCTGTGGCATCATATACAATTTTCACCATTTGGAACCTACATTATGTAAAATCCACTTGCAGGATTTCTGCATTGTCCAGTCCAGTCCCTAACCTAGTTATTCCCTTAATTCTTCTGTACATCTTATACAACAAAATAGTCATACATGGAGAAAATTTACTGACACAATAAGATCTATTTCATATGCCCCTTGAATTCACTGGTTCTAATGTTCCCCTTTTGTAATCATGTGCTGTACAATGTTATCTCACAGCTTTCTCAGTCTGCCAGCCAGATGTAGAGTGTTCTCTACCAAAATAACATCACTGATCAATAAAGGGTGTTTGATGTGTTTAAAGGGCCACAGTTTCTGCTGCCATTCAGAACACTTCTCTTTCTAGCCCAGCAAGCTTTAATGAAGAATGGTGTCTCATAGCCATATTCAGTTTAGGAGTTCTGTGAGCATTCCTTTTTGAGAGGACTTCATGTTAGTTGTCTCTGAGATCAAAGAGATGTCAGCTGACTCCCTGGAGCCCTATAGACTGCTGGAAGTGAAAACCACTTGTGTGTCTCGTTTCTCAAAAGCTACTTATCAGCCTTACAGGCAAAGGTAGGTATTTAAAGGAGTCCCCTGACCCATCCGTACATGATACACTGAGATTTTTGTGTTTCCAGGGATGTTACTCTAAAGTACATGAGTAAACATCCTTTGCCTGCAGGAAAGGTTACTCAAAAGGTTTTTGGAACTGCTATGTTTTGCTCTGTGCTTGTGCCCATGTTATCTGAAGTTACTCAGACCTACCCCTACTGTACATATAACTCACATGAGAGCTGACATACACAGGACAGTTATTCTCTGGACTCAGGGTTTCAATCAATGGCCTTTCAGCCCATGTTCTTAAATGAATGAATGTTTCATTCTGAGGTAACAATCTCCCTCTGAACAAATCTCTCCAAACACACATATCCCATGTAGAACTTGCAGGTCCTTCTGTTCTTATACAGCTCAGCTGTATGAGCTTTACGTGTTAAGAGCCTTCTGTATTCTGCAAACAATTATGTTTAGTGTGTTTGAGAGGATCAGGACTGGTCTACAAGTTCTGTGCTTTGAGGAGGATTGTGATTTGTTTCCTTCTTTACTCCTGTAGTTGTTTTAAGTCTGTCCCTTGAGTTCTTGCAGCCATTTTGCCATCAAAGGTGTCAGAGTATTTTATTCAGCTTTTAGTAAAGGTATATAATCTATACACACATAAATTCCTTTATGCTTTTATCACTAAAATGCTCAGGCAGAGGGATGGGGGGAGGGAGTCATACTGTTCTAACTATTGCATTGCAGGTAAGAAGACAACAATTTTTATTTGTAGTCAAGATTGTGGCTATCAGTAAAAGTCAGCATTACTAAAAACTGTGTGCTAGAAATTGTTTACCATTAGGGAGGTGTGTGTGTTGTGTGTTTTTTCTCTGGCTCTTTACAATTCATTATTTGTATTTTATAGCATTTGAGTGTGAAATGCCTCCATTGCTATCAACACAGGGCCAGTTCTCCCTCTGCAGTCTCTCCTAAACCAGAATCTATTAATCCACTTATCCTTTGTCTTTAGTGTGGTTCTTACACTATCAGCCTCAACTGAAGCATCAGTCTACCATACAATTGTCTTTATATATATATATAATTTTTTTTTTTGCCAGCTGAAGGGGCTTACTCTCTTACCCACCCTTTTAACATAAATGGGACACTTACAATCTCACAACCTTTGTAACTGGGATTAAATCTGCTCTGTTTCATGATGCCAAAGCTGCCTTTCCTTGTTGCTTATCATCACCCACATTGTATTCTTGCACTGGCATTGCTTATCCATGGGGAGGCAATTTCTGGAGTGCAAATAGCATTGCTGTGCTAACTTTTAATGATGGCAGCCATGGTTAAGTCTAAGCACATTTAGATCTGCCTTCACATATAAGCGGCTGATTTTGTAGTCATGAAAATATTTGCACCCTTGGCACTCCAAGATCTTACCTATGTGCCTCACATGCTGCATCCACAGTGTATGAGATTTTGAAGAAATGCCACACAAATCTTGTAACTAATTCAGTAAACTGAATGAAAGAAAAGTCATCTATGTAACCAACTGCAAAACATCTTTGGTAATACAAATACATGCCTATGCAGTCTGAAGATGCTCCGTAGGACTGGTGTGTATTGGTTCTGTTACATCAGGAGTTAATGGAAAACAATATTTTACAAATATGAGTATCACAAAGAGCAGGTATTTGAGCCTTTATACTGTGCAAGGTCCTTGTGGGTCTGGGAGAAAATACTTTCTTATGTGAAAACATGGACTGTGGGGGAAAGGGAGAGGAACATGTCAACATCTTGTGACATAAATGCATTTTTATCTCTAAGCCATGGCTGTACACAGAGTTCCTTTGCAGCCTCCCTTCACCACTTCTGTCTGCATGTGAGGCTGCAAAGCTGTTCTGGTGCTCAATCCAAGAGCACTTCCATTCCTTTGTGTTGAAGACTCAAGGTTGTAGTTTGCCACACCTCTTATGATGGTGATAGAGTCTCATGAGAAGCTTCAGTTTTCTCCCAGTTGCTGTGTTCATTAGGAAAAAACTTCTTTAAAAACAAAGGACACCTCAGCCATGCCTGTGTAGAGTTTTACTGGGACTCTGCTGCCATAGAGGAGAGGTCATGAGACTACAAGGGATAGTCTAGAGTTTTATTGTGTGCTTAGATCTTGCCTTTCCTCCTTCCAGCAGGGCTCCCAGAGTAATGGGACATGGCCATCTCTGGTTTAAGTGTCAGGTTGGCTTAAGGCCTTGCTGTGAATTTTGACTTCTAATATTAACTGATCAAAGTTCTCTCTGCACCATACATTTATTAAAGGACTTCTCCCACATGTAAAATATGTAGCTGCTTTAAAAGAAAACTCCCAACTCACAGACTCAGCTTTTGGGCATTTTATGCAGGAACCTTCTTTGATGTACTGTTAGTTCTGCTTGGTGATATGAGGTAATCTCAGCCTGTTATGGAAGCAGAATCACCTCATACTCCCACAGAGTAGAAGCTGAGTGGAGCTGCAGAAAACTGAAGTGGGCTCTTTTTAGAATCCATCTCTCCTGAATCCATCTCTCTACTGAATCCATCCTAAAACCACAGAATTAAGGCCAACAAGACCTGGAAAGACCCAAATGTTTTACCTCTGGGCTGAACTATTAGGCATATTGACAATTAGGGAAAGCAAATATGTACATGGTGTAGAAATAGAATATGTATTTGTACTCAAAAATGTCTATATGTACAACTTTGTATAGGGATATGAAAATTAGGAATATATTTCCTGTTCAAGCAAAAAACTCTGTCAGAAGTCAGGGACTTGAACTTGAAACAAGTACTAAATTTTTTTCAGTGTTACATCAACACCTCAGAAATGGAGAGAAGAGGAGAAAATTCTAAGTTACAGTTGTCAGTAGACTTCTCTCTTACCTACTAACACTAGGGTTTTTTACTAGAAAAACATACAATGAAAAACCAGAAAATTAGCTATTGTTTGAAAAGTTCCTTATACTAAAAAGAAAGGACAATGGTATTTATATGATCTTTAAAAACTAAGCAATAATGACACTTGAAAGGCTTGAATGAATGGAACAAAGGGTGGTTTGCTGAACTGTTTTGTAGAAATCCCTTCCCCTAGAAGCATCACTAAATTGATTAACTTATTAAGAAATCCTTCTTTTTCACTGAAAGAGAAGGATTTCTTTATCCTTATTTCTGCCATCTATGTGTTCTGGTTGATGTCAACATGTTTTAATCAAAAGAAATTGTTTAATAGCTTGATTACACAGAATAAAACATCTAGTTGCACTCCAGGTCAACTAACAGATACAAATTGGGCTGGCCATCTTTAATTAGAATGTTTTGGGTTTTTTTTTTAATTTCTTCTGTCAGGCTACAAGGAATCTATCCTTATAATCAAAATGCTCTCAGGGGAGTAGAAAGAAATCTGAACCGTGGAAATTTAAATGAAAATGAAAATGCAAGAAGTGAAATGGAGTGAGCATTGCCATTTGAGATAAGGTGCTAATAAAACACTCAGGTATTAGCTTCTGAAGGAGATTTTTATAGAAATCCCTTGCAGCGCTGGAAGCAGTGGTATAATATTGTAATTGGCATCCCTGACCTGTTTCATTTATACTGCAGGAAGTTTTTTGTCTCTTGCTTGCAAAGTTCGTGATAAAACAAAGCTCCCAGAATTCTCTGCTCTTTAGCTTTGCAGGTCTTATTTAAAAATACTTATTTAGCCTTTTAGTAAAGTATCTGTGAAGATACTATGATGCTTACAGGATTTTTTCATTATAGCATAGTGAAAAATAAACTGGTTTAGCCATGAAGCAGAGAGCATAATCATCAGGTGTTCTTTCCTGAGCACTCTTGGATAATATTTTTTGCAATAGCTTTGACAAGGATTTTACTTAGCAGACTGTGAAAACATGACCTTCAAAGTTATACCGTGTTCTAATCATGTGTACAGTGCCCTGTAACCAAATCTGAAGCTCACGCATTGCGTGTTTGGGTGTCATTTTTCAAAACACTTTTATTGCACATCTAGGCCTGGAAACTGTGTTAAAACCAAATCAAGCATTCATTCCTGCAAAAGAGGCAAAAATACAGTCTTATTAGCTGTAAGAAAATCAGCATCAGCTCTGGCATGAGGGGGCTTACCAAAGGCAAAACAAAGTTAGAAAAGTGTTCAGGAGCTGAAATATTTGATTGAGATATTGAAGGTGCATTACAAGTATTAGCAATTCTTTGCAGGCCAGTATAACACAGCCTTCTCACATCTCCTGGTGTAATTACAGCGAGGAGGAAAAGATTTTCAGGTCAGGTCCTTAATTTAGATAATTTTGTCTTAATATTCAAGTATAATAAACCAGAGGATTAACATTCTGAGTGCTGAAGGGACTGTTGTGCCTTGCAGCGTTTCACTCCAGCCAGCTTTATTGTGGACGTGTTTAATATCTTTCTTGCTTTATAACACAGACTCTGCTCTACAGAAATGGAATTAATGTTCTGGTTATTTCTTTCCTTCCTGACCATCACTCTCGAGGTGGCACCTTGGTCAGCTGCAAATCATTATTTCAGCACCCTGTAGGGGTGGGTGCTCACCAAAGGTGAGCAATAGCGTTTCAGACGTTCCCTTTCTTTGATGTGTAAGTCCCAGAGAGCTGCAAACATGTGCCCAGCCGTGTGCCACACTTGTGTTGACTTTGCAAGTCCTTCCCACTGGAGCAGAAAATACAGGTACAAAAATGGCAATGATTGAGACATTCTCATAACTTAAAATGTACTTTCCTCTCTGTGAAATAACTGTTATTGAACAATAAAAGCGTAGGCTTTGTTTTACTGCTATTCATCAAAATCTCTTCCCCTTTCCCAGAAATTTGCTCTGACTTGACAAAATGTATGGTTTTTTGAGTAACAACTTGTATTAACAAACACAAAGGTTAATAGAATTTGAACATCTTGAAATGTGATTTAATTTGAAAACTGTAGTCTGTGAATATTAACTACTAACAAATTAAATTATTCAATGGCAAATCACATCAGGCAGGCACCTCTGTAATATCAATCGTTTTTGTCATCATAATAATTCTTCCAAACAGTAGGATGCAGGCAGACTCTGCATTAATGTTTTGGCTCAAGGTGTTCATTTGTAAATGAACAATTCATCATGTGAAGGAAAAGGGAAATAGCTGCAGGTTTGTGTCAGATTGCCCTGGTATTAACTGCTGCTCTTTGATGTGACATTGTCTGGACCTAATGCCAGTGGGAGTAATAGAGGAGGAGAGTGGCCATTCCATTATTCTGGATGAATTAAACCATTGACTGCCACTACCCAAGTATAATGTTTTTAGTGATCCATATCCATAACTTGCATTAATGAAAAATTGACATGCTAGCTGTTTGCTTCCAAACTTTGAAAATATGGCCTCTATATACGTATACCATTATAAAATAAGCACCTAGGAAGTATCTTAAAGTTATTTCTTTTTCTTCTCTTTGAGAAATAGAGCCAGGGTATGCTGAGATTAACAGGAGTAATTATTTTGTTTTCTATTGACTTACTATTAGCTTTTATAGGAATGTATTACTGAACTGCCAGCAGGGATATAATTTATTCTGGCAACCATAGAATGAAATTAGCAATTGGAGGGTTATTGCATACTGCACCATAAGGGAATAAGGTGCACCCTTAGTCACATATAACAGTAAACTTTACTGCCAAAGTTTATGCAGACAGAATCTAGATAGTACCAAGGCACAAGTTTGTCCCCCAGCTCACAAAAATTGAGTGGAATAGACTTTAGGCTTCCTAATTCTGTTGTAAAGAACTAGATTTTAGGATACATTACTGTTTGTTTAAAATATTTTGTATTTGACTATTCCGTAGAAGAATACCTTACTATAAAATGTATTTCATGTGTATATTTAGGGACTAAAAATATTAGGATTTTAAAGAAAATTCAATTTTTATCTCAGAATACATAACATATGATGGTTTAACATCTAACAAAGTCAAGGAAGTAATTTGAATGTCTCTGAATTCAATCAATACTTTGATTCTGCTAAAAATAATCCTCTTTCTTAATGTTATTAAATTTATGTTTATTGCAGGGCTACATGCCAGGAAATAGATATAGTTTGTTCATCTTATTTTTAAAATAATGCTGTGTACTTTTGAAACAAGACACACAGCTGCTTTCTTTGACCTTTTTATGCTTTTAGTGGGCATTCTCTTTCAGTTCTCAGGCAGTCACTTTTGTGATACTCTATCCTTTTTACAGGTATTAGCAGTCTCAATATAAGAAAACTAAATCCAACCAGAAACCTCCGCAAGGCCTTGAAGGTTTGTTTTGTCTTGTCCATGGGGCTTCATAAATTTAGGAATAGTTTGTCTAAGCTGAAAACATACAACCCAATCTGCTCCAGTTACAAGGTGTCTTAGAGTAACATCTTCAGTGTTCTAACAGAATATTGGTGTTCTGTGGAGCAGATATGCCAGGTTACCTTGACCTACCAATATGGGATTAGAGCTGCATTAGTATATTTGACTTCTTTGCCTGCTCTCAAATGATCAAAGAGACTTTTGTTTCTTCTCCCAGGAGCCACCTGTACAGCACAATAGACTCAGGTTTGGCATTCTTCCCCATTTATTGCTTTAGAGAATAGCAATTATTTGGTACCATCATAGAGTTCTTCTCCTTCCTTAGTGTTCATTGTCCTATCATATGCCTCTCTTTTCTGCTTTGGGTGGTTTAACACATTTATATACTTTTCACAGTCTAACCAGAACAATGCTGAAAGCCAGAGAAATTCAGCTCCTACTTCCTCAGCTTTGTCAGTCTTGCTGGTGCTCAGTCTAAAGGAGAGTCATGTCAGTGAGAAGCACTTCACATCATAACAGTGTGACACAAACCTGGAGCTATTTCCTCTCTGTTTCACAAGATGAATTGCTCATTTGTAAATGAGCACCTGGAGCCAAAATCTGAGTCCTGACTTTGACTACATTGCGGTGTTCAGAAAACTCTCCTGGTTTCCAATTCACTGCAAACTTGAAAAATCATACAGTATTTACTGACAGGTTAATAAAACCTTTCTAGTCAACAAAGACAGAGTTTACAGAATTGCACAGAATCACCCTTTGCCTTAGGGTCTGGGATTTTGTTTAGCACAAATGTAGATCAAAACTTAACTTTTTTTGAACAATAAAGACCTACTTCCACGATTGCAGAATTAATATTTTCCAATTCTCACATTTATTTGATTACCTCTTTCAAATTTATAGAAAGGAGTTAAAAACTTTTCAGTGTCCAGCAACTGTATGTTATATTGCAGTTACTGAATGTCTGGTGTTAAATACCATCTAATTACTTTCATTTTCTTTTGATTCTCAGGCCTCTGACTGGTGATATTGCATAAACTATCAAAGCATTATAGGATATTTTAATTAATATCAAGCTATCTAAACCAAGAAAAGTTGTTTTATGCTAAGTTCTAGACATTTGGGATGTTAGGTATAATAGAAGGAGATTTACTGATAAAACAGCCATGTGTCAGTGTGTTACTAATTGGTTTTCTTTGTTTTCCTGAACAGGCAATACCTCTGTACATATAAAAACCCATTGCTTAGGATTTAGTGAGTAGGATTTGTATGCTTCTTAAGTTACAGTCCTTTTAAGATGCTCAACTTGGCTCCCAAGGGAAGCCAGCATTGCAAAAACAGTATCGAAATAAAAGTACAAAGATACCCAGATTCTTAAAGATTGAGAGAGTTTTGCACATACAACCCTAATTATCAGTGTAGCCCAACTACCATTGTAACAGTGATTAAATAACTATGCTTAGCAATCCTCCAAATACTTACAGTTTTAGAATATAAACAGGTTTTAGGCATCTTTGTTCTACCATTGCCAGTCTCACCATTATGTTGGCTATGCAGTCACTTTTAGTGCCCTCTATCCACTAACAGAATGGAGAGCTGTTCATGGAATTTATTTTTTATATTTGTTTCCTTGTTTTTAATGTTACTGATCTGCAAGAGAACTGTTCTCTTTTATTGTGTGAGAGCTTTCCTTTTTCAAGAACTCTTTCAAAGATTCAAGGGCAATGATTTGACCACACTACACCTCTCCACATACTTGTTGACTCCTTCAAAGAACTGTAAGAGGCTTGAAGGACATACCTTCCAGCTACAGAAGCTGCATGACTTCTTCCCTTATGGTTATCCAAATATCTGTCAGTTCTAGTTTTCATTCTGATTTTTAGCTATTTACCTGGAAGTCACAACTGCTTATCTATGGTTTCTTGCACACCTGATGGAGTCCCTTTCAAAGGCTGGGGTTGCATTTGCTGCCTTCCATTCCTCAGGAGCTGAAAAGGATTTAAGTGACAGATTTTATGACACCACAGTTAGCATGTGTTTTGCTTCCTATTTATGTGTAGTCAACTTTTCTCTAAGGACTTGAGTGCACAGGAGCATACAAAACATCTGTTTAAAAGCTGTGTTTTATTCACCTACTTCACTGAGAGGAGGGAGAGACACTAATTTTTCATTGTAGCGTAAATCAAATGCATTATTCAGCCAGTGTGACCTTGCTGGCAGGTCCCGAATATCTTCCAGTCCTTGAGATTTTATTTAGTACAAATGGATCATATTTCGTATTAGCTGGAAGAAGATCAAAGATAAGTGCTGACTTACTGGTTATTAAAAAAATTGAACAATTTGTTAGATATCAATGGGATATTTACCTATTACTGTGTTCACAACAGGTAACTAAAAGCACACAATAATCAATGCAAGGGGAAAGTCATACTTTATTCCTTATTTCCATCTGATGTTATCAAAAAAAAGGGAAGAGGGTTTTATACTTCCATTAATGTTTTTTTCAGAGTAAGCAACTGTCCACAGGGGCCTCTCCTTTTGTTTTATAACACACATGTTGTCAGGAGAAACAGGTGGCATGAATTTTACTAGAAGAGCAATTCTCTTCATCAAAAATTTATTCTGTGTCTGGGAACAATTCTCAGTTCATTTTAGCCTGCTCTCACACGACCCACGTTGGCTCAGTGATTTGAAACCCAGACAATTTTCAGACCCTTTGTTTATTTCTTCTAAGTCACAACTGTTTGCATTTTAAATTTTATGCACATTGGTGATTGGTAACTGGTTTTATTTCCGCTCACGCTGTGCTGACTAATCTGCTACAAATCCACTGCAAGGGATTGGCAAAATTCTTTTTTTTTTCACTTTTTTTTTTCTTTTTCCAGCCAGGTCAAGGTACTGTTGAAATGACTCAACCATTTTCCTGAAGAGCAATAAGGCTATGCTAAAATGATTTTGCTTTCTTTATTTTAGAAGAAAAACTGGATATATAGAACATCAGACTACTTTGGTTGCTGTTTTTGTTTTCTCTTCCCAGTGGAATGCCTCATGTAACCAGAACGTGGGGGGCAGCAGAAAAACTCAGCCTGAGCTTTCTTGTCCCTGTAGCTGGATACTAACACTTTTCAGTAAGAAGTTCTTACCTCCAGTTATTTGACATATTATTTCTTTTACCAAGGGACTAGGAAAGTGTTGCACATTTATTTCCAGCAAAGCTGAGCTAGTCAGGAAACAGAACAAGTCCTTTATTGGTGTGACTAAGCTATGTCTCTTGCTGGAAAGAAAACACTATTTAAATACTATTAAATCACACTTAATTTAGGAGGAATCAAAATAACTTCCCTCTACAACTGCCTGCTGCCAGGAAATATTTTTGCTCTCAGTATTAAATACACACAATAGACAGTATTTTTAGAAAGTGTCTACTGTATTGTTTAGGATCACAGTGAAGTTGCCAAACCTGGAAAGCTTCAAATTGTGCTAGATTATCTTCTCAGACTTTACAATCCACATATTTTATTCCTTCAACATTCTAGAAATAGCTTTCAGTGCATTCCTGTTGGATGAGCAAGGAGCTTCTGGCAAAGCTCAAATGGAAGAACTAAGTTTGCAGAATGTGGAAAAAGGGACATGCCACTTGGAAGGAAGATAGGAATGCTGTCAGAGTATGCAGGGATGCACTGAGGAAGTCTGAGCTCCACTTGGAATTATATCTGGCAAGAGATGTCACAGACAAGAAGAAGAGCTTCTTCAAGTGTATCAGTAACAAAATGAAAACTAAGGAAAACGTGGACCCAGAGCTGAATGAGGTGGGTATCGTGGGGATGAGGGATACAGAGAAGGTGGAGTTACTGAATGTCTTCTTGCTTTAGTCTTTACTGCAAATGCCTGTAGAGCATTTGCAGTAAAGACTCCAGGAACTGTAGAGCCTGGAGGCAAGAGAGATAGTCTGGAGAAAGGAATATATTCCCTTGATTGAGAAGGATTGGATTAGAGATCCAACAACACCCTAGAGAGGAAATTTAAACCTTTCACCTAGAAAGCAAATGTAAATAAAGCCATTTCCTGCAAAAGCATCCCTGTATAAGCACAGGGAAGAAAAGCTGTTACAGCTCACTGGTGTCCAGCTGGCAGCAATTGGGAGGAGCTGATCCTTGTTTCTGCAGACAATAGTGGCACCAGAAATCAGGTTCCTTACAGGTGGTGTGAAACTGGAAGTTCTGAAAGCTGACATAGGGTCATCAATGGATTCTTGCCTCTGACATTTTTGGTTTTTCCTCATGGTCCAATTAATAAAGAAAAGCTTAAGGTGTGAAAATGAAAAATTCATCAATAAGGTCTTTTCCTAAAGACATACCCATCAATTCAGTGGCAGAGCTGGATATATGACTATTGCCAGGCCTTGCTCATATGCACAAAGTTTATAAAACATAGGAAAATGCAGCACCTCTGGCCCTTTGCAGTGGTGTTTGAATACGTGCTGTTTTACACACTAAGGGCACTGTAATTAGTAGATAATGCAAGTAGTTATTAGTATTTCTGAAGTATAAACATCATGGCTGTTTGCTGTATCCCACTTTCCCCAACATATTTAGTCACTGTTTCCAACCTGACTTATACCATTTTTGCAGCATTGACATTGAATTTTTTGTTGTGCTTAAATAACGTTGCTTGTTAGACTGTGGTTCCCTTTGCTCATCCCTGCTGACCTCAATGTTTCAGTTGATATTACTGCCTGTAGCATTCTGGCACAGCCTATTGGAGTCAGGGATTTTTTGTTTCTATTTTCTATGACCTCCTCAGTAAGATATCCACTGCCATTACATTTACATTAATGACCCTCTGTTAAATTATGAGGGTGTTTTGCCCTGAATTTCTTATCAGACCTAGTTCTAGAAGTCATCACCTTTCTGAATTTGTGGCTTAGGAAAGCTCTGTGACACAAATTTTTGAAAGCTACGCAAATATTCTGAGGAAGAATCACAACCCTGTTGACTTGCTCATATAATCCTTTAGATGTCTGTTTGTGGCCATTCAAGGGAAGGGATGCAAGGAAATGGTGATCTTGGTTCTGATATATAAGGACATTTTATATATTCAACCTATAATGCTTATTACTTTTAGGCAGGTACTGTAGAGATCCATATTCTTCATACTTACCAATGTCTTTCTCCTCTATGAATTCCTTCCATTCTTCTTATTAAAAGGATTCAATCTGTAATTATGCCATCCAAGAGGGATCATAATATTCCCTCTGAGTTCCCCAGATTTGAAATAGTAGAATAATGTCAACCAACAGTGAGTGTGGTTGAGGTTTGCTGTACTAACGCCAGCCTGAGCACTTCTTTTTAACTCATTTATTTTTTTAACATCCCAGCTAGCATAAAGGGAAAATAACTGAATAATGCAGCTCCTAATTGGCTGTAAATAGATAGAAATATGTGTTAACATATGGTGACAGTTAATGGTGGCTTACTTTGTGTAAAAGAATTCTATCATTTGTCTGTCCAAATGATCTCACCACAGAAGCATGGTAACATTTAGTGTGATACATGTTTCTTTCAGTTTTTTCTACATGATAGCTAGAGTTTATTATTAACCAACTCTTATTTTCTGTGGCTTGGCAGCAAATATGATCTTTGATCATAGACCTCATTTGTACCACACTTTTTTTTTTCTTTTAGTAATTTAGTGCAGTTTAGTATAAATGTGCAAAATAAACATGGTTTGCTGGCTACTAAACCAAAACAAATGTACTTTTCCAACTTAACAATCTTCACATTTGCAGTTAGCCTTCTGCATAGCAAAACAGAGGCTGTGGAGCATATGTGAAGATTCAGTTTTACTGGCAGAAGGAAAGCTTTTTAAATGTGAAGCACACCCACTGGGCAGTTCAGAATCTAGGGCAAAAATTGCTATTTCGCTCACTCCTTCCCCATATTTACAAATCTCTTATACAGAGTTCTGTCATGCTTATTGGAAAGCAATTCTGGAACTGGCTGGTTTTGGCAG
The DNA here is from genome assembly GCF_003945725.1 of Corapipo altera. Classification (NCBI taxonomy): domain Eukaryota; kingdom Metazoa; phylum Chordata; class Aves; order Passeriformes; family Pipridae; genus Corapipo; species Corapipo altera. The sequence goes on from NW_020884891.1 coordinate 12,864,396, forward strand.
GTAGGCAAAGCATCTGAAAATTTTCAGCCTTAAAGAAACAATTGATGCTTGATAATGGATGGTAGCAAACAGTGCAGTGCAAATAGGAAAAGGAATACACTGTGAACGGTCACTTGCCTCTAAAGGATGAGTTAATTTACTTACAGCTGGTTTGAGTTTACATTGTCCCTCTCTATCACTCTGAATTTTGTGGACTGAAGCGAATCTCACACCTCAGCAAAACCAGGTGTACACAAGCACAGCCTTTATAGATTTTAATTCATCAACAAAGACGTTTCACTTTACAAGTTTCCCACAAGTCTCCTTTGTCAACTTCCATAAAGCTTATTTGAATTATCCTCTTAGCACAAATTAAGGAAGTTTATAGTATATATATGGATTCTTTTGTCTGCAAGTACTACCATGTGCATTTCCCTCAGACTGTCTATGAACCAGAACTACAACTACATGCAGGTTAGGGAAGAGTAAGGGAATTTTTAACTGCACACTATGAGGAGTCATTTTTTAAAATTTCTAAAAAATTCGTATTTAGCAGTAAACTGCCTGTCAGCCCAGCAAAGCTTGGTGGTGCCCCCACCAATAGCTCTGAGTAGTACCTTTGTGAGTGGCCTGTTGAGTCCCAGGTAGCTACTCCTCAAGCACAGCTCTGAACTGCAGGATGTGAGGAGGTTCTGGCAAAATGACTGGGGTACAGTCTAGCCCTTGGCATTTGGTCAATGGAAAGTATGGTTTAATATTAAAAAAGGAATGTCTTTTAATGTTCCCAGAATGCTGCTAATTATTCACATTTCATGAACTCAACAGGCTGCAAATAGCAGGCAATCATGCATTATTTGTGAATGGTGTCCTTGCAGTTCTCCTTGGTCCTATAATATACACAGTTAATATGGAAACTTGTGAATCATTCCCAAGGAAGCATTACCATGCTCTGTAGACATCTGGATTAAAAATTTCCTTGCACGCTTTTACAGATGCATTTTTTACTTTTTAGTGTAAACCAGACAATGCCACAAATTGTTAATATATATCTCTGTAAATTAAATCTGTTTGATTTCTTGGATTGTCAAATACACTAAGGGAAATCTTCTCTTTTTACTGTTTACTATTTTACTATAAGATTGTTCTTCCTGCACCAAATGCCATCCCATCTGTGGGAGTTGCACACAGAAGCTGTGGGAAGTCTCATAGTTTCCATATGCACGTTCAGTGAGATGCTGGAGTTTTGATATATTGTGAAGGTGTCCAGCCTCTCACCAGATTTCAAACTCAATTTACAAGTTTTTTTATTACTGCTCTCATATTTGATGCAGCCTGGCTGAGATTCCCTCTCCCCATTTGCATGATGGATGTTGTCTCCTCCTTGTAGCAATGTTGGTCAAGGGATCTTGGAATCTGTAAGGGTCAGGAACCACCACTTGATTATCTTCTGCAATGCTAGAAGGGCCCAGAAATGTGTATGGTATGAATTGTGGATAAGCTGAGTGTCCCTTTTTTCCTCAATATGTGCCAAAGTGCCAGAATATCTTATAGATAAAAGTCAAGTGAATGGTTTTCCAGGGATGAAAGAAATGGTGAAGTGCTGAAGTACTATATTTTTTATGGAAGTTTATCTGTTCTGCTCAACCAGCATCAGGCTAGGATGGCTAAAAGAGGTCTAAATTATTAAAGCTCATATCTATTTTAGAACACATTTGACATTCATAGCACTTATATTTTGATAAGGTGTCTTTCAGGTTATGTAAATATTGAGCTTGGGTCTTTATATGTGAAGAGACAGAAAATTAAGAGTTTTCTTCCCTGCAGGTACAATATAAACCCAATAATTTAACTTTGTGTAGTAGGTGCACCATTGTTTAATATCCTTAAGTAATTCCTGAAAATGATGAATAGGAAGGCAGTAAAATTTACAGAGTACAGGTATATAGGTTAGTGGTCACTAGCTGAAGGAAGGCTGTTTGTGGTGTGTGGGATGGAAAGATGTTCATATTGGTTTTCTGGTTTAAACATCAATAAACTTCCAGACTTAGAGGCCCCTGGTCTTATTCAGTACCTTGTGCTGATGGATGAGCTTCACCAGGATCATGACAGCAAGTGAGACCCACCATCAATACATGCAAGGTATTAAAACATCTATGAGAGTGAAAAGGATTTGGAATTAATTATTCAGTTCAGGAAAGAGACTTGGGTGTTGTTAAAGACAGCTTAATGAAGACTTTAGTGATTGCCAGAAGTCCAAAAAGACATTAAGAAGCATAAGGAATAGGATGGGGAATATCATATAAAACACTATAATTGGACCTGATTGGGAAATGTTTCCTCAGCAATGGATAATTTTGATAATCTGAACAAAATCCACACATTTACATGTAAAAAACCCTCCAACTGTGCAGACCAAAAATTTAATAACATTCATAAGGAGACTAATCAATTAATAACAAGAATAAAAATAAGAAGGATGTTCAAAATTATTTCTGAAAGAGGTAATAAGCTGGGTTTTTCATTTCCATTCTTATCCCAGTAAGGAAATACTTAATGGGAAAGACTGATTATACCACAGATTTAAAAAAATGTTATGATAGACACTGTTAAGGAAAGAAAGAGGATTATAAAGCTAAGTGAACAACAAGATCAAACTAGCATATTGTTCCTATATTCTTGCCCTTTGCCTATGCTAGGTGAAAATTAAACCATGGCAGTATTTCATCCTGAGCTCTTTTGATGGAACCAGGCTCTGGGCAATGTGCATTAAAATGTGTCCCATAGATCAAAGCAAAATGATACAAAATCTTTAAAAAAACACAAAGAAGAATATTATTAAACTACAGGAAATTTGCTGAGTGCTCTTACATGAAAGATGAAAATGTTTTTGAAATATAGTGAAAAAAAAAAGGATATTGAAGTGAATTATTAGTGCAAAGTAATATAGGACCTGGGTCACAAAACTGCACTCCATTGCCCTCAGTACAGTATAATATGCTTACTTTTAATTGTAATAGTTTTATTAGGTGTCTGCTTTAGGCTGTACTAGAACAGACACAGTCTAGATACCCCACTTGTGTAAATTACTGTAGTTCCCTAGGGATCTTAATAATTTTAGCAGTCATGATCTGATCCAGGAGAGCCCGAACATAGAATTTCCCTTTGACCTTGTGACAATGTTCTAATTAATTTCATAAGGAAACTTAATACAGCTGAACAGAGAGTAGAACCTACTAGACTTGTAACAGTATTTTCCACAGGACGATGCAGAAGCAGAAAGATCACAACCTTCATCAATAAGTAAAGGATACTGTAAAACACCTAAATGGAATGGAAATAATCACTACTTGGCTATCAGGGCAAAATAACTGCGCTGACGTTTGTCTTATCCCCCAGCCAGAGACAACAAAATTTGTGTTCCCTCTGTCAGCCTCAGTAAATTCTCATTTTCTTTTCTTGTCAGTCAGGAATGTTTGTTTTCTTCTCCCATATTTTGGCATCCTCCTCCCCTCCACTTTTTTTTTTTTTTTTTTTTTTTAATTCTAGCAATACTGTATTCTTTAAAGCTTTTATATCCCACCTCCAGATTCTTTTCATTTCCTTTGCCTTTATTTTAGATTTCGCTTTTTTTTCCTCCCTTATCTTTTTCTTCCCTCTGTCTCCAGAAAGTTCAGTGTGCAAGTTAATGTAACAGCATGAAGCCAACTGATATGATCAAGACTTGTGAAATAGAAACTAAGCTCTGACTGACTCTTAGAGCTTACTGGTGGCAAATCTCACATGAACAAATTGGTTCTTGACATCTGATCAGGTCTGCTTGCTTCTTAAAATATGCTTTAAAATTAACCTGTAAGCCTTTGTTCTGGAAATGTTGTACAATTGTTTCACAGAACTTACTTTTCCATAGAACAGTTTTTGATTTAATAAATATAATCAAAGTCAGTTATAGGAAATTCACACTTCATTCTAATCCCATATATTAATGAGAATTATACTCTCCTTCTGCATTTCTATAAAGATTCAAGCTTCATAGAAAAAATAATATCTTCTTTACATGGTTATTGCCTTAGAGAGAATGATATTAATTGTATCATATATATCTATACAATACTTATATAGAATCATAGAATAGTTTGGGTTGGAAAGGACATTGAAGATTATCCAGTTTCAACTCCCCTGCCCTGGACAGGGACACCTTCCACAAGACCAGGTTGCTCAAAGCCCCATCCAACCTGGCCTTGAAGTGATCAGGGATGTGAAAACTTCCAACACTTCTCTGGGCAACATGTTCTAGTGTCTTGCCACCCTCATAGGAAAGAATTTCTTCCTAGTATGTAATCTAAGATTATCCTCTTTCAGTTTAAAGTTATTCTCTCTTGTCCTAGCACTCCATGCCTTTGTAAAATGTCCCTCTCCAGCTCTCTTGTAGTCCCTTTAGGCACTGGAAGGTGCTTGAAGATCTCCCTGGAGCCTTCTCCAGGCTGAACAACCTCAGTTCTCTCAGCCTGTATTTATACTAGAGGTGATCCAATGCTCTGATCATCTTTGTGGCCTTTTCTGGACTTGCTCCAACAGGTCCATATCTTTCTTGTGCTGGGGACCCTAGAGCTGGATGCAGTATTCCAGGGGAGCTCTTCTCCAGTCTATACTCACGTCTGGGATTGCCCTGATCCAGGTTCAGCCTCTTGCACTTGGACTTGCTGAACTTCGTTATGTTCAGGTCTGCCCACTTCTCAAGCTTGTCCAGGTTCCCTGGATGGCATCCCTTCCTTCTGTTGTGTCAACAGCCCCCTCAGCTTTGTGTCCTTTGCAAACTTGCTGAGGGTGCTCTCAATGCCCCTGGCCAAGCCATGCCAGCCTTGCTTAAGACAGTCATGAGTTCCTGGTGGAGTTCTCTATTCTTGGTCAAGTTTCCCCGAGACCAAGAACCCCCGTCCAGCTTGATCTGATGCTGAGCCAGGAACTTTATGCAGCCACTGCTGCTGCTGCTGCTGCTGTGTGTCATATTCCCTGCATTACTTTGCTTTCTTTATGTCTTTGGACTAAGACAACCCATCACTGCTGCCATGCTGATGACCCTTAATGTAGCTGTCAACGTGTTGTCTGCAAGGATTAATTAAATAACTGTTGCCCCTTCAAGGACATAGAATAGGCTTTATCAAATGCATCATAATAATTAGGTTCTTAATTAAAAGAACTAATTAGGTTGAAAGTTATCCTGTTGGGAAACAGATACCAAAAAATCTGAGATCAGCATAAGCTAACCTCTGTAACCCATTGTAGGACACAGGATTGCAGCTCTCCCATCCGTTCCTGATCCTGACACTTTCAGCATTCCATTTAGCCCTGTTCTAGGGATGAGATGTGACACACAACACAGGCTGTGCCTCTTTTCTCAGGCACAGTGACTTGGCTCAGCATTCCCAATCTCGCTGTTGAGCAGAGGTTCAGAGACAGCAGCCAGGTCCAAGGTCCATTCAGATCAGTGCACAGTGCTCAGGAAAGCTGGATAAGGCCCTTAGACTATAGATGAGAAGAAGCTTTTATACAGCTTCAAGGAGGCAGGAGACTGGTGTTTTAACCTGTCATGTAAAAAGTGCACAGAGGATGTTAAATGTCCTTTTTGAGGCACTGGGCAGGCAACACCGATGGTGGGAACTCCAGGAGGTGGGAAGGCTTGGTTTTGCCACAGCTGATTTGGATTCTGAATTATACTCCAGTTTCCAGAGGGTTTCTCATTCATCATTTCATATTGAACGACCAAGTGATTTCTGCTCTTCCCTCTCTTATTCAGAGGATGATATTAACCATGTGCATTTCAAACAACTGCAGCAGTCCTACTAAATTTACCCACAGTTCCAAATACCATAGCAGTAATGCCCTCATTCTGTCATATTTGCTTGAAATGTGTGTATTTGTGTACTTTTACCCTGAGTGGAAAAAAATACAAAAAGCAGAATTAACTGTTTCTCAGTCTTCAGATAGCTTCATTCTGTCAGTACTATTAAAAAATAGAAATAATTGCTTGGAGATCAGAGATAATTATCTCAGGGATCTGTTGATACCATTTTCCTTATCATTTTGTTTAATACCACTTTTGTTGTATTGGCTCAGCAGTACTTTTCAAACATTCTGCTCTAATGAGAACCTTGTAAGAGAGTAAAGACTTTAAAAATAAATGGGAAATAAATGAATGGACTTGATAAATAGAAAACTTCATATATATATTTTGCTACAATAAAATCAGTCAGTGCTAAGAAGGCTTTGCATATATTCCATGAAGACAGATAGATCACATTAAGTTGGTGTCATAAACACCAAAAGGCAGATTCTTGACTCGCCATGGTATAAAATGGGATGGTTATGGCTTCCATTGCAGAGGGAAATTATTCAAGACCACAAACTAGTGGCTTGGAGCATGCTGCAGCATTTAAAATTCTCTTTTCAACAACAAATTCAGTGTCTCCTTACAAATTGCTTTGTTGCTGGGAGGATTTTCAGTTATATGAAAACTTCCTCTAATAAACCACTGCTGTTCAAATAAAGTCTTTATTCCTGGTCCTACTGAATTTACATGGACTTCAGTGATACAGGATTGCAACAAAAGTGTACAATGGGCTTGTACTCTCTTTGATGGGTGCATTTCATTCTTTTGCAATAAGAAAGGAAAAAAAGTAGATAATGGGCTGATATTTTTAGAAGAGTTGTCCTTACAGCCTGAATTTTCTTTCATACTTAACATGCCTTAGATTGAAAACTGAGGGGTATCAAATAGCAGTGAGCCAAAATAACAATACATATTTTACACTTTAATGGCTCTTTCTACCTGGGACTCTCAGAACTCTAAATACCTCCTGATGGAATCTAATCATTTGTGAAAAACACACAAACCTCCTTTTAACAAAGAAAAAACCAATTCTGTAATTAATATGACTCATCTGTATGACTTTCAAAGCACTGTTCTAAGTTACTTGATTTCTCAGTTTGCAGTTTTTGCTATAGAAGGAAATGAATGATGTGCATTTACCACACTTGCAGTCTAGTTGTGGATACATTTCCTATAGGGAAATCCTTATCTTCCTAGAAGTTCTTCTGGATAAGCCCACAATTATGCAATTATTGCATGGACGAATTGCCCTGTTTGATCAGTTGATATCTGAAAATGTTCTTTTAGTGGAGTCAATGTAAATGAAGAAGAGAGGTAGTTATTTTTGCTTTGCTTATTTTATAAAGGAGAGAAGTGTGGATAGGTGTGAGTCAGGAGCCAAGAGGGCTCACCTAAAGCAAGAGTACAGGCTGCATTGTTTTTCTGTCTGCTTAGCACAAAACAGAAGAGTAAAATGTGCATCTTTATTATTGCAGAGAGTAAGTAATAAAGAAGAATGATTATTTACTTGCTATAGAAAGTAATATCCATGGCTTTCCAAATGAAGATTAATGGTGTTGGTTCTGTGATTAAGATGTTAGAAATCCCATTCAGGAAAACCTCTGTTTTGTGCATTGTATTACACATTTTGTCAGCACAGATCACAAGAGGTGGATGGAGGAATGTCTGTGTGGAAAGGGGGTCTAGACATCTCCAGCTAATTGCTAATTTATCTTTACTTGACTTCTGCATTAGGGATGACTAGAAGTTGTGCTGTACAAAGTGGGATGGCTGCAGAGGCACCTTTTCCTAATGTGAGCACCTTGGAAAATCTGCCACTACTGAGTCTGCTACTCAGACTGGAGTTTCACCCTGGGAGCTGGGATAGAGGCTACAGGAGATCATAAGGATTTCTTGTCCTTCTGGAACTGAGTGTTTCTTAGTTGCCTAAGGCACTGTTTATCTGGACAGATGTGACTGATGTCAAAATACCAGCAACTAAAAAAAAAGATAAATCACCAAATTTTGTAAACTCACATGACTTATCTTGTAAAACAGTTTTTCATGTTGGTGGTGCAAACATGTGACCATTTAGACACCTTCTAGAGCTGCTCAGAGCTTGAAAAACAAATGAGAATTATCTGCTTAAAAATGCATGTATTTCTTTTATGACCAGATGTTATAGAGGTGATTTATGGTATGGCTCGACACTCAGACACCAGTAAGCCTTTGAAAATGTTACCTTTTTCTCCTAAGAACTTTCATTTACAAAAGGACATGCAAAAAAAATGCAGTGATTTATCTTGGTGAATAAGAGCAAAGTGAGGTCACTCTCTGTGAGCAGCAACTGTTATGATAAACAGATCATAAAGCCATGGTTGGCTAAGCAGAATAATTTTGAATACTTTGCTAGATACTCACAGCAACTGTACATAGCTGGTGCTGCCTCAGAGTGATCAGCACTGAGATTCCCAACACTTGGTGGAATCTCTTGCTTACTCACTATTCAGTACAAAACCACTCTGAGTCCCCTCATGGTAGTAACTTCCAGGCATCTTCTAAATAATTTTCTCTCTCTCCTGTATTTTTCTTAGATTTAGTTGACTAGATGAGATGAACAAGTATTTTTGCTACTCTACAGACTGCTGGATCTTTCTCTTTGTGTAAATATATCCAAATGTGGCCTTTCACAGCTGGAGAGTTTGTAACTTTCCTGCTGGTGTGATGTGTGCTGCCATTGACAATTCATCTGCTACAAAGTCCATTTCTGGCTAAGGCACTTGTGTTTTAAAAGGACTACAAATCTCAAGACGTGTCTGAAAAAGCCCTATTGCCTCTAAGGTAAGGAGGGAGATGAGGATCTGCATCTTAGGAATCTCTGTGGGATTCCAGGATTTGCTAAATCTTGCTAAAAAGATGGTTTTCAAAGGAGGAATCTGGGCATAGACACGGAAATTTTGGTACAGATTTATCTGAGCTGAGTATCTTCAAGAAGAGAGGTGGTTGGGGAAGATTTTAGGCTCAGGGAACACTAAGAATATGTGGCATATAGGAAGGATGTGTAGAGGGCTGCATACCACTAAATGTATACCCTTTTCATAAAAAAAAAAAAAACCAAACATATAAGAGAACATTTCTTGCTTCTTTCCTTTGACTATTTTTTTCTCTTGACAAGAGCTTCACTCTGCCCTTAAAGCATGGAAAATTCATGTGTTTCTACAGGAAGCTTGAAGATCCGTATGGATGTGACTTGAAAATATAAACTGCTTTGGAGGTTTCATCCATTTCCTGCTCAGTAAGACATTTAGCTCTTCATTTGACATGGGGGGAAGACTTGTCTAATTCACAAAGGCTTAAATACTACGCAGACAATGGCAATTTGCTGAGGTGGGTGAGATGAATCAGCTCGTGGTGGGACTGATTTCTTCTGCTAACTATAGAAAGAACACTGATGATTTAACTAGACAAGATTGCTCATGTTTAGATAGCTACTCTTAAGTGACATGAATCCCACATGAATGACAAAATCAAACAGCCAAAAAAAGCAACATTTATTATAGAGAATCATCTGTGGAGGCAGTAATGCTTATAGTTCATCTCTCCAAGAACTGTCTCTGTTATCACTAGAATTTAAATCTCTTGCTGCACTGGACTAGAGAGAACAGTACTGCCATGTTTGGTAAAGAGATAATAATTCCTCTGCTTTAAAAGGGTAGATCAGTGCACAGTCTTTAAGAACAAGTTAAGCACTTATCTCAAGGGAGTAACTTTGCTTAAAAAATGATGGTGTTACGTGACCCACTTTGTTCTCAGGGCAGAGAGAGTCCAAACTTCTTCCATCTTTCTTCCATCTGTGCTTACAGAAAGGACTTGAAGCCAGGGTCAGTTAACAAGCAAGACAGGGCTCATTTGCTCTTTCACTGTTGAGGTCATTAGGGAGTCTGGTCTCCCTGTCTCCTGTTCAGGATGGTCCTGTTCATACATTTGGGACAGATTACTATTTATCTCAGTCTAGAAATGCAAGGCTGGTTCTGTGGCATTCCCCATCTTTACTGCACCCCCCAAACACACACACACACACACCCTGTTTAAAAACAGATTGATTTCTGAACATTGTTCATCACAGAGGAGGCAAAATGTACCATGTGCTGGAGAACTAGCAGAGTAGAGCTAAATTATTTGAAGTAGTTGTTGCCCCTGTTTTCCATCCCACGAAAAACAATACTTAGCTAATAACATGGTATGGGGAATGTATTTTCTTCTACAAGGGAATGGGGACTGCATTCAGAGTAATATTTGTAGATATTATTGGTAGATATTATTGTTGATAACACTGCAGTAATAATTTGCAGTAGAACTTCACCTCATGCCTCTTTCCATTTCTGTAAGTCTGAGAGAACTTCAATTCAGCGTGAGTAATGATGTGAAAAAACTCACTATTTGGAAACTTCGGGAGACCTTTGATCTGTACTTTTCTGGTGGCAGCAGTACCTGTGTCCCAGACAGCAGCAGTACATTCAAGGGTTTGTACTCTGAGATGCCAGTTTGGGTCTCAGCAGCTCCACCACTGGATTCCAGTTTGACCTCCAACACAAAGTACTTCCTCTTATATAACCATTTTATCTTCCTCTGTGTCCTTGTTGTCTTACGTATTTTATCTAATTTTTAAATAACAGTGGCAGGTTATTGAGTGCAGTGAGATTAGGAGTGTCCAGGCAGGCTCCCAGGACTCTCTCGAGGAGAACTGTCTGGGCTGTTCACACTTTTCCAGTCAGCTGAAGCACAGAACACCTCAGACTGAATTCCTTAGCCCTTAGAATGGGATTGCTAGAAGACTGCTAGATTTCTTAGCAAATTAGCCAAGTTTAAGAGAATGCAGACAGCTTTGGACGGATAGACATCACCTCATTGCAACTGCCTGAGTGTGCCCTGCCAGCAGTTCTTTGGGAAGCAAAAAGGCAGGTGCCTGCTGTCTGGTTTGGTTATGCTGAAGCCCTTCAAAGCCTGACTGGGGAATGTGAGATGGCATGTCATGCTGGAGGAGCCTGTCTCTATGTGTGAATGTGAGGGTCCCTCCTAGGAGGGCAGAACTCTCCTTTTTGGTGGCCTTGACAATCTATTCAGGGCTGAGCTTCTGTGTCTCTGCAGCAGTTCCTCTTCTGTCCCCTATTTCCCCTTAGCAGAAGCAGCCTGGCTGTTACTCACCCTGACCACCAGAGGCAGCAAAATTCAATTTATCAATCCAATTAATTTAATTAATAAGCAAAATCCGACAGATTAGAGAACTGACATTGTAATCAACATTGCAATCCATGTTGCTAAAAGGAGTTACTTCAGTGAAGGGGACATGCCATTGTCCTTCCCACGCTCGTATTTTATTAACACAGAAGAAACTGTTGAGTGTGTTATTAAATGGAATCTCATATAATGGCAAGTGTTCTGGAAAGATGCTGGCAAGGCTTGCAAAGTTTTGTTAATTTTCCTCAAAGCTTTCACAGCTTTCAGTGTGGCTTTTTCACAAAGCTAAACTTAGAGGATTAACACCACTCTCCTCATGGGACTCTGTTTACCAAGGGAACTTTGGTCAAAGGGAGAAAAGTGGACAACTTCAGACTTTTCATGTCAGTGCTACTTACAGAACAAATATCCATTGGCAGGGTAAGAGCCTGAAGAAGAAGAAAAGCAGCTTTCTACCTATTGTGCAATAAATCAAAAGGTTCCAGCGAATTTCTTTGAGAGTTAGCAAAACTGCTTAATCGAGGATTTCAAAGGCTGATCAAAACTGTTTTCAGTTATTCCTGACTTGCACTTGTATCATTCCAGACTGAGTTGAGTCTTTTTCCCTAGTACATTCCTTTATTTAAAGGCAATAGAAAGAAGAGAAAGCAGTGAATTTCAATTATCAGAAACCCAACTTGTGGGAAATATGACTTCAATTCTTCCTCTGGACCATCTGAATAAGAGCAAATAATTACAAGCTCTTCACTAATAAAAAGCAGAGGAAAAAAGAAACAATAAGAGAACATTTTCAGAAATTGGATTTTCGCTATCTGCAACAATCCAGGAAGCTTATCTATTGTGGAAAAAGCAAGTCTGATTCTAATGCATAAATATTTGCATGATAATAAGGTTATGTATTTCAGATGGAGTCGATGTATTGCTCACAAGGAAGAAACAGCTGTGGCCTTCCTTGGGAAAACGTGACTTTCTAAATGTGACTTTGTGCATGACCCAAGACTCTACAGTTAAGTTTTCTTTGAAGGTACATTTACTGTTACAGTGCAGTTACCGCTGATTACAGACTCACATCCAAACTCTGAGGGTGGCAAAGTAGGTAAGCAAGAGCTGTTGAGAAGCTTTAATCTTTGCAAATAAGGAAAAAGTCCCAAATGGAGAATTCATGGAAGAATTGCATTTCTAACTCTAAGAATTAAAAGGCTTTGTGAAGCACCAAGTGTATAAATGTATCAACAACAGAGTTTTATTACAGAAATTAGTCATTTACATCCCAAAATGAACTAGGTAGGGAACTTTCAAAGATCTTTTTCTTCTCAAATATGACTCCAAATTCCAAAGAGTGGCAAATTGTATTGGTTCTAAAGCAGTGGAATGGAAGTAAGCAACACACTGCATTGCTTGTAGCAACGCATTATTGGTATAAATGTTGATTGTTTAGGTTAAGGGGTTTACAAAACAAAGCAGTTGCATCCTCAGCTACTATAAACCATTACAGTGATGTTTATGGAGCTAAACACTGTTTACAGCAGCTGAGGATCTAGATATCCCTACTTAAATAATAAACTCTGTTATTCTTAGGAGAGAAAAAAATTACCACTTAAAATCTCAAAGATGAATATGTTCAAAGGATCACTGAATGTCTACATTCCTTGATCTACGTTTCTCCCAGAACTTAAAGAGAACAAGTCTTTTCAGGGACTGTTTGAACTACTGCTTTTGATGTACTTCTGCTGGTCCAGGACAGATGGTTTACACTGCACTGCCAGAAATATTTTGTGGTGTACCATGTATCTTATGTTCTAGATAAATGGAATCTAAACAACTGCCAATTATCTAGAAGTATGAAATTGTGCATGGAGTCAGAGCACTCACCACATCCAGCCAAAAAAAACCCATATCACTTACAGTCTAAAAATCAGGAATAATTGTTCACATGTCCCATTTTATGAATCAGTAAGAAAATGAGAGCATTAGTCTTCCCAATCTCAAAACTTAGATGGGCACAATATCTACACATAAACCAAAACAACAGTGAATGAATTGTAGTTGGTTAATCAAAAGCAAATTTAAAAGGCGAGGTGAAATTATGTCTCTGTTGTGTTGAATGGATATTGTGACACAGATTCTTGCAGCATGTAGGCCTAGGCTTAGAAATCAGCTCTGTTGCATGGAAGCATCAGATTGCTAGGTATGACATCTCTACATACATTCTAGAAGACTGTATTTGAAAAATGGTGGGCTTTCCACCCAATATAGTTAGGCTATATATGGAAAAATATGCCCACAATCTGCATTCAATGGACAAGAGAATTATTGCAGTTACTATGGAGTAGAAAAAATGAAAAGGTTACAGAGTACAGGGAAGAAGCTGAAAAGGAAAGTTGAATGAATTTCTCCCTCTCCTCTGAGTGCCAGGTTCCTATTTCAGCAGCTGTCTGCCACTCAGAGCCTCTCTTGGCTCACTTGCTAGCATAAAAGCTGTCTGCAATAGCCAAACTGACACAGAAAAAAAGGTGAATCAGAAAATAACTGGTATGCTAAGAACTCTTTCTGAAAAGGATTCTGTAGGGCAGAAACAGACGAAATGATTCAACTCAGCCAGAGAGGAAAAACAGTATCCCATCTTACTGTGGAGATGGAATACTGTGTATTTTCAATAGTTTAAAAACAGATTGTAGCTTTTCCCACCCTCCCCATTCCATTCCGTGTATCTCATCTCCTTGTGCAAGGAGACAGTATCTTTTCCCATTACAAGGTAATCTTTATGGTGTGTTTTTAGCTGCAAAACCAGAAAACTAAACTAAATCTGACACGTACACACCACCTTCTTAGATCAAAAAGCATACATGAGGGTTAGAAGCAGTGCACTATTGCTGCATTTGGAAGAAGCTATAAAGCCACAAGCACTTGCTTTGAAAAACAATTACACCCAACAATTCTCATCAGTAAATCTCACTAGACTAAGGCAGAAAGTATCATCCTCCTTATTTAATGATGCAGAAATTAAAGCATGGGGACACAGGTATGCCTTGTGCAAGGGCACTGGCAGAACCAAACAGAGAACACTAATTTTTCAGTTCCCAGCAAATGAGCTTTTAACTAGGCCCACTGCCTCCCTCTCTGAGCAAATAAAAAAATAAATACAATAATATAAACAAAGTCCTTGGTGGTTCAATTTTAGGCATTCACTATGAATTATCCATTAGGACTCTACTGCTAGGAATTATTCCCATGCATTATTTGGAGAACAAAAAAAAGCCATGGGAAACTTAAGCCACCATCAAACAAATGTGTAAACATTGCATTATGGAAAAGAAGGCCACATCAATAAATAAGAATTACCCACTCAGTTGTAGTAAGTAGCTTATGAGTTGGATGCAATGGTAAATATGGTTCAGAGAACACAAGCTAAAAAGTGTACCACTAATTAAAGTGTGAACTGTAGCATTAAGCATTTTCCCCATTATCATTGTCTTTTCACATGAACCATGCTTTATGTCGGAATTACAGGAAACCTGCTCTAACTTTAAGTCTGGGATTTCTCAGCTCTCCAAGGGAATTGCCTGTCCAGTTCCCTTAGCCTTTAGGAAAGCAGCCTGTGTACCATTTCCTTTAGACGTTCCACAAAAAAATTGGTATTTTTGTAAGCACTTTGAGTCATAAGCTGAAGTCCTCAGCTTTCTGGTAGTCTCCTTTTAACATCTTGACAGTTAAGACAATTATAATCTATTTTTTCTCCCTTCCCCCTCCCCTGCTCCCCACTATCTTGCACAAAATCACAAAAAAGCCCCTGCACAACACTGTTAGAATTCTATTTGCTTCACTAGGAATCATAATAAATCCCTCTGAAACCTTCAGAAAAAAAAAAAAAAAAAGCCCAGAAAATTTGAAAGGCTTTTCCCAACCTCTAACTCCCTCTCTTTTTTCTATTGTAAGTAAGCATGTAAGCTGAATATTATAAGGTTTTACATAGATACTTATTAGTGTGTATTTGTTTCAAGTTGGAATACATCTGAATAAAATCAATAGCTCAGCAGAACACAGCAGATGTGATGGGAGCAGTAAAGCTTTGGTAAAGCTTTGTTCACTTGAGTGGATCACTGAGTTTCTGAAAGTTCTGACTTGTTCAAGTCTCAGCTGCCTGGTACTTGAGGAATTTGGTTACTTGTGAAATAAGATAAAGGAAAAACAAAGATTTAGCTGAGTATATCCCATTTGCCTTCCATAGCAAGAATACAGTCAGGAATAATCAAGAATTAAAATTCAGAAGAGACAGAATAAACCAAAGATTCCAAGCAAAACCTCACCCTTTCAGGAGCAAGAGATGTGATAGACAAAATGTCCTATCACTCAAATATTGAAAATCTCATACTTAGTGACTTGAGTATGAACTTGGAGTATGCTGACTTATTTATGGGAATGAGTCTTCAGCCTGGAAAACTCCCAAGTGACATTTTAAGTGATAGTAAGAGGACATAACCATTTTTCTCTCCCCTCTGCCACTCACAATTGAGTGAGTTCAGTAGGATTGCCCTTATTTGATGAGATTATTGTCACTCATGCCAGTGTACCAAATCCCTGGAGAAAAGGAAAAAAGTTTATAGCATGGGAAATAACAGCCTTAACTCCACTTCCTTTGCCTCTCAGTTGAGAGGCTCTTAGAACTAAAATCAAGATTTTTAAAAATAAACTCTGCCATATTATCAGTGATCTCAAGGGGATTTTTTTCCAGGCTTTTGTATGGAAATAAGTTTTATCTCAAGAGGAGATAACTGCAACAGGCCTGTATACATTAGTTGTGCTTTTTTCCAGTGCAGATAGCATTCTTAAAAAGGCTGTACTGGCTCCTACTCAGAAGGTAACTGGTGTCCAGCACTTCTGGAGAGCAATGCACACAGAGGGCAAGAAGAGAAGATACCAGGAGTCTGTGCTGCCAAGATGCAAATCTATAGATGGTCTGTCACCATAAAGAATCAACACTGTCATATTGCAGACACTTGGTTGTGCTGCTGTAATTTCTGTTATACTGCAAATATGGATTTACATTACCTTGATTGCCAAATGGTAGTGCCACCTTCCCTCTTAAGATCAGCCATTCTGTTTTGCATTGCTTTTGTTTTATAAGTAGCTACAAATATTGATCTGAACAGTTTGCTGAAAAGTTAGTTTGTATAACAGACCTAGAAGTTAAAAGTCTGAGGCATTAAGTGCACAAACAGTTAATTCATTGCATTTTTTAAAATAGAAAAAAAAGCCATTCAGAAATACTGCAATCAGTTCTACTCTTCCAAAGTTCACCTTGCTTATTTTTTCCAAGCATAGTGCACAACCAGTGGTAATGTAGATGTGTGCACATGAGGTAACAATCAGAGATGGAGACCAAATTCTGAGTGCTTCAGTGTATCCTTAAAGCTAATGGAAGTGCATCTGGCCTCTAATTTCATCCCTCCAAATGGTTAACAGCATGTAACAAAACCTGCTGCTGCACTCAAAGGAGTGTCCTCTGAGTTCAGGATTTCAGGGAAAAAAACCACTTTTATAGTGCCTTGTTTTTCAGACTTCACTCATACTCTTGAGTCTATTTGCTGTTTAGAATGACTGCATCTCCCATTGCCACTCCAACATTTCTTTCATTCAAAACAACCTATTCATCTGTATTAATAAACATGTCAATCTACCGGTTCAAAAAAATCCAACTAACCCTCTAAGAACACAAAAAACCCACAAAAAACTTCTCATTAATCCACCTCCCTCATTAGCTAGGATTAAAAACCTCAGTCAAAATGCTTGGCCTTGTGCCCAGAAAAGCTATGAGATCAATAATCCAAACAGACTTAATGATCCTCTTAGAAAAGAATAACTTTTGTACTTCTCCTGTGGAACGCTTCGAAAAAGTGAAGGGAAATATACCACAAGTGTCACATCATCTGCATAAGTTAATTTATCCGTTATTTTTGGAGTTGGGGGAGGTCTTGGGAAAAGAGGTTTTTTGTTTTTTTTTCTTCTCTCTCTGTTAAATGACATTTATTGTCTGCAAAGATAGTAATATGAAAAATCACAAACTGTATCAGTGATTAGCCTATAAGAACCTAAGAAGTTTCATTAACATTTCCAGTATCTCATTTCACTCATGAGCAGTTTAAAATTATTGCATTTGTATTCCTGTACAAGCTCAGTATTCTATAAGACTTTTATTTAGGCAATTTAACTTATTGGGATCCTTATTTTGACACTATTAATTACAGTTTCTAACTTTAAAAAGTGTAATTTTTATTTTACAAACTTAAGTATTGATGAAAAAACCCCAAAACTAAGGCCTATCATATAGTTCTCTACCAGCACAAGAAGGTGTTATAAAAAGCCAGTGCATTTGACCAAAGCAGGCTATAAACTCCACAGGGAATATTTTTCATGGACAGAATGGAAATGTCTTGAGGTAGAGATGGGCAGATACTCAGCAGAGCATATATATTGCATGTGGGTGTGCTAGAAAATTATCAGGCTGGGCTGACCACAGCTGTGTGGGAATTAGTATTATCAGTGCTCATCATCTATCCTCTCTACAGTTCCTGGAAAAAAAACAGGCATATCTGTAGCCCAATCCATGTGATATATTTTTGAGAGGGAATAAATCACCTTTGAATGGCCTAGTTTTGGCTATTTACTCCAGAGATGCTACACAACCAGTTTGAGTTTAAAATTTTCGTGGCTAATTTTGGCAAGATTAGCTCATGCTGAAGAGAACTCGCCAAAATTACAGCAAAGTGTGATGTGATGTCAGTAGTTTCAGAGAGCTCATCCACTTGTTCTCACTCAGAAAAGCTGCTGGCATGGCCAGGGTTGGCACATAGGCAATCCTGCATGGAAATGCTGTGGGATCTTAAGCTTCTCTTCTCTGCCCAATGAGTGGAAGAGGGGTCAGTTATGCAGAGCTGGAATACCACTGGGATCAGGTGTCTCATTTCACATTGGGCTACTCAGCAGTGTCAGAAGAGGAGGTGAGGACTGGCCTCTCAGTGGAGCAGGGACAGCAGCTCAAGGCTGAAATAGTTCCTCCAGAACTTGCTAGGGAAGGAAAGGAGTGCTCAGGGGACAGGTACAAATGGAAAGGCTGGGCCATTACATAGTGAGGGCTTAGGAAGCAATTAATAGAGGTGAGGTAGGAACTGAGCAAATGCTGGAGCCCAAAAATGATGGAGTCTGATGGGAGACAGAGATTGCAGAAATAAGGACTACCAGTGGGCATTTGGAGTGGCTCTGCAGCAGATTTGAGCACCCAGAGACAAAGTACAGACCCTTCTGCAAAAAGTGGCATTTGCTTTGTGGGGAGAAAAAAGGAAGTATGTTGCTAAACTTAATGCTTACCTAGAAAGGTGCCTTAAAAATGTATTTATGCTTTGGAAGTGCACTTCCCCCTATTTTCACTGGAGATAACTGCATAGCTTCAACAGTGCTTCAGTCTGCACAGTTACTGTTTCTGTAAAGGTCATTATGTCCACTTTCACAAAAGAAAACTTATGAAGAAAGAAAACTATTTGCATCCTATTTTCCTGAGGGGGAAAAAAAATACTTCGCTAACCTGGTTACATAATTTCACAGTCCAACTTTTCAAACTATGAAAGAAATTTTTTTCAGACTCATTATAAAGCCACTACTTGGGCAAGCAGCTCTCCCCCTAACAAGCAGTAGATTCCAGGGCTGCACAGCTGAAGGAATGTGGAGACCTTCTATTCAGCAGCTGCCGACACATTTTCCCTGTTAAACAAATCTCTTTAAGTGTAACTGAAAAAAAATCTTCTCTCTCACCTGGACACTCTATGAAAAGAATTGCTTAATAGATGTCAGCTGAAGGGTATAAAAACAAACCTAAAAGATCTACAGCAATAATGATTTTTAAGCTGGTACTGGTGATGCAAAATAAAACCTAGTCCTTAAATAAACTCCACATGGAAAGCTAAGAAAAGGAAAGCAATATCAACCCCTGTAAAGTGTGGCTGTGCTACCAAGGCAAACATGAAAATTGTCTGACACTGAAGTAGTAAAAATAAACAATATAAAGTTACTACAAGAATCAGTTCCCCATCTCTATTGTTTGCAAACACAAGAAAATTAAAAACATTTCCGTTGGAAAAATTTCCATTTTTCTGAGGAAAAAAACCTGTAATTGCTTCTGGTTCACTGGAGAATAATAAATAAGAGTATCCTAGCTGCTGCCAGAGGTAACATGGTACTTGTTTTGCAGACAATACTAAAATCATACCTGCAAAGAGTTAATTACTTTAAAATAATACTTATACTTTTCTTAGTGTTTCAGTAATAAATGCTTTTAATTGCCCAGGGAAAGGAGCCATAATAAGACAGTCAGTACTGGAAGCTTTCAAGCAAGTACCTTGCTCAAAGACGATGCTATTCCAGTCAAATGTTCCAAGTTCAACTAAAGTGATACCATTTCGCCTCCTTCTTGAAGTGAGACCATTTTGAGGACTGATTCTTCAGTAGCTCGTTGTAGCACTTCAGCTTTAAACCTGATCTAATGAACAGCCATAGATGCTATGGACTCTAAACATAAAGAATTGACATGTTAGCATATTAATGTACCCAAATGTCACAAAAATCATTAGAAGAGAGTTTGCTGAATGACTCAGATATCTGGCAATACACATGCAAAGCCTCTTCAGCTCTTAAATATAAGGCAACTTCCTTTTGGCAAAGTCCTGATTAGAACAACATTGATTGTAGTTATTTATAGCTTAAATGCTATTGCTGAAAATTTCTCTGAGTTGTAGATACTGTATTATTAACTATAGTAAAGCTCTAAAAATCAGTCAGCAGAGGCCACTTCAATCTCCGCATGATAATAAAGGATTATTATGTGCAGTAACCTATTTATGAAAAGGAAACAGTGTGCTTCTTTCAGACTCCATCAATTGCTTTAATAAGGAATTGAAAAGCCTGGCCTACTTTATATGCAGATCACCATCCCAGTTGCATAAGGATTTAGAATAGACAAAACAAAACTGTTTTTGTTGTAAATAAGGGCTGTTTGTTTAAATCGCACAATCATGTTTGCATCTAAAAATTATTTAGAAGCTAATAAGCCTTAATAAAGTTTGACTGTGTACTTGTTAATAAAAATGGTTTCAATATTCTCCAGGAAGGAAATGTAAATTGGAGGTGATAACATAAAGCTTGAAGCAAAACAGGCCTGAGTTAATGGGAAAGGAGAAGACTCATGGCAGTTGTTCACTGATGGGCTTAAGAAAACCAACTCTGAGAATTGAATTCAGTTAACTTAAAACATTTTACAAAATTTAAGATCATGAACTTAATGGTACTTTTCTCTAGCAGATTAGAATTATTGCAGTATTACTTTTGCTTTAGAGACTGAAAACCAGACATAATTCAGACTACTGAAAGTTAGTGTGATGCACATACTGATTTTGGCTACCTCGATTTGGAGGAATCCAGTGACCCAGGCTCAAATTTTACCTTTGGCATTGGTTCATTTGCCTGTATGTTAATAAACTTAATGAGGTGTGGGATGACCCCTGCTGGTGTCCCTGCTTATGAAAAAAAATATGTATCTGGCAGGAAGAGGACATATTAATTTCAGTCCAAAAAAGTTACAAATATAAACTCTGTCACAAAATGTATAAAAATACCTAATTTAATGCATAAAATATTATGAGTAATGTTCTGTTAAGTATGAAAATAATCTTAAGCCACTGAACATTACTGTGTTAGAACTGCAATGCAATGTATTAAGAAGGACATTAATTGTTCAGTTCACTATGACATTGTGTTAAACATCTTTTATTAATGAGCTGTTATTCCCGGCTGAGGCATTTGATAAATAACCTCTAGTCCATTGCTAAATCCTCTCAGTTGGTTTCAGTGAATCACTCTAAACAAACCTAAAAGGAAAAATACCCCAATAATTTACATTTGAGTCTGTAAGGTCCTAGAACTAGAGTCATTTAAAGAAGGGCATCTTTCCTATAAATCAAACCTTCTGATTTAATGCAGCTGACATATAGATCTATTTTACAATTTTTTTTTTAATTTCAAAAATACAACACATTAAAATAGGTTCAATTTATCAAAGCTAAGAGCAACAATTAAGTAATAATGTACTTAAAGTGCAAAGGCACTTTAACACAAAAAAGTGACGCCCAGTGGCTATAGTTGGTAATTGAAATAGCAGTACCGTATATTATTATTTACAAAAGAAAGTCACAGTCCAGGAAAAAAGATCTTTGGAGATCTTCTACATAATACATTAAGTTTCCACTTTGAAATTAAAAGAAAAACAACAAAAAACCCAAAGACCCCCTTCCTCATTTCCTTCAAAATCAAAAAGAATTATGCAAGATCTATTACAGAAAGGTATATTTGCAGTGACAGTTCCTACAGAAGGGTCAAAAGGAGAGAGAAATAACTTAAAGAGAACATTGCAAAAGCAACACCATATCCCTGCTATGCTGCAAGGGTTCCTTTTCTCTCTCTCTCCCTCTCTCTGATTTAAAAAAGTGGAAATATTGGGAATGCGACAGATGATATCAGCACTGAGTTCAGACTCAACGAAATGTGATGCTGAGCTCATTTAAAAAATTTCCTTTGTCTCCCACTCCCCCCTCACAGCTGACTGATTGCAGTTTGTTTTTCCAGAACTTCGAGGTAGTCTGGTTCTGTTTGTAGCTTTCCTTGGAGTAAAGGATGCTCGGGTTTAGACTGTTCTGCAAAATATTTCCTGGGAGTTCCATATAAAACAGTTTTATTTATCCTGTCCTGGTTTTGGCGTCTTGATTCATATGAAGGGGCAAACTGCCTTTTGGGTAAGGTACAAAAGTTATAATGAACTAATCCTCCAGTGGGCAGTTCCTTGACCCTTTCTGCAATATTTTGATACAGAAGCTCTGGTTCCCTCGGTGAGGATTGCTTTTCCAGCAATTCAGCTGCACTGATGGTAAATGCAAGACTGGTGGGGTCTTCCTTTTTGTGGTCAAGACTGCTATAGCTAAACTCATGGAGATTCCTGTAATAGGCAACTGGATCCCCTTCCTTTTGCATGTAAATTGGGTTTTGGCACATCTGTCCAACGGGAGGGGGAATGTAGTTATAAACGTGTCCTTCAGTTTTATCGTGGGTCTCAGTGTTGTAAGACCCATACTGGAGCTGAAAGGAACTTATATCTACGTTGTTGGCGCTGCTGGGCATGCTTTGCACCCCCTTCCGGCGCTTAAGGACGAAGACAAACAGGCCTGCCCCAAAACAAACTGATAAAATAAACACAACCAGCAATCCTAAAATTAAGACAGATAGTGGAACTTCAGTGTGTAATTCTGGGTAGGAGCTGGGTGAGACACCGAGGAGATGGGGTGTATCTGTGTTCTGGTTCATGGAGAGGAGAGAAGAATCTGACAGGTTGGGGTTCTCTGGGCAGATGGCTTCTTTGCTCAGGAATTTCAGATGCTCTCCAGAGTGCTTGGTGGGAGACTCACATATGACTTCATTGATAACTACGGGGGGATTTGACTGCTGGTTGTTCTGGTCAGTGACTTTCTCTATCCAGTTCCTCAGCCCCAGGATGTCACACGTGCAGTCCCAAGGGTTCTCCTGGAGGTCTATCTGAATTAGAGCTGAGAGCTGGTCCAAGACTCCTCTCACAGGCAGGTGTGAGAAATGATTGTTTCTAAGGTTGAGTCTGGTGAGGGAAGTGCCGCCAAAGACATTGTCAGGCAAGGATCTGAGCAGGTTGTTGTTGAGAAACAACAGATGAAGATTACTCAGAGCATCAAATGTGCGTGGCAGGATCTCCTTAATGACATTGTACTCTAGGTAGAGATATTGCAGGCTGTGCAGCCCTTCGAACATAGACCGGTACAGGATCTCAAGGTAGTTGCCATTAAGATAAAGTCTACGTAAACTTGTGAGGTTTGTAAAGGCACCTTCTTGTATCACTGCAATTCTGTTATTTCCTAGATGTAGCAAATCCAGAGAGCTGTACTCTGTGAGATCGGTTCTATAAATGACTTGCAGATAGTTACTGGTAAGGTAAAGTTTCTTTGGACTGGTTGGCCTGGGATGGAGATCGGAGATGTTACTTATCTTTTTCTCTTGGCAGTTAACATTTAAGCCATTGTCTGAGCTCTGTGACGTACAGATGCAGCCAGCTGGGCAGGTGATGGGCACTGGAGACTTCGTCTGGTAAACCATGATAGGTCCGAATATTTGTCTGTCCTTTGACACAGAGACACGGGGGGTGGGGCGGTTCCTGGTTTTGGGCGGCCGGCTGGCTTTTGGGGCTCTGGTGGGATTCATGGCAGAGTTGGCTGTGGGCGATAGCCTGGAGATGTGAGGGTCTGAGAGGACAGGATGTTTTTCCCTCTGGTTCGAATCGCTGGAGCTTTTCCTAGGGCAGAGATCTTGCCTGGTGAGCTGGGTCACATCTTTTCCATGAAGCCTGAAGGGAGTCTCACAGACTATCTCACCCACAAACACGGTGATGGTGTCTAGCCATGCCTTGAGTGGGAGCAAGTCGCAGGTGCAGTTCCAGGGGTTTTCCTCCAGCTGGATTTCCATGATGCCTCCAATGTGCTCCAGCACACCAGCAAAAGGCATCATCTTCAGCCGGTTCCCCCGCAGGTCGAGGTGAGTGAGGAGCACAAAGCGGAAGACATTGCTGGGCAGGGACAGCAGGAGGTTGTCATTGAGAATCAGCACCTTGAGCTTGTTTAGCTTGCTGAATGCCCCCGCTTCAATGGCACTGATGTAATTGTAATCAGCCTGCAGATACTCCAGGCTCTCCAAGCCCAGGAACGTGTCTTCCTTCAGCACTTCCAGCTTGTTGTTATTGAGGTGCAGCCTCTTGAGGGTGCGAAGGCCACTGAAGGCCCCTGTGCGGATCTCCTGCATGTCGTTGTTGCCCAAGTGGAGGGTCACGGCATTGGAGTAGTTGACAAACTCATTGGGGAACAGGCGGGTCAGTGCGTTCCCATTGAGAAACAGCTGGTAGATCTTGGACGGTGGCGGCAGGAGGAGGCTGACAGTTGTAAATCCTTTGTTTTCACAATTAATGTTCAGCACGTTCTCCTTCTCCTCACAAGGGCAGCGGCTCTTGCTGCAAATGTCTTTGGCAGGTTTGCGACTCTCTGTCCGCGAGATCCCAGCCACTGTTAACAAACTGAGCAACCAAACACCCTTCAGCATCTTTATGCGCCGTCGATCCCCGCTTTGGTACCTACAGTCAAACCTTTTGAGACAGGTAAGGAGAGAAAGAAGAAATCCCCAGTGAAAACGGCCGGGACCAGAGGCGGCTCGGGGAGGGGGAAGCAGGTCGGAAGGTTGACGGGGTGGTGGAAGGAGAGCTGCAAGGCAGCGACTTGCAGAGTCCTCTGGAATCCCCCCTCCTCCTCCTTTCCTTCTGCTCTCGGAAAGCGCCTGTGGAGCTGCTGTGGGGGAAGCCCCGTCGGGGAGCTCCCCGAAAACAGGGGTCCAGGAGCTGCGCTTCCCGTCCGACCTCTCCGCCCGCCGCCGCCGCCTCCCGCCGGCACCGCGATCCCGTCCCCGCTGCCCGTCCCGATCCCGATCCCGGCTGCCCTGCTCCCGGTCACCGCCAGCATCTTAAACTGGGGCTGGGAGAACAAACGCCGGCAAACCCTCCCTAAGCCGCTCCCCGCCGCAGGGAGCCCCCGGCCCGCGCCCCCCGCGCTCGTACCTGCTCTCGGGGCGCCCGAGCGGGCAGCGGGGGCAGGGGCCGCCGCCGAGAGCCGCCGCGCCCCGGGAGCCAGGAGCCCGGCGGCGAGAGGCATCGCCCGCACAGCGCCTCAGGAGGAGCCCAGCGGGGCGCCGCCGTTCCCGTCCAGTCCCGTCCAGTCCCGTCCCGTCCCGGCGGGAAGTTGGGCCGGGCGGGGGCCGAGGCGGCGGCGGCGCCGCTGCGGGAGCGCGGGCTCAGCGCGGGATCTGCGCGGGGCGCGGCGGGCGCGGCGCTTTTGCGGGTGCCCCGCGCGGAGCCGCGCTGACGTCAGCCGGGGGCGGGGGGGACACGTTTTTCCCAGCCCACCCTCCCCTCCATCCTCTGTCCCAGTCCCCCCCCCTCCCTTCGCGGCTCTCGCAGCCGGCTCCGCTCCCGGCTCGGCTGCGCATCGCGGGAGCGCTCTGACAGCACCTGCAGGACAGCGCGGGCACTCGGAGCCGGGAAGGGGAATAAGGTAAAGAGCGGATTTACCTGGGTCCGGAGAATTTTGTAGCCCCGGGTCCCTAAATCCGTGCCCTCAAAAACAGAGAGCAAGTCAAGCAGCTTCTTCGGCACAAGCCAGCCGGAGAGCGCGCCCGCACCGCACATACACTCACCGCACACACGGGCATCCCACACAGGCACACGCACACCCCACACACGCACACCCCACACACGCACGCCCCACACACGCACACCCCACACACACAATCTGGCTCTCGCAGCAGCGGTGCTGCAAATCCCGGGTCTGGCATCAGCATCTATCCCCCGCTCCGGCTGCAGCAGCCCCCTTCCCAAACTGCCGCGTCGAGCTCTGCCCAGCGCGTTGGTGTTTTCTACACGTTCAGGGAAGTTCAACACCTTCCACCAAGCCGGGCTGGCAGGCAATGGCAGTCTCATGCCTGAATCCCTACACTCTCTGGAATGCGTCCCTGAGTGCTGAGCAGCCAAGAGCACATCTAACGCCATCATTCCCACTGGCTGGACTAGTCTCACTGCCCCATTGCAGTATTGTGGTGTAGCGTTTGGCTTCCTTTATAAAGAGCAGGATGGTGGATGTGGGTTATTGTGACTTCGCTTAAGCCCCGTGCCCCGGGCACAGATCTGATGGGAAAGGCTGGCTGCTCTTGATCTCTATCTGAAAGGTAAAACTTTGGGTTCACACTGGAAAAAAAAGCAAAAGACACTCCACGATGAATTTTTAAAGTGCTAGTATGGCAGGGTGCATTATTGACAGATTCTTATCGGGAACTGTATGCACTTTACTTAGTCTTGAGAATGTAAAGGTTTACTGCCAAAAGAGTGTTGGACTTGGCAAAAGTGGCACTGTCATCTCGTGGTGTTCTTTAGCCATTACGTATCAGAGCCTACATTTTAGGACCAGCAGAAATGTGCTGTCTGTTCTTATCTCTCTTCTTGAGACTGGAAAAGGTAACATCCTGCAGCAGCCAGCACAGATGCCTTTGCAATGCTCCTGGGCAGGAATAGTGTTGGAGTTTGCATTTGGGATTGGAGCAGTTGCAGTTTTTCCTATCTAAAATTTGGAGAACTTGTGGAAAGAGCAGGAACATCCCACATTGGAGCATGCTTTTGCTGTGGTGCTGTGTGAATTTCAACAAGATTAGGATTCTGAAATGCGCTCAGAGCTCCTCCATTCTAACTCTCTTTATCCAGCTGAATTCAGGAGCACAAATTGCTAAGATCAGGAAAGATGTTTGTGGCAGATCTGTGGTTTTACAACACTAATACACCAGCAGACAGATTATTATTCAGTGAAATTTTTTGCTTGTTTTCAGCTTTAAACGGTAGGATATGGTGTTTGGGGAGCAGAATTGGACTAGTTACAGGATGTAGCAAATCCTGTTTTCAGCTTTTTCTGACACAGTCTTGGGGCATGAGCCTAAAAAGAGGAGGTAAAAGTAGACCTAGGTTGATTTTTTTTGTTTTGTCTCTTTCTGAAAGTAGCATGCTCACACACACCTGCCCACACTGACACATGCACAGAGGCACACACACGTTCCTGTAACCTGCCTGAGCAGCCCTGCACAGTGTTGCCAGCACTCACAGGGCTCACTCCAACACACAGCAAAAATGAAGGCAGAAGGAAATCCAGTGCATTTTCCCCTCATCTCACGCTGTACATTTGTTTCATGTCTATGAGTCTTTAGTCACGTGCAGCTTTCTGGAGAGCAAGGATCATGCCCTGGAATTGGCTTATGAGGCAACATGTACTGTCGCACTTGCTGCTGTTTACTAGTACGTAGGAAATGTGTTTGTGGTAACTGCTGATGCTGCCTTGGAAGGGAAAGTGTACGCATGGCATGGCTCAGCAGTAATTACCAGATTCATGTGGGATGGAAGGAACAGCATGTTAGGGGATTGCAACAGTAATAAGACACAGAGATGATACTGATTCTATTACACTGCAAATGCATGCATATAATAACCACTGTTGTAGGAGGAGGAACAAGGGTTTAAAAAAGAAATAATAGCTACAGCTTTTTATTTAGGAACAAAGTCATGATTTCTCAGCATGCCTGAAGTGTTTTATAATCCCTTCAATTAAAAACAGAGTATAAAGGAACAGCTTTGTTCCTCCACCTGTTTTACTGCCTTTTTATTTTACATGTTGAATGCAGGAATGTTTTCAGGCTGTGAATATCTGGGAGCTTCCAGGAATGGAAGGCCAGGAGGCAGGTTGATACAGCAGCCCATGAGGGTTTGGGGAAACTCTGTTATACCTGATTTATAAGCATTGTGAAGATTTCCTTTTTACCAAACACTTTGCTGCATTCCCTCATTCCCCTTTCTATGCAATTATGAAGACTGAGTACAGACTCACAGATTATGAGGCTTAATAGAACCATTGTGGCTTTTGGGTCTTGCATAACCCAGGCCATCAGTTAAATTGAAATTAATTCCTGTTTAAACTAGATCATACTCACAGGAAGAAGGAAGAGAAAAACATAAAACTGAAACCGAATAACATATCCACGCATATTTTAGCAATTGCCTATGGTGAAAATCTGCCATAATGTTTGGTAAATTGTTCCAATAGGTTTCATTTCCCACGTGTAAAAAATTGTGCTTCCTCTACAACTCTGCATCTATCTACCTTCAGTTTGAAATGTTTATCCTTGTAATATCCTTGTCTGCTGGCTTAAGAACCCTTAATTATCCCATACCTGATTCCCATAGGACACTTCCAGACTGCTGCAGAGCAAGTATGAACTGAATACTTGCCTGATACCAGCCTTATCCCACTTCAAGTAGTCTCTTAGTCCCGTGCTGCTACAGACACCAGAGCAGCTCTTGGCTCTTGCATGGTCCTGAAGTCACAACTTTATTGATCTGCTGGCAGGGGAAAAACAAAGCCAGACCATGGCACGAAGCACAAGCACATAAAATTTGGCACAGATCATTACCCTTCCTGCCTAGTGCACATCATGCTGTTGTCCTTCTGGGAGAGTAAACATCAAGAAAGAGAAAAAGTCTGGAAGTGTGGGGATAATTTTCTTTCTCCACACTGTATTTGCAGGTGGATGCTAAACACTACTTACACATCTTTATCTATCAGTTTATCTGTTTTTGTTTCTCTATATATAAATGAAGAAGGAACAAATATATCCACAAAGTCTCATGGAATAAAGAAAAGAAGGCAGAAAGAAAGGAAGTAAAAAACTTTGTGAATTGGATGGAGGGAAGGATTTAATTTTATTGATCATTAGAAACTATTAACATAGCCTGGGTGCTGCTAACAAGTAAAGAAGAGTTTATTCATATAGCATAAATAGATGCCAATGTTTATTTCTGTGAACAAAACATCATGACTGATGTTGTAAAATAATGGGAATTTGTAAATTTAGGTATTTAGTGATCTAATGTGTTCCTTCTTCTGTAATCCTGAACTGCATGTGTGAGGTGCCTCCTCTATGTCAGGTTTTAGGTTCTGAGACAATCATCACTGCTCTTCAAAAAGTACCCTGTGTTCTTGCTTTCTCTGTATGCCTCTGTGTATATGTGTCTATTTGGAGCTGGAGACATTCTCCCTCCATAACTACGTACATTTCTGGGATATTTCCTATACTGTAAAGTGGGATATTTTTAAACCTCACTTAAAAGTAATTGTTAAGGTAATAAACAGTTTCCAGATTTAGCAGTGAGCAGTATGCAAAATAATTGTTACTTGTAATCCAAGGTTTTATCTCATCCAGCAGCACTGGGAAGTATTCTGTAAGGGACAGGATGAAAGAGGAGTCTCTGGCTTTCACTTTCTTTGGGCAAGGAGCGAGCAGGGGATGAGTGAAGGAGTGTGAGCACACAGGACAGGGAGGGAGGAGCTGGCAGGCTCTGCCCACCATGGCCCTGGCTCCATCCCTGCTCACCCCTGCTACCCAGCAACAGCAAACTGGAGCAACGTGTGCCCGGGAGAGCCAGAAGAGGGACATGTTTGTGATGAAGTCTCTCTGGAAGGGGAGCTGGTGGATGAGCCAGTCTGTGGGCACAGAGGCGCTCCAGAGTATGTGGTGCCTACTGAGTTGCCTTTTTCTGGCAATCAGTAATTGCCTTTGCCATCGACTGTAACAAATTTCTTTGTTTTCCAGATGAATTTTTTAGCTTCATTTCTCCCAACCATTTAAGCATATGGAGAACTGGCCTACTTCAGAATACTGTTTACTGACACATCATGACTACCTACTGTATAAATAAAAAAATTTAATGAACTATGACTTAAAATCAACAGGCTTTCTAACTCTTCCCTCAGTTTCTGCTTCCTCCTAGGAAGCAGTTTTGAGACCCATTATCTCACTGCAACATAATTTTTTTGCAAAGAGACTTTATCATCGTTTGTTTCAGTATATCTGGGATAATCTGTTTTGTAACAGCACAGTGTGATTCTACACTGGTGGTACGAACCACAGCAGTAGAACTATCAGTTTCTGGTGTTTTGTATCATTAATCCTAACTGTCTAAAGAAGAGAATTTTGTGTGTTATAATAGCAGTAATATTGGTTTCAGCAGGAAATATGATAGAGAAGCTGTGTGTCAGAAAGCACTCCAGGTAACCTGTGTTTTGGGGACACTGACAGACTCATGACTATGTAATTAAGACTGAACATTGTTTTAGATTTAGCCTAATTTTTTTTCTTTCTTATATAGAAAAATAAATCTCCATTCCCCTTCTACAGTCACACCTTTTATCACAGGACCCAGCAAAGTACTACAAGACAGTTGATATTTATGGATGTCTTCATCCTATTCAGCAAAGTAGTATGTCTGATCCAAAGCCCTTTGGTGTCAATGGAAGGACTCCTACTGATTTCAGTGGGATTTGGATCAGATCCCTGAACAAATGTTTAACTTCAAAGCCTGCACTTATGTTTTACTGAGTGGTTTAAATATTTTTGGAAGTGCTTTGTTTCATCGTGTCAATGGCTCTCTTTCTCTGATAGGAACAACGAGATGAATCTTTCTGATGATAGATATTCTGTGCTGGCATTTCTGAGCATCAAGAACAAAAAAAAAAAGCCTGGGTTTTTGGTTTGTTTTTCTTTTATTCCTCCCTTTAAAATGACAATGGATTTATCATTTATTGCATTCCAAGTGCCTGAATGTCTAGAGTAATATCTACCGCTACCATTTATAAGTGCAATTTTTCAGATTTCCTCAGAGTCATAATCTATGTGTTACATCCTGTGAATGTTTTTAACTGGAAATGTCCCATCATGCAAGCACAAGTGCACACAAGTGTTTTTAGTGATTCAGAGAGTCTTGTTTAAATTATTGGGTCTTCTTGCTTTACTTCAATGGATGTGGGGCTCATATTTGCATAATGCAGTTGATGTATGTGTATGATGAATATTCACTGCTGAAAGTCTGGTGAGTTGATGTGAGAGGTTTCTTCCCTTTATTTATTAGTAGTAAAAGAAACATAATGAAATCTCTCCATATCATTATTTTTATGACAGTCATGTTGAAAGAACACAAATCTCACTGTGCTTATGGCATATCCAGCAATATGTGAGGAGCAGGAGCAATGGGTGAAATTCAGTCCTGGGCAGAAGGCCAGCCTAGAGTGATTCATCATGAAAGCCCCCAATTAAGACCTCAAAACAGGACTTAAGTGAGACTTCAGTGCCCTATGCCTTGAGCTGGCTTTCTGCAACAGTGGGAGAAAGTTTCTTGAAATGAATTATTCATCATAAATAATGCATTCTATTAGTTTAGCCTATTTTTCTTGATTCCTTGAATTTATTTAATTGAAATTACTCACCAAATAATTTCTATGAATAATCATGGCCTGAGGATTATTTTTGAGCAGTTCACAGTGAGTGTTTCATATTCCACATGCAGAGTGAGAGCCGTGTCATTGAGTTGTCATTCTGCATAGAGGTCACATAGTTCGGGTTTTGCTCTGGAAAAAAAATGAGATGAGTAGAAAAAAACCCAGCATTTTTTATGACTCCATGTGTTCACAAAAGGTCTTTCCACCAAGTTCATTCCATGAGATGTTTACGAACAGTTGCCGACTGAAGAAAAGTGTTGGGTTGTCACTGACTTTTGTGTTTTCCACCTGGTTTCTAACAGTAGTTTAGTGATGTGTGTGCATGTCTGGCTGCCAGCCAAGGTCCCCTTCTTTCACAAAATTTTGAACCAGGTCTGATGAAAGCTGGTGCTGCTAGAGGTTTTATTTTCCCACTTCTTCAGCGGAAGTAAGTGACTGAGAATTGCCCCAAGCAGCTGAAAGCTTTCAGCCTGGCCTCATTGCATTGGGTCTGGCTGAGATGGAATTCATTTTCCCCAGTGCAGCCCTCCCAGTCCTGTGCTGAGTATTTGCAGCTAGAAGGGGTTTGATGACACACCAGTGTTTTGGCTACTGCTGAGCAGTGTTCCCACAGCATCAAGGCTGTCTCTCCAACATTCCCCCCTCACCAGTAGACTGGGGAGGAGCAAGGTCTTGGGAGAGCACAAAGCCAGGACAGCTGACTCCAAGTGGCCAAAAGGGTATTCCAGACCATATGATGTCTGCTCAGTGATAAAAGCTAAGAGAAAGAAGGACATTTGTTACTAGGATGTTTGTTTTCTGGAGCAACTGCTAGTGAAGACCTACTTCCCTGGAACTGGCTGGACAACTCCTGCTGAGAATAAATCTTTTGTTTTCCTTTGCTTACACATGTGACCTTTGCTTTTGCTTTATTAAACTGCCCTTATCTTGACCCATTAAGATTTTTTTCCATCTTAATTTCTCTCCTCTGCCCCATCCCATCCTGCTGAGGAGGGCAGTGGTAGAGCAGATTGGTGGGTACCTGACATCCAGCCAAAGTTCATCCATCACACTTACCCGCTGCTGTCTATCAGAAAAATCCACATCAGAGTTTGGCTCAAAACTGAAAATCTGTGGTTTGACTGCTCACCCAACTGACTGCCAGGAGCAGGGAGGGGGACGAGTTGCTCCTGCAATACTGAGTAATAATGGATTGGAGGAACCCACTGTTTTGAAAATGTTTTCACTTGAGATCAGATACCATTGTTTGCAGGGCTGTTCCAAGGTTTCTACAAAGGCTCAGCGTGATAACTTCACCCTGTAAAGTCATGTAGGTGCAAAAGAACTTGTGGGCCCAAGATGGTGATTTTTGGTGTCAGAGGTGAAGCCAGTTTATGGCTACTCACTGAACACAGTGCAGGCCAAGAAGCCACCTTGAGTCAATAGGAAAGAAGAGATTACACTGAAAAAGCAAAAACCTTACCTCTAAAATGGGGGTAAAATAAATGAGGGGGAAAAAAACCCAAAAACCCCACAGCGATTAGCTTTTAGGAAGAAATAGTTTCTGTTTTGTTTTTCCAAGAATAGAAAAGTCAAGTTTCTGACAATTAAAGACTTCATTTTTTGACTAAAGAAAAATATTTCCTGCTCTCCTGCAGTCTTTTCCACATCACTCTAGCCAGAAACTTTGCTGTCTCTGAGCAGTAATCATTTACCTGAAAAATACCCTATAATATTTCTCTTTGTGGAGGCTGGTAGTACAGATGCTGACTTTGGAGCGTGATGTACGACTCCAAGTGGCATGAAAAGAAATTGATGAGACAATTAGAACTTATGAGAATGGTGCTTGCATTAATATGTTGGGGAGAATCACCTAGAATAAAGTATTTCAAACTCCACAGAAACCTTAGAATTTATTTGGCATCTCAAGTAGCTCCCTGAGTTGTTATTGCACAAAGCACAATACAAACATACATAAAATCCTGACCTGGACTTCAGCCTCTGACTAATCTCCCTTTGACTTCATGGGGCCAGGATTCCAGCTGACTTCTACTCCAGGGAATTACACAGAAACACACACAAATCCTGAGCATCTAGTATGACTTCTGCTTTATATTGTTGTCATTGTGGTCTAGGATGCTGAAGATATTTAGTCATCTCCCTTCTAACCTATATGCCAGGGTGGGCCAGGGAACACCTGAATCTGGTGAGTACTCAGAGGATAAGTGTGCGCCAAACTGCTACACAGGGGATCTTGTTCCTTGTGTGGTGCCTTTCTAGTCCATGAGATTCCATGTGAGGTGGAACAGCTATGGCAAGAGGGCATGAATATTTGGCCTCAATATGAAGTGTCTTTATGCATTCCATAACACTTGTGGCATTTCTTTCCATTCCAAAGCATATAATTTTTGAATAACTGCCTGTCCTTTACACGGCCTCTTCTTTTACCCTCTATCAGTCTGCTTCCTGTAAAGCAATAAAAACCTTTGCACAGCTGGAGATTTTTATGTCCACTCTGTGACTGAGCAGCAAGTAAAGCTGGGAGGAGAAGAGGACAGCTCAGTCAGCCTTGGTAATCAGCTCTGGCTTGGAACCTGGAAAACCCCTTTGAGCACGCATTTGCTCCCATGTTTTTGCTTTGCAACCACTACACTGGTTAGCATTTGAGATTTCTGACTAGAAATATTGTTCCTTTTGCAGATAGAAGTGTTTAGCTTTATTATTTCTAGCTGGTGTTACTGATGTACTTGGAATTAAATAGGGAGGAGGTCATTCCTTTATGGCTGTTTACTTAGGAACTGGCCGCTGGTCCAGATCATGTCAAGTATAAGCATTTCAGTACCTTCCTTTTTAGAGATGTTGTGTGTTTCTGAAGCCTTTCTTGCCTTATGACAACTACTTTTTTACTTTTGATAATTATTTTTTTAATAATACAAGTATCTTAAATATATTGTCTTTTAGCAGAATACTTTGACATCAACAAGTACACAGGTCTCATTTTGCAACCCACAGCTTACTCTGTACCTGTAGGAGAACTGGGCTTGAGGCAGGTGCATTGCACCTACAAATTTCTCCCTGCAAAACCAGATTTTTAGTTATTTTTTACCCTTTCTGATATTAAAATTTTTACTCAGTATTATTGGTATTTTGATACTGGAGGAACATCTGATAACATGAGTCATGGACCAGCCTCACTGTTGCATTGTTAGCTGTTTTGCTTATCTCTTTCCTTCTTCTGTAGAGTGCAAGTATAGCTGTGAGAAGGGGGTCATATAATTTTTGTTCCATACCTTGAGAGCTTTTGTAATATGAAGGTTTAGATCTAGAATTATAATTGTGTGGGATGCTGTATACACAAGCAGAATGACAGCCCTTGCCAGGTAGTTTACAATGATGTATTGAAAATTCTTTAAACTGAACGTGGACATGGAAGATGCACCTATCTCTGAAAGATAGGTACAATTAGATTGACAACTTGGATGTCAGGCTTCTTGTTGATGTCATTTAAAATAGTTGTTGCCACTCCCTCCCTCCCTCTATTCCCTGAAATGTGTCTTATACTGGAAATGCTGACAAGACCCTCATCATTTGCAATGGCACCGTTCGCAGCTTTAAATACTGGTTATAAATGTTAATGTGTTATCTGAATGATATTTTTTCCACATGTAGGCAGCTCAGGATAGAGTCTCAGCAATAAATTTAATGAGTTCAGGGGGAAGACGCAGTATATGCTTATGTGAGTATTGTAATGATTGGCATTTTTGCAAACAGCATATGATAAGTGGCGCAATTTTATTTTCAAAGTTTAATCAATAGAGAGCTCTTTGATCTTGCCATGTACTTTTCAAATAGATGCTTCCTAAGAATGACAGCAAAACAATTTCTCTATCATGGTGTGTATATGCTTGGGGTTTAATCAATCTGCTTTAGTGATTGTCATAAATTTTGATATTCCAAAAAATAAATAGAAGCTATAAAATAATTATGCTTTGGGATGGCATCCTGTTGCTGCTTGCCTGGGTCATCTGGCTTCACAAATAATTAAAAGGATGCACAGTCCATCACTGTGCCAGTTACAAGAGCATGGGCTGTGTACCATTTTATTCCTATTTATTGTAAATCCACACCAGCTGTTGCACAGGAAATTGAGGTGGATCTTCAAGGGCTTAAGAAGGAGTTTGTGAATGCCTTGTGTTAAACTTTTGGAAGTGAATTTGCTCTCAAATAAGAGGAGCCAGAAATTACCACCTCACTACACAGCAGCCTCCCCTGTAATTTTGATCCATGTGGGATCATCAGAAGTGGCTGAAGCTCCTTCTGTGTGAGCCAGAACATCCACCTAGACCAAACCCCCGGGGGTGGTCCCTTCAGTGGGTCCCAGCACCAGTACAGGTGCTCTTCTGGGAGCCTGAGAGGAGCAGTACATCCCTGGCCTTTCTCTGGGATGTTTCAAACCAGCAGAGAGGACTTTGGGGAGATGCCCAATGCTCTGGGTGAGCTTTGTTCTTGCTGAGCAGAGCCCAATTGCCTGTGTCTCTTTTGTTCTTGGAAACAACAGTAGCAGCTGAAAGCTGAACTTCAGAAGATCGTTTCACAAGCATTTG
Source organism: Corapipo altera (assembly GCF_003945725.1). Taxonomy (NCBI): domain Eukaryota; kingdom Metazoa; phylum Chordata; class Aves; order Passeriformes; family Pipridae; genus Corapipo; species Corapipo altera. Next base: position 12,900,083 of record NW_020884891.1, read on the forward strand.
AAGGCTGGCTGGGTCCACACAGAGCTGTGGTGCCAGCTCAGCTTGCCCTCCCTATTGCAGGAACCTGCAGAAATTCATGCTGGCCCCATGAAACCAGTCCCGGGGAAGCTGCCTGGAACAGGCCATGTCAGCGATTTATTGGATGTGGCAGCAGAAGGACACACACGATGAGCTTGGAGATAACCTTTGGCAGGGAACTCTCTCTGTCACTTCCACTCTTTCTGATAAAAAAATATAGTAACTGGTAGGCATTTGGGAAACAGGGAAGCTGGAGCATTTCAGGTGAATTGACCTGAATGTAGCAGAGTACCATGAGCACTGATGCAGAACCTCCAGAGATGTCAGCAGATCTGTGCCAGGCACCACTGCAGGGTATGACCCGGTCGGCATCAGGATGGATCCTCATCTCAGCACAGGAATTCCTCCAGAGCCATGAGGGATTTTGGCAGGCTGACATCAGTGTAAGACCAGGGTTTAAGTGTGCTGTGCATACGAGATGAGTTGTTGTAGACACTCATGAAAAAAAAAAAGATCATTGAAAATTTATTTATTTTTAACACTTTTTACTTGCAGCAAGAAGATCCCGTTTCAACACTCAGATATTACAGCCTTAGCTGTAGCTCCACTTGCTTTCATACAAAGATTCAAGAGGATGATCTAGAGAGAGCAAAGGGTTTTTACTCTTTTTTTTTTTATAATTTTGTTTTGTAATATACATGTGTGTATGTGAGCTCGGTATGGGTAAATATATACATGTAAGTATGGACATCTGTTTGTTTAAATAACATGTGGTTTCCTTTGCTGTCCCTGACCAACATCAATTGCTGTGCTGCCTTTGTAAATATGCTGCAATGGCTGATTCTTTTGAATTCTTTGTGCTATCTTTGCTTATGCTGAATAGCAGCTGACACTTTAATTGGGATGACTGAGCTGAGTGCATTCGCCTTTGGAATTGGACACTTTTCAGTGCGAAGAGAGGGTACCACAGACTGACTTTTCTGTCTTTATCCTCAACCAAAACTCCATTAAATCAGACCTACAGTTTGTAGCAAAGGGACAATCTCCGTTGCATTGAAACACATGGGAAAGGCTGGAGACTCGGATTTGAAGGTTAATTAGATCCTGAAAAGAAGAATTAACTGAATTTGTTTTCTGTATTTTTCCCCCTATTTTTAAGAATCTTTTTAATTACTTTCATCTCTGTTGGTGATGACCACTTTTCTCTTTATAGGAAAAATATCATGTACTTTTGAGTTTATTAAAAACCTTTTTGATAGACAGATTCTAATTCTCATTTTAAACAAAAATAAGCATAGTGCTGGCACATTGTGTTAAAATTTAGACATCAGAACTTACTCTATATTAGTATGAGCTAATCTTTATTTTTGTTTAATTGAGTGCTAACATTATTCAGACTTAGGCACTAAATGCAATTTATTTTTTTTTTTTTTTCAGTTGGCTACATTATCTTTGGAAAATGAAGGAAGCAATAGTTTAGGACATGACCATTCAAAAACTCTGGTGGGGGTGGAAGTTTCAGCAACCAGTTCTTATTTTCAGGTTCCTGTTATGCAGCTGCTGTTGACCCTATTATTGATTCAGAAAGGTAAATATTCTCTTTTTCAACTCTCTCTGGAAGATTGTCTTTGGCTGCATGAAAACATGCTTCTTGTATTGTTATAGTAACAATAGTTAAGTGACCTGCTCGTGTGCCAGTAGAAAAATCACTTTTGTGCCCCTAAACAGGGCTCTCAAAACCTAAGAGTTCCAGCAAAGACAGTCTCCTTGTGGAAGACCATGAAAGGTTTGAGGTAGGAGAAAACTGTTGGTTGGAGTCAATCTTATAACTTTCTTCTTTATGTGACTGAAAATAGAGCTATTTATCATGCTTACCCTTTGGTGTCAGTATACATGAAGAATGGAATGTGTTGTAGGAGGGAGACATCATCTTGTTCTTTTACTCAATTTTAGTTGAATTGATTTTGCAGAGGAGTAAAGTTGTATTTTTAGTCCTCCTCCCCATTCCAGGTTTCCTTGTGTTACATTCACCTCCAGCCCTTTCCCCCACATCCCTTCAGAAAGTACTGTGTATTCAGTTCCCTTAACCCTTAGCAATAATCCATGCAAGTGGTGGTTTTAGCAAGTTCAAGGAAGGCACTATAATTTAAGCAGTAATAATATGGCTCTTCTCATTCTAATGGTGTTCCTTGCTCCATGTTAGATTAAAGCAGTTTTCTGTGACTTTACTTACAACAGACTTCAGTCATGAAAGACTGATGTTCTCGATGGATTGGAGGATTTTCTTCTGGATCCTTTTTTTCTTTTCTTGTGATCTCAGCTCTAGGTTTTAGATCTGTTGTACTGAATGTAAAAGGCCTGGAAAAAGCAAGACTGGACAGAGACTGACAAGATAGACTTCCTATCAGTCTTGTTACAAATTAAAAAAGTAGCCAAAGTGGAAGAAGCACAGAGGACGGACTGCTGTGGGAATGCAAAAGAAAAATGGGGTAAACTGAATTTTTAGAGTTTTGGGGATCCTGGGGTGATCAGAAGTAATCAAATGTTGGAACTGGAAGCCATGACTATGTAAAACAGTGCTAAAACTAATTGTCCTGGTGTGATGCTGAGGTGAGGTGATACGGTGTTTATGAACCAGTGCATGCTGCAGTTTGCTTTGTTTCTTGGAGTGGATTGAGGCTCTCTGCAGCATATGGTAGCAGGGCAGCCACAGCTTGTTCTCTCTTTTCTGTATATTGGTTATTGAAAAGCAAGAGATACCAACACTTCTGTAGCTCTGCCCCTCTGTCCCTAGAGGCAGTGTGAGCCAATCTTCTGCTATGATTAGGACCCATGCACTCTCCTGTTGCAGACCCCTGAAGCCAGTGTGGTGATTCCCAAGTGGGCCAAGGCAAGCAAGCAGGAGCTACTGTAAGAACACCTGTCCCTGAGTTTCTCTTGGTGTTCTAGTGCTCTGTTTACATGACCACGCATCGGTTTCAGCACTAATGACCTGCTTGAGGTGCTGAAAGAATACAGTCACACAGTCAGTCAGGCTTAGCTTCAGAAATTATTGGGACCATTACTAGATCTTGGAGTTTTACTTTTCCATTCTGGCTGTGTTTCATTCACACTTAGGCATTTCACACCTGCTGTCACGGAAGAGTTTTTCAACACAGCCCCATTTCACACATCCTCAGGCATCCAGGAACATCTGGAAAGTGACTGACTTCATCTGGCTTACAGCACATTCTCAAGTCTTGGCATTCTTGCTTTCATGGCTTTGGGGTTTTGCAATGTAAAATCAAAGAGGCATCAGTTGACATAAGCAGATACAAACAGATTAACTGGAGGTACAAAGCAAGGGGGTGGGGGGGTTCACAATTAACTAGTGTTGTCTGATGGAAGCTGTGTCATAGATTCCCTCTGTGGCTTTGAAACTGCTGGTAAAACAAAGTCCAGGCTTATTTGACATGAACCCAGTACTACAGCTGGTATCTGTGCAGTGCCCAGGAACCTTGACTATGGCTCAGAAGCCCCTTGCTCTGGATAATGGAAAACACAGAACAAGATGGTCACTGCCCCAAGTGTAACTGTCGTGTGAAACAGAGATTCCTTGATGCCGTCAGTATCAAAACAGCCTACAGAGAGCACAAAACCAATCTCCTTTGAAAGATAGACTTGGTTTTGCTGATGTTAGAAAACAAGTTGTTTGGATTCCATACAAGGGAGCATCTGATGATGGGTTGCTTTTATACAGAGCAAGTCAAGATGCTTTATGTAATTGCTTAGTGTCAGAACAAAGCTGTATTAACAGAGCTTAGCAAGTTAGGGACCCAAAGCCATCCTTTTTTGGCACCTCCTGAAAGTAGTATATTACTTTGCTCACAGGCAAAGTGCAGAGTGAGGCAAAGTGAGCAGAGGAGCTGATGTAGGCAGACAAATACCATGGCCAGGTTCATCTAATGTTTGTTGAGGTCAAACCTCCTGGAAGGCAGTGCAACAGAGGTGCTCTGTCCTGAGCTTCTGAGGCTGTCACCTGCTAATTGGATAGACTGTCTCTGCCTTAGTGCTGATCAGAGTTAATGCCCAAGATCAAAAGATAGCTCAATGAAGATAAATTTGTAGCATGAGAGAATTCATCATGTATTTAAAGTTACTGAAATGTGGAATAAGCAAAGCACTGATAGAATGTAGCAAGGCAAGATCCTGAGGCACTCACTGAATCTGAAGAGTTTACCATGGAGTTTTAAGAATATTAAGAGTCCTAATTTGTGTTTGAAATCATAGACTCTTCCCAATATTAAAATATATTAAAATTCCTCCCTCAGATTCTCTAGAAATGGTCCCACATTTCTAGAATATACCACAGGACTTTCTGTTTGCTGTCTTATCTTTGTACCATTATAGGAGTATGTAAAACTGAGGCAAAACTTACTCTGCCTGCCATATTTCTGTGATATAGGGGACTCTGAATACAACAAAGACAGAGAAATTCCTGCCACACAGATGTAAGAATGAGGAAGCACTGCGTTGGGGATACTATTCTTTCCCATTAAGCTTCAGCCTTGTCTTTCATCACCAATGAAAATTTATTGTCTTACAGCTGAGTACCACTTACCTCTATCCTGAAGAGCCTCAATAAAGGTGAGAACTCAGGCATTAAGTAAACTGCTGAAACACTGGTTACAGTAATTTTTCATTTTACTGAAATCTGTAAAGTTTTTTCAATCACCTTTTGTTCTATTCAGACACTTTGGGATATATGGCAGGTGAAGGCTTTTGAAATAGGGTGAAATCTAACCTGGAAACGTGGGGGAGCTTTTTTTAAAGCAGGTGTACATACACACACTTCCTACACAGACAACCTCCTTTTTGCCCATGTGGAAAGAGATGTGTTCACATCGTGTTTACATGTGTTACACTTCCAGGGCATCAAACAGTGACCAGCAGGGTAAGGCTGGAGAGGACAGAACCTTTCTTTCTGCTGCAGAACATTCTGGTGGGGTGTAAGACAGCAAGGAAACATGGGGACTGCTGAGGAGGTCTGTGCTGTACAGGTAGAACTCACCATCCTCTGACCATCAGCAGAACGCTAACGCAGAGGATGAAAAGCACTGTTTAAGGCAGATGGAGCCAAGTTAGGATCTACCAGGAGCATACTGGGGGGTGTGTGTTCTGCTACTTCATTAGCAGCACTCAGTGTTCCTTCAGTGCTCTGATCCTTGATGGCCTTTGAGCATGAGACTGCTTCCAGTAATTTGCCTCATCTACTTCTTCCTTATCAGGTGGCCTGTAGCAGACACCCACCATAATGTCACCCAGTGTGGGCTGCCCTCTGGTCCTGACCCATATGCTGCCAGCTGTCTTGTCACCTGTCCCAAGGCACAAACAGCTCCAGGTGTCCCAGTTGCTCTCTCACATAAAGCGCAGCTCTCCCTCCTTGATGTCCTGGCCTGTCCTCCCTGAAGAGCTGGATCCATCCATAGCAGCCCTCCATGGCAGCTGACCACCCCCCTCCTGATCCTACCAAGCTAGTGCATCACATGTCTGTGGTGCCAGCGAGATCATAGCCCATCCCAGCAACTTTACTGCCTTCTGTTTGTCCCCTGTAGTGTACACTTACTGGGGACCATTATAAACCACCATGAGCCAGCATTTAGGCTTTGCACCCTGTTCCAGCAGCAGAGAGGTGCAGGGGAGGTCGACCAGCCCCTGAAGGATTTCTTTACTTGCACAGCACTTTCCAGCTCCAATGAACCACATGACATCAAGGGGCAGACATCTCACCAGTGGCTCACACACCTGCCCCAGCACCCTGGTTACACTGACCTGCACTTGTGTGAGCCCAGCTGCCTGTTGGTGTGGCATTTACAGGTGTACCAAGTGCACAGAATTTAGCAAAACTGTGACCTGAGCCCTCTGCACAGCACTCATTAGCAGCAGGCTCAGCCCTCAGCAGTGCCTGGTGCATACTAACAACTTGTTTTCGTCGTTGCAGGGCATGGGAACCGCCTCTCTGTGCCGACATCCTCAGCCTTTCCTCCCGTGGCTGCTCGGGGTGCTGGGGCAGCCCTCGGGGTTTTGGGAGGTCACAGGTGATCACATTTACAAGAGGGAAGGAAAGTATCACTTGTTGAGAAGACTTCACAGGATTTGTGATAAGTAAGAGTTTGCCTTTTTTTTTTTCCTTAGTTTGCAGACACTTTTTCTGTAACTTCTCTTTTGCCCTGGGTTGAGACAAGATGCCCTCTACACTGGCAATATGATGCTGTGGATGTGGCAGTCTTTCTTTTTCACAGCCCCACGCTGATTGCAGGGCAAGCAGGCAGGGCAAAAATAAATCTGAAAAGGAAAAAGGCGGTGCCAGTCTGTTTTCCCTTCCCCCTTTTCTGCCTGCTCTTTTTCTCAGGTGGTTCTCCCCGGTACAAATGCAGGTAAAACCCTCCGAGTCTCAGCTAGCAAAATGCAGAGAGCCAAGGGCTCAATCAGTATGTATTTACTCTACTTTCCTCTTTTATTTCTCCTTGTAATCCAGACAAGTCTTGCATGTTTTCTGCTCCATTCTTTGGGTCAAGAACACACTGGTTAATAGCCAATTATTTCATGCCCTAAGGAAATTTTGGGGAGAAGTTCCTGTAAGAGTCAACTTGTTTTGGGAAATGAGACTAATATTAAGTGAGATATTTCCCTTTGCTCTCCTTTTTAATACTGTCCCATCGCAGCACAAGGCTGAATTTGTTGCTATAATAGCTGTGATTCAGATAAAGCATAATAGTTTCCCTGAATTGGTTGTTGGTTTGTTTTTTTTTTTCTTCTTCACAAAAATTGAAGGTTTAGCCAGGACTTTGTGGCAAAATTTGTTAGGTAATTAAATTCTGCTTACTGAAAATCCCCCTTTTTTAGAATCTGTCCCAGAATACAGCTTCCTTTTCCTTTGAGCACTTCTAAAGGACTAATCCATTTTAAATTCACAGCTCTCCAAATTCTGAAGCCTGCTGAAATTTTCCTTGACAGACTAAACCAGAATGTGCAGCTCCACCTGAGGCATCTAAAGGTACATTTTTGCATGCTTAATTGTTGTTTGTATTCTTGTTTAGATACAAGTCATTTAGACTCAACCTGTGACTAGCAGAAGTAAACAAAATTATTTGCACGGAAAAAGCAAGCATTATTTAAAACTATATTTTTAGTAACAAGTAACGTGGGCCATGAATAAATTCAATTTGTGTTTCGAGGGCTGTTTTGCATGTGCAAAAATCCAGTAGTGAAAACATAGGCTGAAAGATAATCCGAGGGGTGCAGTCCGGAACAGCAATCCAGAAGAGATGATCCACAGTAAAAATTACTGCAATTTATTTATTTTTTTTTAATTTACTTCTACTACTTTAATTTATTATTGTTTATTCATTTGATAGATGACATTTAATTTCAGTTTGAGAGCTTCAGGATGAGTGTTTGATGCTAATGGTTGGAATTTAGTCCTGGGCAGAAAGCCAACATGCCACAGCCATGTTCCACTTATGCCCTCCAAGCTGTATTTAAGTGGCCTTCTGTTACCCTTGGGGTATGTTTTACACAGGAAGCTTAAAGCCTATTGCAGGCCTGCAGCTCACTTGCTGGAGCAAGGGAAAGATGGCTTTCCCTCTCTTCTGTTCTCTTCAGCAAGAAAATCAAATTATTGGATTACTGGCCCTTTGATTGTGCTCAGCACAGATAGTTCAAAATCCCATTTTATTGGACCTCTGAGATGAAATGTAAATGAATGAAGAAAAAAGATGCATTAAATTGGTCTAATATGTCAATAGTATGCTAATACCTGACTAAGTGGAATGGCTATGACTGTTCTTCTAAACAGCCTAATGTTGGTAACATTTCTGCTGCTAGACTGGCCATGCGAAAAATAAAAACAGTAAACCAAAAAAAGCCACCCATAGGACCCTATTAGAGGGATAAATTAATGCAGATTTTCTTTCCTTGCTTATTTTTATTTCTGGAAAAGAAAATCAAAGCAAACAGATTGATCCTTTGTAGGGTCAAAGTTGCCATTAACCGAGGATCTATGAAGCACATGAAATATTGAGGGTAATAGATTAGAACCTGACTGCTTTTTTCTACATATACCTTCATATATATTGACTTGAACTTTGAATTTACTACTCTGTCATTTTTTGTTTCTTGCACATATGTTTTAGGTATTTATTTAGGGCTAAATTCTATTTGTTACCTTGTGTTTTTAAGACATAATACCAGCAGAGACTGGGAGAAGCATTGTAATAGACTTTAAGCTACTTTATTATTGTCATCATTGTGCATATTCACACATAAGTATCATGGTCCAAACTATTTCGAGGCAAATCATTAAATTGTGCAAAATAAATAAGTCCATGTGAAATTGCAGCTGAAGTGAATCCCTGTACTTTACAAAGTGGAGAAGACTTCTTTAATAGCCAAGGATTTGATTCTTCCATTTTATATGACTGGTTTCTCTACATGTTTCTTGTTAAAATTGTTGTCTTGCCGTCCTTTTGCACTGATGTGTTTCTAGAGCAATAAATAGCTATTGAAATGCAGCTGTCACTGTGACTGTGTGTGAATTCCTTTCACTGCCCAGTTTTGATGAATGCAGTCTGGACAGGGAGCAGAGGCTGCACCTTTGGATGATGGGAGCAGGTACCTCTTGTGTTCAAGTGAATTTTTTGCTGGCCAAATATCTGAGTAGATATTTTAAAGAGCTGGGTTTAGAAGAGAGCCTCCAAAACTGACTAATAAAATCCACATTAAATTAGAAGCTGAGACATATTTTTGTAGCTTGCTGAGATTCTAGCACACATTGGTATTAGTAAGATAATAAATGCATAATGGATGTGACGCTTACCCACCTGAATATTTCTGAGTTAAAAAAAAGATTGATAGACAATGCATTCCATTAATTCTCTCTTTTACAACTAGTAAACTTCCAGTTCATTAAGTTATTACATGCCATTCCTCATCTCACAAATAGAACCCATAATTCAGTTTTTCCCAGAGCTGCACATTCTTTAAGTCTACAGGCTAAATTGCCAGAGCACATTTTGTCAATAAAGCTTCTGTTTGGTGGGAGAAGGAAGGGGCAGTTAAGTAAAGTAATATGAAATGCAACCCATTTTTTGTGTTAGAGGTCATGTATTTGCTTCAATATTGCTTTTATTCTATTAATAAGTTCACTGAATGATGATTATTATGGAAAGTTGGTGGTTATTCACTGCATTATATTTAAAATTTTCTACATTTTGTTTCAGGCTTTTACACTTGTGAATCTTTAGCATTATCTTGAGAAGTAAACTGTCCTTTTGCAGTGAATCCCTGACAATGTATTAGTTCAGCTGTGCATTTACTGAGGGATAAAATCTTTCTTCTGTGAGTAGTGGGAAAGCCAGAGAGGCAAACAAAAAATCAGCCATGTTCTGCAGCCCTGGACCAAAAGACTTGTCGTTTCCTGAGCCAGCACAGATGCAGGCAGCCAGTGACACCTTCAGCATGGAAAGTTATATGGGACTAATTTGCGTCCTAGACCAAGTTTCCAACACTACTCTTCTCACCAGGGCTTTAAGAGGGATTACTGTGCTCTGTGTTGAGTATAATATATAGTATCTATCTGTAAAAAATACAACCTGAGATAAAATGCTTGCCTAGGAAGTGGGATACAGCGGTCCCAGTTCTTCACAGCTTGCAATGATTTAATACCATTTTTGCTGTCCAGAGACACAGGCAATTGTGAAAAGATTAAAAATAAAAACAGTCTGCCCTTTGCTCTGCCAGCCCTGGCATCTGGGTAGATGCTCAGATAAGGCTGCCAGTAGGTTGTAGATGATCTGCCCCATGAGACAGCACTCTGTGTGGAGGGAGTGAAGTGAGGGCAGGGAGGGGGAACAGGGCAAAGCAGCCACGCTGCAGCAGGTTTAGCTCTGTTTTGGGAGGTGGCAGGGGCAGACCTCGGGAACCATCGCAGTGCCTGCCTTGGGGAGGAGTTGCTCTAACCCTGGGAGGCTCAGAGCCTGTCTTTTCCCTTGTCTCCCCCTCTTCTGATTAAAGCCTGCTTGCTGTTTTCTTCTCAGTGGAAATCAGCAGCTGTGAGCAGTCAGCATTTTCACCAGAAGAGAAGAAGACATTCCATACCCAAACTTTCTGAGGAGTGTGTGGTTCAGTTTGCTGCAAGTGTGTCAGCAAATTAACATTACCTCTATAGGTGAATGGGCCCTGAGTCAGGGTTAGTCTGGCAAGGAGAGGAATGAGAAAGGTTAGCACTGACCAGGAGTATTCAAACCTGCACACTAATGGGAGGAGGTGTTGAGTAATATTTTAGCCTGTCTCAATCTGTTCAAAATGCTATCACACTGTATTATGGTTCTTTAATATCAGCTAGTAATTCTTCTCATGATATTTGTAGTTAGTAAATACACATGTGATTGTTGTCAATTGAAGAATAATTGTGTAATTGGAAAACACTTTTTTAAAATGAAAAGTTGTAAAAGGTACTAATACAGCAGTATAATGGGATTACTTTCATGAAAATTGCAGACTGTGAATTATAAATAAGAGAACAGTAGAAACCTTTTTTTTATTATTTTATTTTTAATGGAAAATGTAATAAATGCAAAGGAAGCCAAAAGTTTCTCATTGATCCTTTTCCCAGAGATCACTCAGGGAACCTCTCATGCAGAACAGGCTATCTTTGAAGAAAATGCAGTTTGTGTATGTTCAGTCTCTGCAAGTCCCTCACAGCTACAACACAGTGTGCACCTGTGGATCCATATTGTTATGTGCTCTTGGGCTTATCTCCATCTGGACTTGAAACCCTGCTTAGAATATATCCTGCCTTCACACTATGGAATCGTGCTGCCCAGACTATATTAGTGTCCCAAGCTAACCTCTGAAATGCTGGCTCTCTGGACCATAATGGAGTTGAGTCAATAATGTTTTGCCTTATCAAAGCATTTCTAAAATCTGATTTTTCTAGACAGCTAGGTGGTGTAATATTTAGTATTCTAATGGAGTTTCTTAATCTACCGTCACTCTTTACTGTGATCTTGGCCCATGTAATTTGATTAGCCATTCATAACTTTAGTACCTAATATATAAAAAATGGTGGTGAGCTGAGAACACTGGAAATATTCAGAAGATCCAGAAAAGCAGACTGGGAGCTGTGCACCTTTTGTAACTGCTGACACGTACTGAGAGGCCCTTACACCGAATTTATCCAGTACTTTTGAGCTCTTGCTTTATGTTGAAATAAATAAATAAAGCTCTTATCTTTAGGCTTCTTGCATTTTTATCAAGGGAAGTTTTAATGAGAAAGTTTAACTCATCAATGTTAAGTTTTCTACTAATTACATGAAAGTGATTTTTTCCCCTGCAGGCAGGTTCTGTTATCTGACACTCCTGAACCAGTGGGTAGCATCCATGGATGGTGCTATCCTACTTTAGTCTTTAAAAAAAAAAAATTCTAAGAAGTTATTGATTAGTTAAATAGACACTTCAGAGCTGTATGTTGTTTCTGTAATGCCAGAATTGGATAGATATGCTCAGTCTTTCTGCTATAATATATGCTGCTTCAGTGGCAAGATACTTTATGATTCAAAATAATATATTTGACAACATAAGTGAGGGGTCTAGGTCACACCTAGTAACTTAAGCATGTGGTTTTGCTGATTGTTATATAAAAAAAACAAACCAAAACAAATCTAGTTAGGAGATCAGCATTCACTCCTGGCACACTGGCTATTTTTGCATGCTGGCTGTTTTTCATTTTACAGGCCTATCATGAGCTGAGATTGAAGTCACTTTTTTTCCCTACCGAGCGAATAAATTACAAGTCCTGGAGCAGCTCACAGTGTGCTGTAATTCTTGGGTATAACATCTATGAGATATGTTTAAACTGAATGATCCACTGCTCAGAGGAGTGATGGCTTCTTTTATAACCCTCTTGTTCTTGTAAACAGTAAACCACTGAAATAGACCATGAACACAAGGGCAGGTTCAACACATTGTCATCTTTTCTGGAGTCTTGCATGTACTTTTGTCTGTTTTGTGGAGCTCCTTAAACCTCACACATTTAGGACTAACTAGTAGCAGTATTTTTTCTTCAGTCTATATTTTGAATATTAAAACTGATAATCATTAGTCAAGTTTGTGCACCTCTTTGAAGAAGATACAAGTATGTATCTGCTTCAAACTCATGTTACCTGTATGTATCAAACCCTTTTTTATACATATTATTGTTCCTTCCAGTAGGTCTTTCTCCATCTGCCCACAAAATGTTTTTCTAGTTCCAGACAGACTCTACACTTCTATCTCCTATTTACTCAGTCATCTTGTAAATGCAGAGCATTATTGTGCAGAGAAAGCGCAGCTTTCTCACCGACTCTATGACTGGAAATTGCACTTGTTGTAATTTTTCTTCTCTCCTGTCCTTGAAAGATCCAGAAATATGATTTTATCCATTATGTGACTTTCTTACTTGACATTCCTTTGTCATTGCTCTAATGCCAGGCACAAAGAACTGAAAAAGGCTGGGATATATGGGAAAGGAGAGGCCAGGATTGCTCCACATAGATCACAAAGCAGATGTGCCAGGGAAGGTCTGGTCTGTAATGCTGCATTAAAGGCAATTGCATTGCTTGTCTCTTTAAATGCTGAAGAATAACACTCATGTTCACAGCTTCTTCATTTGTTAAACTATCATATCCATAGAAGCAAGGCAACGTTTACCATTTTTTTGTACTCATGTTGACTATTGTGATTGAAACCCTACACCCCAGACTTTACTGGGTTTCTACTAGTGAGTGGTATGCTTTATAAGTTTGTGTGATAAACTCTTTTCGTGTATTAAATATAATGTCTGTCTAGGTACTGATTTTATTTTCCTGTTTAATTTATTCTCCAGATTCTCTGGCCTTCAGTCAATGCACTGGTTGATTAAATTATTATCCCAATAATGAGATTTGACACAATCTGTGCCAGTTACCTGTGTGACCTGCTAAGTAGGTTAATTGGCAACCCTGAATAATTATCAGCCACCTCATCTTGCTGATTGAGAGTCTGCCAATAAATGAAACATAAAAATGCTGAAAAAGACACACAGGTTTTAATTTCAACTTCTGAATTTTTTTCAAAGAAACATTTTAGCTATTAGCTTATTAATAAGATACAGCAATTTAAAAAATACCTCGTGAACATGCTGGTTTTATTAGTATAGTTTGCTCCTGTGCATCATCACAACTTCCTAGGAGAAAAAGGACTCAGTGACATATTAGATAAAGAGGTCCTTCTATTCTGCAAATTGCTTGTATAAGTAAATAGTTGCATCCTCAGAGAGCCAGCTCAAAAGTGAGAAAAATTCAAGAACTCAAAGTAATATTTGTGGTGACATCGCAAGACTTATGTTTTAATGCCTTTCTGTGAAACCTTGAGAACTAGAAATTAACTTTATTGTTCAATGAAAGCTGTGATTTTTCTATTCCCATTTCTCAGGAAACAAAGTTAAGAGAAATAAATATGGTGCCTAGTGATTCTGACATGTATTGGGTGTATCTAATCTTTTCTACTTTGTTCATTTCTGAAGAGGCAGTATGGTATTTTTTTCTACCCTAGAAAATGTAAGATTGGAACTTAGAGAGGAAGAAGAATGGACTGCTAGAGATGAGAAGATGGGGGGAAAATATGTGAGATTTAAACTTGTGGTCTTTTCACAAGGTAATGAACCCACATTAGTGGTTCAGAATCATGGACTTAATCAGATTTCTTCTAGAATCATTCCTCTGCTCTAGCCAGAAATCCCACCAAAACTCAGGGTAGAAAGAACAATCAAAGAATCCATTTCTTGTTATCAGCAGTTAATGGCTGCAATATAAAGGGTGTTCACAGAGGCACTTTGGAGACCCCCACTTGTGCCCTGCCGTGTCCTTGGGCATGTTTGTGGCACAGCTGGTGGTCCTGGGCTGGTCCTTCTCAGCTGTGACCCTGCAGCCTGCAAGTACAGGCACCACTGATGGAACCACACAAATAAGTATTAAGTGCAGAGTAATTTTGGCCCAGTTAAATCTGATTATCAAGTGCCATCTCTTATAGCTTTTTAGCACAGTTTTCCAGCAATTAAAGGCTTGCATAGTCCTCTGATCCATCCCCTCTGGTTGCCACTGACATTCTTCTGCTTCAGCCTCTGTGTATGTTTCTCTGTTTAAGCTCGTGCCATAATGGAAAGCAGAGTGTGCAATTTTCTGTGTGCAGAAATGGGTCCTTCAAGAAGATACTCAATCCAAAGCCACTCAGTCTTTCAGTTTGTTGGCCTATGGGCTTTAAGGTGGGCTGATATAGTTCAAGAGAGAATTCTAATGAAATCACGTAAACCTGAGCCTAAGCAAGTCAGCAGAGCTCAGATGTTGAGGGAGTGACTCACATATTAACACCAAACATATGCTCAAGCCTTTTTCTGGATCATGGCCATATTGAACTATAATGACCTAAATGGATTTACTCCCCAGACAAATTCACCCTTCACTTTCCTCCCACCCACACATACATTTGCACCTCAATCAACCACTTATGTCTCCTTCTATTTCCTATATCCTACTTTTATTAAAAACTTTATGGCTTGTTTAATCTCTTCTAAGCATGGCTTTATTTCCTCTCTTGGTTTCCTCTGTGATTCATCATCAGGGCTTTTTTTGCCCCTACCTAAAGGTTTTCAATTTCTCTGCACAAATTTAATAAAAGCAAAATTGTTAAGGCTTATTAAAGAAGCTGTCCTGTCTTTTTGTGCTCCTTCATCTCACCCCCCTCCTTCCTCATAAAAAGATGAAGAAGGTGTTGAAGTTGCACATCAGGTGAAACTACTGTCTACAGATGGAAAAAATAATATCTTTCAGCTCTCTTCCTGTGGATTTTTTTTTTTCTGGCATGTGGTCTTGATGTCTAAAATTATAGGCATTTAGATGTCAGGTAGCAGAAGAGAAAAAAAATTTAAAAAAAAGGAGGTATTGTGGCAAAATATCAAAGAACTGATGTGTTGGTGGTAGTTAGAAGGTCTTTTATTCCTCAAGAATAGCACAGCTTTATAAAGTTTTTATCATACCTGATAGAAAATTAAGGGCTGCTGATATTTTGCAGCTCATTACTCATTGCTTGTTGATTACATAAGTGTTTTTGAATGAGGGAGCACTGTAAGGTCCTGTGAGAAGCTAAGCTGACATGACTTCTGTCTTTCCTTTTTATTACGACAGTCAATAGCTCAGTTGTAAGGAACAGAATTGCTCTTTGTGACATTCTTTTGGGAGAGCTAGCTAAAATTTGAGAGCAGAAAAGCATTTCTGGAAAAAAAACAACCCAACATGCCAGACAAATCAATAAGTGGACGGAGCCGAGTCTGAGACTTTTGGTTTGGGTTAAAACCTAAATCAAGATAGTATTGACTCTGCAAAGCCTGTATTTTTGGGGGTGGGTATATCAGACTCAATAGTGCCTTTTCACTTTATTGGAAAACTTCTATGTATCTGTGCAAGCAAATCCATTCTACAATTGTATTTATTTTCTTGAGCTAAAGTTTTCTATTTGGTGTGTGTGACCTGTGTGTTGTGGCTCTATGGAAATAACAAAAGGTGGATTGTATGTGATATCTGTCACCAGTGTTCTCTACTGATGACATTTGCAAAGGAAATTAAAAATCTCTGTAAATTCTTTGATGAATAAATTATGTAAAACTCATATATGTAAGTTCTCTACCAGCTGTTCACCATTACCTCAGAAATAATTATTTTATTTCCTGGGAAAAAGATACAACCATACATTGATCATCAGAATGTGAAGGCATAAACTGTGGGCTTTAATGATCTAATGCTTTGCATCTGTGAAATTTCTCATCCAAGATCATCTTATTGTATCAAATATATATACAACATTACATTATTTAAATGTATCACAACTTTGTGAAAGCTAGATGTTTGTAGTCCCATTTTGCTGATAAAGCTGCAAGGACAATGCAAATTTTACCTGTTTGTGCTCTAAGTTAGACAAGAATCTTGTGATCCTACACTTGGGCAAAAGCATCTGGGCTGATCCTGTTAGGAAAGCTCAGCTGGGCTTAGTAGTTTAAACTGAGTTATGTTGCTCTTGTTCAGAACTAGTTTGTGTTGGCCACCTCAGAGTGCACCCAGGGAAAGCCTGTCTCTTTGTTCACCTGCCTATATAGACTTGCCTTAAATAAATCTGAAAATGAGACTTAGGTGTCTTTGAACATTTAGAATGGAGTTGATCCAGTATTAACTTGCTATAAAGCCACTGAAAAATGTGAGCCTAATCTCCACAGTTAAACCATCAAGCACACCATAACCAGGCCCCTGTCTTCTGCAGGTTTTAGAAATAAAAAAACATAGCTAAAATTTTAATTAACTGTTTTGTAGAGCAAACCCACTGCATTCCCAGTGAGCTCATTATGATAGAAAAATGAATCTATCACAGTGAACATTTCCTAACTCCTAATGCCTCTGATTTTTGCTTGTGCTACCAGCCTTCCCTTATCTTCCTCATAAGTACTCTGAGTGTGGTACTCATGAAATAATATCCAGGTATGGTATTTAATCTCTTAGCAGGAAAGAAAAAAACACAATGCACTTACTCAGCAATTCCTTCTGAATAATGATCTGGTGATCCGATTTTCTCCTTCTGGATACAACCAAGTTATTACTTCAGCAGAACTGCCTACAGTGTCAACACACACACAGATGAAGTCATAATAACAGTTCATTTTACACATACACATGCACATCCTCCAAATGGTGTTCCTAAGAATAGAGCTTAGAAAACCTACTTGATAAGGTGAGTATGAAAGAGGGTTTTGTGCAATCGATATACACGTTCTGCTTGGTGCTTGGTATTGATTGCATCTGCTTCTACAGGATGTAAAATAAGTGTGTTAAATGCTAGAACTATGGTTCCAATAAAATAAAAATTCTGAATTATTAACTGTATTTTCCATTATATTTTTGGTACATTTAACGTCTCGGAGTTCATATTAAAATTCTTCCTGAGTCAGAAGAAATAACTTTAGTCTTCTGGGTGAAACAATCCCTGCAGAGCTGATGAAATTCAAGCTTTAAATTTGTCTGTATTGTAACTATGGTTCACTGCAGAATGACAAAAAGTTTAAGAAAATATAGGTGTAATATATGAATGCTTGAGAGACTGGAGATTCAAAAATGTGTGGTTTTAATTACAGTTTAGGTAAATTGTAAAAGTAGGAAAAAATTAAATGGTTTATAACTATATAATAACGATGTTCAATAATGAAGCATTCATTGCAGGTAGAGATTGGAAATGTAATGATCACATCTTTTTCTGATGGAGTTCTTTAAAAACCTTTCTGAGATGATGTCATATAGTGTTGTGTTTCCACAGGGTACTGAAAGTGCAGGAACTCTCTTCATGAAGGAAAACCTGCATGGGCAGTCACCCTGGTTTCCCTACAGCTTTTCCCTAAGACTAAAATTTGCTTAAGGAAAGTTTCAATAAGAAGGCAGATTTGATGGCTGAGTCCCACAGAACAAGGGGCTGGGAAGAAAGTGCTCTTGAGCTTCTTCTGCACCACTCTGGACACCAGTTACTGCCCCTGTGCCATGTCTGCATTTTGTGGAGTCATTTATGAGGCAGATCAATGGATTGATCCCCGCTAAGAGTAACCAGTCAGGAAGATCAATTAACACACTGAAAGTGAGTAATTTCATAAAATAAATCAATTTGCACCACCAAAGGAACTATTAAAAACTGATGGGCAATCTCACCCTTTGGGCTTGAAAAGAATAGACCTGTTCTGATACAAAACAGCAATTAAGTAACAACAATCAATTGCTTTTTTTTTTGCAGTTTAGGAATTCTTTTTGTTCCTGAGAATGCAAAAGAAACCCAATAGCTAGTGAAGCACCTTTACTGTGCTTTGCATATATGTAAACTGTCTGGACTGAGTAGGGCACTGTCTAGCTTTATGTAACAACTGCTGAGAGCAGAAAATAGCTATAATAACACCTTTTGACTACAATTGATTTCTTCTTGTGAGGTCTTCATGACCAATGAAGAGCAAATTACTGGTACATGTAACAACCTGAGAAGCAAATAAGTCCCATTAAAATATTTTGCTGGTGTTCATAAACCAGTGCTTCCCAGAAATCCATCCCTGTCAAATAAATAACTTTTTGTTTCTCATGAAATACAGAGAGTGCAGGTTACTATGGTGATCAAGAGAACATAGAATAAACTCTGATTCATCATAACTGCCACATGCTAGAGGAAAAAAAAAAAACCGAACATCATCTTGCGGTTTTGAACTGGATCTCTGAAAAATATTTTGAGAAAACAAAACAACTGTATGATGTCCAAATAACACTGGGTGAAGTAGCACAAAAATGAAGTGTTGCAGTAGTATGCCACTTCAAATAAAAATGTTTCAAGTCTGAAACATTTTAAAAGTCATGATCACAAACCTTAGTTTTTTTAATTTAATCAATGAAATGTATAGAACTGTGATGGGAATGCTTTAGGCCACATGGTTGTACATCTTCATCTGGGTCAGGGACACCCTGGCCTTTGCCTGTCATGTACTTTCAGTGCCCAGTTGTTAAATCCTCCTTGCTCTGTGTTTTATGTTCAAAGGGCTGAATCATTGACATTGGGTAGCCACTGAGCAGGGACAACTTTGATGTCAGTTTTGGAGGCTTCACTCTTTTGATAAATGCAACTAAAAACATGGGAGTCATATTTATTTGCACTCACTGTTGACTTTTCACTATCGAGGCTTAAGAAAGTCATGAAGTAGCATTTACATCTGCTTTCTCAGTAATCTATCTAATATTTGTAATCAGCACACTAGTTTTTCAAATGCATGCAGTGAATTCCACAGCACAAAATGCAATGCTATAGTTATTTCTAGTAATCCCCAAGTTTAGTTTAAAGTAATGAAACACAACTTTGATTAATGCAGTTTTATCACAGTGCAAGTCAGACCTTTCTGTTGGTCTTCATAGTGACATTGAAATGGTTTAGAAGCAAGGAAGGCAGTCTAGAGCTAACACAACTGCGTGGACCTAGAAAACAGCCAGAAAAAAGAATTTGGTTTTACATATTTCAGCTTCTAGCCTCAGCACTACATCAGATCTACAAAACATCCAAATGAATTAAAACAGAAAGATCACCCAGTAGCTTGTATGCTGACCTTCAGAACTCAACTCTGCCAGGTCACCAAAGTCTCCATTCACATTCATTAAGACCTGAAGAGCAGCATTGAGATGGATGTCTGTTTTATCCTGCTCTATCCATTCCTGCTCTATCTACTAAGTAACCTGCTACCCTAATATGCTTTTGAAAGGGATAATAACCTACTTTTTAATCGTAAGGCTGCACGAGGGACTTGGTGAAAGTGATAAAAAAAATTCTGGTCCGTTGTAAGATGCTTCTAACTACTGCCCACTCTGGAGGTTTGAAGCCCTACACAGTTATTATCCAGCTGGTGTCTTTGTACCAGTTTTATCTCTAGTCCCAAGCCTTCTCTCCCCAGACATTCCTGGTAGTGAATTTAAGTCACGCAAACCCTGTGCAGCATGAAAGTTGTCTGCAGCCTCCACGGTTCAAAAGGACGTGCCTGTGGGTTCACAATTATACCAAGTCTTTCCATCAAAAGGATTGAAAGCAGGAGATTCAAAGGCTGGTAAAATCCAGGGCCCACGGCTTTCATCATTTGATGATGCTACAGAGGATGTTTTCTTCCCAGCCGAATCATGCTCACCACTCCCCCTTCTCAGATGGGGTAGCTCCCCTTTGACACCCCTGAGAGAACAGCAGACTCTTGCTGACATGGTGTGTTTTTCATATATTTAAGGTGAGGAGGGGAAGGGGGAGAGGGAGACAGAGGAATAGAAATAATATCTTTCACATTTCATATTAGTGGCAGCCATTTCTGAATTTCTTAAGGACTTCAGAACTTAGTAAGAATAAAGATGAGGGGTTTTTTTGAAGAAACATGGTGTAATTCAAACAAAAATCAGATCGGCAAAAACATCTGATTTATACCTTAGATCAGATGTTGTAATGCAGATGTATAATCTAGATTATAAAGTCAGCCTGGTCACTCAGAAGGTAACAAACATCCTTGTTATTCTTCACATGTACATTACAAAGTAGCTCTTATTTCCCAACCCTTGACTAATTGGCGTCACTCTGGTGTCATCACTTCTCCCTAGCATGGGTGCCTTTTGTCTTTAAAATGTCATATTAAATATCATCAGCATTTGCAGTCTTCTGAATAGAACATTTAAAATTAAAATGGTTGGGGTCAATATATATAGACACTAAAATGGAACTTATTCAGTAAAAATCTATATGGATGGACAATTACTGCAGTACCAGCACTTCTCTAACCCAAATGTCATTCAGTATTATGGCCTGGCTGGAATGACTGCATCACAACTGAACCATGAATTCTAAAAGCACCAGCCATTTCAACTGCACCTTTCTTAAAAAGTAAAAAATCTCCAAAACTTAGTTGCTCACTAATATCTTTTAATAAAGGGCACTGTATTTTATGTGTATGACTAATATCCCTGTATGCCTAATAAATTCTGTGACAACTGTATAATCATTCCCAGTAACTGTGGGTTTTGAATGGAAGAAGCACCTGGATAATGGAGATCTGAAGAAGCACTGAGGTTAAATCTCCTCTTGTGGCTCATGAGCATCAGCCTTTTATGGGATGAGTATGCCCCAAACTCGTGTAGATACAAATGCCTGTGTCATGCTGTGCCTCCCTAAGCAATATTCTGCATAAATATTTATACCTTTCTAATTTTACCTAGTATGATCATGGAAAGCAAGTGTAGTGAGTATATGCACATACCCACAAATTACTCAGTTTTCATCATAGAAAACAACTTAGTAATTTTTCCCATGTTAGTCCAATATTAGTAGAAGTTCAAGTAATCAACAACTGTCACATTTACGAAATTATAGGCAGAATACACACTTAAAACCCTGGATTAAATTTTAAATCCAGTTCTTAGTTTTGCTGCTGTTTTGTTCTCTGTGAATTTGATCAAGAGATTTGTTCTTCCAACTCCACTACTCTGCACAGATATGAGATTTCCCAGCTGGACAGGTAGCAGAGACTACACACATGAATGACAGGAAGGCAATCAGGCACAATGGGAAGTCAGGTGAGAGGGCCATTAGCAAAAATCTGGCTCAGTTTGACCGCACTGTCTTCAGGGGCTGCTGTTATTAATTTTTCTCCTAAATTATGTTCCCCAGTATAAATTAGAGGGGAAGAAAATCATAAAGAATACTACTAAAGAGCATTTGATGAGGCAAGTTGGTACCCTCATGAGAGATTTCAATAAAAGTGATTTTATTGAAAATAAAACCAAGGATAAGCTTCAAAGCAAAGGCTGTGCACACTGTTTCGGGTGGAGAAGCCGACACTTTTTGGAAAGAACAAAAATCTACCAGCTGCTGAGACTTGAGCTCGAGGTGGGTTTGCTATGAATGAAGATAAAGGCAGACACACCAAAGTTTTTAAGCAAACCCTCTCAGCCTTTGTAACTTTCCATGTCAAAGCAGGTACTTACACAGGTCCAGGATGAAAATGTTTTAACAATGACTTTCCATTCAGGAACTGCAGCTTAAAAGTCATGCTCACACCCAGCTAACTGTGAAGATAAAATGCAGATGCTGGTGCATGAGACTGTGGGGTTTAGCTGTTCTACCCAGAGTGCTGGATGTGCTCAGCATCACAATGCCCTTGGGCAAGGGTGGGAAGTACCTGTTCTTACAGTGCCCTGGCTCTGCAGGCCAGCAGAGAGTGCTTACTTCTCCTCTTTTTCCTTCTGACATACAAATAACTGTTGTTATATTTCACATTATTTTGACCAAGAATGAAAGTAATTCTCTAAAACACAATTAGAGATAAATGTTATCAAAAATCCTATTAAAAATGGTGGAAGCTCCAATTTTACATTGCCAATTTTAGAATGATTAAATAAAAAAAGGTGAGAAATCTGCACCCAATGAAATTACATTTAGACAGTGGAACTAATAATATTCCCATTTAGCTTTAAACATTAATTCACTGAGGATGAATTTCACCCTGAGTAAAACATTCCACAGTGGTGGTATTTTATATTAAACTCCAGTGAATACCTTCTTCCTGCTTTGTAACAACTGGTGTTGGTGCAGAAGAAGGGAAAAAAAAAAAGTAATAGACATTTTCTTGAGCTATCTGTCTATATGGAAAGCTGCATTTAATTATTTGGAAACTCATTTATTACTGGGCTCCTATAACACTTCTAATAGGATTGTAGGGAACATTCCAATAAACACTCTATTGCTCTTGAAGCAGGAAATAATTAGCTTTCAGTTTGCTTCAGTTCTGACCAAAATAAAGTAAACCAGTCCTGGTAGAAGGAGAGCCTGAATTTCTGCTTCCAAACACCATTATATGTTTAACAAAAACTTTTTTAAAAAAAGAGAGGTGGATGGGCTCAAATCTTGAGAGCTCCTCAAACTGTGCATGAACAGACTTTTGAGGATGATTTGTTTCAGTTCCTTGAGCAGAAGGTCCAGAGCTCAGCTGTGTGTGCTGACAAGGTGCTGAGTAACTCCCTTATGGTCCTGGATAGTTGGGCCTCACTGCTGGAGCCCCTGGGAGCAGGGAAGCATCCATCTCAACTGGACTGAGATATATTTTCACTGTTTTCCCACATTTCTTGTCAAATACCTCGGAAGTCATCCCTGAGCAGCACAAAAGTGCCAGTTGTATTGCCTCCTGCCTAAAAGCAAAGGTAAGTCTTAGACCATGGGTCTCAAACTAGTTTCAGCCTTGCTCTGCTTCTCTCCTAGGCAAGAGAGTAGAATTATATCCAGGATTATTTTTAATGAAAATTGCACAGGAGATGATTGATCTATAATAAAGATTATGAATTCTGTGATATCAAGCAAAGTAATCTATATGAAGATGTCCGTTTTATATTCAATTGTCACATATCTGTGACAATTTATTTATCCAGTCCCGTAAGATAGACAAGAGTCTACATTAAAGTGCAAATCCATATAAGAGAAGAGATAGTCAATAACTATCAATAGTGTCACTGTCATTAATCAGAAAAATGGCAATTTTTTTTAAAAAATTCCTACTGGTTTTGACATATTTTCCATTTGATAAGGAAGTAAAGAAGTTCCGAAACAAGTCCAAACCAACATATTTCCTAAGAGTTGCTTTTTTTGGGTACCTGTCTTGGTTTTATGATGTGCTATATCATCTCAGGACAGCTGGGTTGCAGCAGTGCAGTTCCACAACCCAGTGCTGGATCAGCCTGGTGTGTGGCACACACTTGGCTGTAGCTCATCCCTGTGACATTCTGACTCAGCCCCACAGGATTTAGTGCTTCAAGAACCCTGTTGGAGAAGGGATATTTATGCCCAGAGGAGAGGGAGAGTTGTAGATGAGAAGGTTTCTAATGCATGGCTTTCACCCACAACCCCAATCCATTAGGATTTACTGTCCTTGTGTGGAAATGTTCTGGTGAAGGCATCTCCTTTCCCCTGAGGGCAAATAAATGTGTTATAACAGTGCTGGAATTAATCTGAGGAGATAGAAGGTCAGGAGAGAGGTCTTCATTTCAGAAGGGAAATATGATTATACTCCTTATTGGACAAGTCCTTTGATTTGTTCACAGTACCTGTGGGAGGTCCCTGATGCCAGGATCCTTCAGGGGCCTTTGTCTCAGCAATGTCACTTAGATGACAAGGCAACTTGGAAGTAACAATTGCTCTTTTGACCACAGCATTCACCAACACATTCAGGATTTTGCAGGGTTTTCTGCTTAGAGGAAATATGTGTGGAAGAGCAGCAGCATTTTGAAGAAGAACTGTTATTATTATTTTCAGAGAACACAGACCTATTTCAGTGAATGCCAAAGGAGTCAAACAAGAAGCAGCATTGTCTTTGCTCACAACTTCTACCTCTATATACTGGCCTTCCGGGCTGAATAGTACTCTCAGGTGCTTTTTCTTCCTCTCCACCTTTCCTCAAGTCTTCATTACAGAGAGGTATAGGTGGTACAGCAAGGAACATGGCTACTTGAGGCTTTGCTGGGTCACCAAAAAAATTTTGGAAGCAAATATATTTTTATTAATCTGCAAGGGTTTGTTTTATAGTGTTTCTGTGTTATACAATGTTCTTAATTCCATTGCCCCAGCTTCACAGGCTGAAGCAGCATATTTTCAATGGTGGTGGTGCAGTATAGTTTTTGTTTCTTAAATCTATGTTTGAAGGAAACACTATAAAGAGGTGCTTCTGCTCATGGCAGAGCATGGCCAATTTAGTTGGAAACAAAGGGTATTTAAACCTGCAGTTTCTGAGCTCTCATACAGAAGCTTGAATCTGTTATACAAAAATCCTCTCAACACCACTTTCTAACTTACCTAATTTTTATATGCAGCTGTGGTAAAAATGTGTTCTTTTTGATGAAAGAGGATGAACATATTTATATCACTGCTGCCCTCCCAAAAGATTATACCAGTCTATGGGAGAGCTATTTCTATATTCTCCTCTGAGGAAAGCACTGAAAGAAGCTATAACTTCCTGTGGCAGTCTCAGCTCACCTGCTTTCCTGGCTTTCTCTAAGGCAGTGGAGTTCTGGTGGGATCACAGCTCCAGGTCCACCTCCTGCATAAATGAGATTTTGACAGACACCATTCTTTACAGTATAACTCAGCACCTCCAGGCATCTAACATCGAATGGACAAGGCAGAATCAAGAATTTGAAGGGGAAATATGGACTTTTTGTTCAAGAGTTTAAATAAGAAGTGTCTGATTTGGCAATAAATCTGCTAACTAGTCTTTTTACTTCGCTAGGACTTCTAAATTTAATCACTCTGACCCCAGACTATCCCGAGCAGTCTTTGCATGGCTGGCAGCACAGAAGGAATGGATTTGCCATAGGTTAGTAGTTAAGGTTTTGGTTTTCATCAAGAAATCTCGATTTTTGCAGAGGTATGCCTCTTCCCAGACAGCAAAAATGCTGGCCATACTGAAAAGCAGCCTGAGTTTAGCTTGAACTAAGAGGTCTCAAAAGAGCAGCAGTGCCAAGGGTTGGCTGTAAATAGCTGCAGAAATCTTTACACCTGGCAGTGGCACTTGGCTGAAAATGCCACCTTCCAATTTTTTTTTCCAGTTCTCACTTAATTTCCTCTGAAAACTCAGTGCAGATGTACTTAACCTAGTGTATAGTGCTGAGATCATGAAATTAATGAGAAATCATGCATTCTGGGTAAAAGAAAGTTGTGCATTAGAAACTCTCACGCTAATGAGGTTTTAAGGGTCTTTCCCTATCGTTCCCCTTCCCAGGAATTTCTAAGCATCCTACCATGGTTCCTCTTTTTCAGGCTGCCAAGCAGCTGCCAAGGCTTGGACATGTCCAAGAGGGTTGGTCTCTGTTTGGGTCCCTCCATCTTGGGGGTAGTGCTCCCTCTACTCTGCCCTTTCTTTTCCTCTGGACTTCCAGAGAAGCAGTTGTAGTGGCACCAACTGTTTCTTCCATGGCTCATCCATACACAGGGAATGCAGGGAGACAGGTGCCAGTGTTTCCATGGGATTTAGTGTGCATGTGCCAGGAAGATTTCCCTTTGTAGAAAAACCACTGGCAGAATGGAAGAGTGAGGTAGGATTAGTATTCTTGACCTGCACTTGCGTAGGATGGAATAATTCTTTATAAAATAGAAAGGATGGGATTTAGTGGACAGTTGAGGGTATATCTTAATTAATCTCTTTGCCAATTAAAAGATGGAAGTTCTAATTAAGGTGACCTCAAAGCAATTATTCAGTCTTGTGTATTTACATTAATTAGACTACCAAAGCATTAAGAGTAAGATTATGACTTTGCAGATGGCACAAAGTCGATTTTCCACGTTGAAGTACCTCACTACCTAATTTGTAATGAGGGAAGATGTCACAATTGCACCATTTCTACTACACAGTTATTTTGTCTCCCAGGATTTCAGGTCTAAAACAAAATTAAGAGGAGGATGCTTGTGTTGAGGCTTTAGGTCACAGCTTCCTTCCTGATGATGGGGAGATTGATGCTGAAATGTTTATTTGTCACATGCAGTGGAAGTCTTCTCACAGGAGACAACTGCATCTTTTCACTCCCACTTAAGTGTTCACCAAATTAACACCTAATCAAGTATGATATCACTACTTCTATTTAGCACATGCATTTGGGCTTTATTCTTTTCTAGAGCAAATCTAATCTACTCATAAAATACTTAATTACCATGATGATTAAGCAGTGGATGTTAAGACCATAAATACTGTTAAAAAAACCCAAACCAAAAAAACCAAAAACAAAGGAAAAAACAAAACCCAAAACCAAACCACAAAAAGCCACAAAACAAACAAACAAACAAAAAAAACCACAAAAACAAAAATCATACCAGTGGCTGTGAACCCCTTCTGAGAATTTGGGACTTGGACTTATTTCGTGTTTCCGTAAGTAATCAGTGACACTAATTGCCATCCTGCCGACTATATGGATTCATCACGAATCCATCACGAATCCTGATTTAGGATCCTGCTGACTGTACCAATTTGTTGTGAATGGGTGATTTAGATTGCTTAAAGAACCACCATCAAAGTTATTAACAAAGTTCCATGGCAAGGCTCACTCTGTTACTGCACTGCACAATCATTTAGGCAGTGATTCAAAGCTGCAAAAATCAAAATCGCCAAGACAAAAATCAAAGTTATCATGCAAGGTTATGCATATATCAATGTGACAATGTGACAATATCAGTCACTTACCAGAATCTGCTGTTGGTGAAATGTCTCTCTGCCTCGAGGAGATCCCTTGAGAGGTGCCGAGCTCAAGAGGAGACAACCA
This sequence comes from Corapipo altera, assembly GCF_003945725.1. Taxonomy (NCBI): domain Eukaryota; kingdom Metazoa; phylum Chordata; class Aves; order Passeriformes; family Pipridae; genus Corapipo; species Corapipo altera. Next base: position 12,927,031 of record NW_020884891.1, read on the forward strand.
CTGTGCAGTCAGGATGCTTGGTAGGGAGAGCTCAAGGAAGGGTCACTTAGGCTGCCACATTTATGGAATACAGTGATTGTCTTGTATTCAAATAACATGCAATGGAGAAGGTAGGCATGACACTCCTTGTACCCACAACTTTGTTCCTTGATACATGAGTCCTGGAAAATCCACCTGCTATTGAAGCGTTAATCTCATGATCGGTGTTCCAAGCTCATACATGTCGAGGCTCACTGGGTCACTCTGCTCCTCTCTGGGTTTTCGGAGAATAGATTGGAACTAGACAAGGTTTTGGTCCAGTTGCAGCTCAGGAATTTGCCTTCTTTGGAGCCTTTACCAAAATACACTTCTTTGGTTGAGGAGTCGTCAACATCCATCGCAGTCCCAAGGTCCACTGACAGAAATAATCAGGACCAGATATTTCCATATCAGACCAAATCAGTCATTTTAAAAAAATGATGCTACTTTTATGCGGATGAACATTTCTGAGCTGTCGAATACCTTGAAAGTCTTTCAGAGTATTAGAAGTTATTGTCTATTAATTGATAACAAAGTTGTGTGATGCAGCATGAAACTGTATGCCTTTAAAATGTTTTTTACCTGTCAAATTTATATTTCACCTTCTATAATGCTATCAGTGTTTTAGCAGAAAAACAGCCAAAATTAAATTATTGTGAGAAAGAAAAAATAAAAGTAAAATTTTCCACAGAGCCGCCTGAGACAACACCATCTGACATTTAAATATTTTTAAGACTGTATTATTGCTCTTGTGGAAGAACCAGATGAAAATCAGGAAGGGCTTGGAGCTCTGGATAGGTCCACTGGCATTTTTGCACTCATGAATGCCCATCTGATGTCCAGGGAGGAAAGTGGGAAGGAATCACATAGATATTTCTCCTTGAAAAAGTGGAATCTACCTTAGCTGCAAGCTCCACACAAATACCAATCTGCCTTTGCTTCACACACCCCTTAAAGTCTCTGTTATTTAAATTTTCTTCTGAAAATTTAATCAGCTAATACAAAACCATGTCCATTTTTTATCTTCCAGTCACTCCAAGCACTCGCATACATTCTCTTTTCTGTTTACCCCCAGTCCTGGCCTAAAAAGTTGACTTAGAATAGGGTAAAATAGAAGTAGCTGGAGATTGGAATGGACTTACTGATTAATCTCTGTGTGGTTCACTATAAACTGTTCTGAAAAACACAATGTAAATCACATTTAAAATGTCAGAATTGGACTACGTTCAAGATAGCATTAGACTAGAAAAAGACACTATTTTAGCTGGAGAATGCCTGGAAGGATATGGACTGATCTCTTTTGACCCAAGTAGCAGAATCAATATTTAATGGTTTGGGGAATTTGCTGGTTCAGCGGGGAAAAAAATGGTAGAACTGTTGCATTTCTGTTTATTTATTAAAAATGTACAAAATTCCACCTTCTTGAGCAGAGAATCCAGTGAGACTTGCTTTAATGTTTACAGATCCAAACTTTATTCAGCTGCCACATTAGCTCAAAAACCTACTTTTTGAATCTGTTGTCGAGGTCAAACCCAGGTGTTGCTCAGGCTGTACAAAAACATCTGCTGCCTCACTCTTCCATGTGAGCAGCCTGTCATCCACACCAACACAGTCACTCATAACCTGTCACAAAACAGTGCAATACATGGAAAAAAATCCTCAAACAAGAAATACTGAATTTTTTATGATATCCTACAGTTTTCTTTGGCTGTGGAAAGGACTGCATATGTTTATAAGTGTTTTAAATGAAAGTTAAACCCAAACATTTTAAAAGCTTTAGTCCAACCTTTAAATACAGGACAGACAAGAGCTGGAGAAGATTTCCTCTGCAAGCCAGTAGGTTATTTGTCAAAACCAAAGCCAGAATAAAATTATCCTCTAAAGAGTTAGATTGTCAAAGTTGGATACTAAATTCAGTCTGAATTCACTGAAGTGTGAAGAAAATGGAATTTTAGTACTGCTTTAACTGTATATTCCAACCAAACAACCATCTTTAACTGTGGCATCTCTTCTGACATCTCCATAATGTGTAAACATGTGCATAAGTATATATACAAACGAGGTTTATTATTGAGTCTAGACAGTGGGAAAAAAATGCTCTACTGTCATGAAATTCAGTTGCATAATGGAAAATTCCACAAAGAGCTGGGATTTGCTCTTAAAAAATATCCCACGCTCTATTCAAAGACACTTAATCCATTCTCAAAGATAATTTTTCAGTTTTCTTATTTCACACTTTGCTAAGATACATGAACATATTTGGCTTTTTCCCTCCTCCCTCCTATTGTAAAGTTCTGGTGCTACATTCAACTTCTTACCTTCTTTTCCTGGAGGTGATGCTTCCACCCTGGGCATCTCTGAGTAATGCCAAAGAGAGAATTACCAGGGCTGCATAATATAGGGACAAACTATTTCACAGTTGAATAGATCTAAGCTCTCCAGGCAAGAAGATAATAGAAGTTATGGCTATGAGGTGTCTGGGTTACTCCTTGGGGGGCAAAAAAATCCATCTTTACCCAAAGGCGAAGGAAAATATAGCAAACTATGGCAGAATACAATTGTATATATAACCCTCTCATGCAACTTTTACTCCTGTGATGAAGGGAAGAGCAGAAGGAGAGAGAGACACAGTGAAAATAAATGTGCCTTACTAGATCATACATTATTTGATCTGCCATGGTGATCTTCCAAGAAAGAAGTGAAAAATCGGGTTTACAGTAATTCACTATAGAAAAGAAAATTGCCTTTATCTCCTTGCTAATTTACTTACCAAAATTAATGCACAGACACTGTAATTTTGTATCATGAAATACCTTAGAGTACACTGATAAGCTCTACCCATATTTTTTTTACAGTTTGCATACAAGGGCTGTCAATGACCTTATGAAAAAGGTAAATTGGAACAAACATTCTGTACAGAGAGCCCTGCAGCTATAAAGCAAGATATATTCACCAAGATTTTGTTTCTAGTAAATTAATGTAAGTCTGATTTTAATTCAGTTGTGTAGTAATATATCAAATGAGTCTGTCCAGGTATGGTAAAGAGGTTCAGGGTTGCTAACTAAGCCTCTGGAAGGGCTGTTACCCTTGTGTTAGCATCCAGAGACAGGAGGCTGAAAACAAGTCAAGGGTCAGATGAAAGGTTGTGCACAGCAGTCAAAAATTTCTATTTTAAAGAAGCTACTGAGCCACTAAGACACTGTCTTGAATAGAGATAGTTGCCTTAAAGAAAACTCTTTGAACAAGAACAAGGCAACCCATGCCTGGCATTGCAGGCCCCTGGAAAGAGTTTACCTGTTCATCATGTCCCAGGGAACACTCTCAGGAGCCCTACAACGTTCTGTCCAAATGCACCAGCAATGGGGTCTAACCCAGCACTTGCTCAGAGGTCTTCTTATATTGTGGCATTTTCAGCTTTAAAGGAAAACAAAAGGAAGGAAATATTGGACATCCTCCTTCCCCCTGTTCCATCCTCCTCACCCCCCAGTAATGTCATGAGTATTTTCAACAAGCAAAAAGCACCCAAACGGGTCTGTGTGTTCCACTCACAGCCAATCATCATCACAGGAACTACAGTGCATTTGTCATTTTTCTTGAAGCTTGCAGCACATAAGTATCATTTATACCTCTGGTCTTTCATATACCAGCCCTCAAACCACCACTCACCACTGAGATATTCCATTAGTGTCATGCTGGGAATGGAATATGTTTCTGGGTTTTATAACCCGACATTGAACCAGAGCCTCGTAACTAGTCTTGCTCTCAAGATTACAGTTCATCTTACAGTGGGAAGGAAAAGTGGATGTGATGCATTTGAGCACTTCCCTGCCTGTGCAGTTAAGGAAGCTGCTGGCTGACACATGGCTGCTCTGGCCCTGAGTGAGCAGTGAAATAGGGGATGCAGTCAGACCATGGGACAAACTGTGACTCAGTCAGTGTTTTCTCCTGCTCCTTGCTTGCATAAGGAGTGAGTAACTTTGCACCTGCTTGTCAAATAGCTTACTCCCTGTCTGGAGAGCAAAAAAGGGAATTATCCAACTCTTTGTGTCTTTGACCTGTCTCCTCTCTGAACCCATCTGTATCTGATGGGCTTAGTGACAACGTACCTGAGCAGCAGCCTAAGGAAAGGCAGTTTATCTCCCAGAAACACCTCTTTGTTCAGCCAAACAGCTAATAATAGCACAATACCAAATGAATATCAAGTGGCTGTAATAATCATTATTTGAATCTTTACCTGTCCTTATTTGGAACATAATATTTTCAAATACTGAAAGCAGAGAAGGGCAGGATTGATAGTGGTGTCAGCTCTAAAGTGCTCTACCTCCCTTTCAGAGCTCATCTGGCATTTTCAGAGACTTTGGTGAAGTGTAGGACTACTAAGATCAAAAGGGTGAGAGTCAGATCAGAACCTGGATTTCAGACTCATTTCTTAATTTTAACATGTGGAAGATGTTGCATTGCTCTGTGCATTCATTGCTCCGTGGTCAGTCTTAGAGGAGAATGATGACTCTACACCTTTTGATTAAGGCCCCAGTTGTTAAAGGTTTACAGATCAACATTTATCCCATTCTCCATACAGCTTACATTTTTTGAACTTTGTATTTTTTTATTTATTTTTTTAATTTTCAGTAGAATCTTCTTTCAGGAGTGGGGAAATTAGCTTCAAAGGGACTGACTGTGGAAGGCAGTGATTGACTGTTCAGGAATGGGAGGATTCAGCTGGGATGGAGACAGGGAGAACAGTGGGGCCGTGGGGCTGTGATGTGATGCAGGGGAAAGATGAACTGACTGCTGATAGCAGGAAGGAGAAACAGATGCTCATTAAAGCACTTAGTACAACTGTGCTGATGACCTGAGTAAGATGTAGCAATGCCTTTATCAACTTTTTTCTTTCTTAAACATGCACTTATTTACTGTCATTCACACACCAGTATAATGGATGTCAAGTGCCAGGACTGAAAGGAAAAGCACTAAAGGCTTTCTTTAGCAGCATTGTTTCCAAAGGTTTTGTGTGTATCCTGGTGAGCAACAGAGCAAGCTGCCAGCTACCAGAAATGAAAGATGACAACTCAGAAATCCTCAGTCATATCAGACAACATTCTGCAATGAGCTTCACTGACTTTATGTGAGAGGAAGGTGTTATTCTAGGGTTAACATTAGCAAAATGTTGTCCATAGCAAATCAGAAGGCAGTCTATATTCTTGTAAATAATGAGAAGTAAATACGTATCTAGAGTTTGCACCAAGTTTATCTGATCCATCCATGACAGACATAGAGTGAGGGTAAGCCATGCAACAATACAGCATTCCTTCCATGTTACTGCAGAGCAGCTGCTCTTGCTCAGCACTGAGACCTACATCCCATCCCCTTCCCTTGTGCTGTATGTGTCTACCAAAGCGAGAGTAAAAATCCATGAAATCCAAAATGCAGGCCTATATAGCCTCTTTGCATTACTGAAAATCATTACACAGAATAAAAGCAAGGTTGAGTTGGGTCCAAATTAACTAAGAAAACATTGTCAAAACACATTCTGCAGTAATAAGGACAGAGAAAGAAAAAAAGACTTTTTGTTAGTTCCTATTTATTTAATGATGATATGAACTCCGAGTCAGTTATTTTGTGTGTGAGGAAGTAATCGTGCATGACCAGTTTTTGCTCTTGTAAGAATTTTACCTTGTGGCTACATTCTGTTCGAGATGATTTCAAGGAATATTTTGATCACCTGCAAGCTTTTCAAAGGTTTGTTCACTTATTGAACAAGGTAGGGGAAAAAAGAGACTTTGTTTGACTAAAGTAACCTTCCAAGGAAATCAGGATTCATACAGAACATTTGAAGGCTTTGTAGTCTTTTCCAGTGACTGTGATGGCATCCCATGCTTCCCAGTAATCAGCTGAAGAGCTCCCAGTCTCCTGAATGGCACTTCTGCCTCACAGAAACTTTCATTATTAGTTTTCAAAACAACTCATGCAGCCAAGTGGAGATACAGCCACCACCTTTTACATATCCCAGTGAAACGGATTGGAGTGGCCTAGACATGCTTACATGGACTATCAAATACAAAAGCATGAAAAGTCTAATCTTAGGAATGTTCAGCTCAAACAGGCTAAGTTAAGACCAAATAGTCCTATATTTAAGGTGGCTCCTAACAGTTTCTGCTGAACTAATTTTGTTATTTTTATGCATCTGTTGGACACTGTATTTGATCTTCAGTTCTGAAAAGATGGTCATTTTTACCTTGCACTGTGCTAGTTACCGAAGTTCATGAGATTCAAAGTGACAACAACCAAGCACTTGTTTAAAACTTTTACAAGTTTAGCTTATCTCTAATTGCACAGGCTGTTCAGGCCTGAACAGCAGAGGTGAGGCACTAGTTTATTTTCAACTGCATAGACTTTTTCAGGGCAAAATTATACAACTGATTAAGGTTTTTTATGCATACTTGAGACTCTGATTTTATTAATCATCATGACATCATATATAATTAATACTAATCCTCACAATATCATATGTAATACTCAATGTAAACAATGGAGTTAAGTGTCATTCCCAGTAATAATCAAGAACAACATTTTTGAGGCATTCAAGCCCAGGAGGTGGTGCTTTAAAAAAATTCTTTTGTAAGAGACAATTTACTAATACATGACTTTCTCATTATACATGTTATTAGCACTCAGATATCACAATCTGCTCTCTTTGCAGCACAGAAGGCCATGCAATCCTTAGAATGTAAAAACCAGGGCAGAGTGATAACCATGTTGATCAAAATTACAGAAAAATTACCCAAGATTTTAAATAATAGAGTAAGTACCTGGCAGGCTTTCAATTACTGAAGGCAATTACCAGACAATTACAAATACCTCCAGTTCATGACAGACAGCAATGAGGCAATTTTGTCTTTTTTTTTTTTTTTTGCTACTGCCACTCAAAAATACCCTAATATTTGAAATATCTTGAGATTTAAAAAGAAAATGTGAAATTTCAACTGTGCTGTACTGCATTGATGGGAATTTTAGATACTTAGTAAAACTAATAGTCCCAGGTATGTTCTATGCTTTATACTATCACTACCATGTTACTTCACATTTGACTAAATGGTCGAGACTGTGTTTAGGAGTTTTAAATATCACTTGGAAGCTCAACATCTTTCTAAAATTGGAGTTCTCATTAAAACTCTTTGAAAATAAGCCTGTAAATTGCTTATAATTGACTACTTTATTCCCATTCCTTTTCCAGAAATTAATCAGAAAAGAGAACACATATAAACACACAGACTATATATAAAGGGAAAGGTGATATAACTTCAAATAAATGAAACCTATAAATTTATCTTTTCACCAAAATTACTGGTATATTTTGCGAACCACTTATAAAGGCTAAAAAAATTGAGTTCATATGAAGACGTAAGAAAGGAATAACCTTTTTAAAATAGGTTTTAACTTTTTTGGTAGTTGTAATTGGGGAGCAAAAGAACTGAGAACTTACAAAGGGAGGAAGGGATGCTCTGGGTTTCTATGTCTCCTGCTGCTGGGTGTAGCCTTTACCTCTTCTCTCTGTGCTTCTCCATGAGTCCCGAGGATGCTTCAAGCTGCCATTTATTTTTTTGGAAACTAGGAGAGCTGACCACAATTTCTGTTTTTAGCTCACCTTCAGCCTCTGCCAAGGAGAAATAGGAATAGAGCAAATCCTTTCTATTTTAATGTAAAAATATTTGTATATCTATAGATAGATGTATAGACAGATAGATGATTGATAGAGATAAGTATATAAATTGAAATGTAAACATATGGAAATCCTTGTTTGGTCAACATATTTTCACATCTTGTATTGACTGATGTCACCTCTGACAAAAGCCAGTGAGTAGGAAAGGACTTAGAAACCCCTTTGAATAATATTCCTCACGGAACTTCAATAAGATGATGCAAAACAAACTGAAACAGAATTCAGGTGAACAGGGCACATACCTCAGAGGGTTTTTTCCATGTGACTGTAAAAATCCTTTGAAGTTGACCATTAGGGGATACTTCTTTCAGCAATTTGGAGCATTTCTCAGAGGAAATATAATTGTCTTTTTACCTGATATTTTTCTGAGACCCAAGAAATTGCTCTAAGATATTTCCTTTCCCACAGACAAATGGGAAGTTAATATTTTATATGAAGATGAGCACAGTCCTCTCATGGAGCTTAATGTATTTTTTCTGATTCAAATACCATTGCATTACCAGCACAATGGGTCAAATTTACCCAAGGGGAGTTCTTTTTAATAAAGTGACAGGAGGACTGTGGCAGGCTCAGAGCAAGGTAAATACGTTGAACATATTTAACTTGGGAATGGCTTCTCCAGAGGAACTGAACACATCTCAGAGCCTCCTTCAATATTTTAATTTTTAATCTCTGTTAGCAAGCAGTGAAATCAGATATGAATTGTATGACACATTTAATGTGGGGACAATGACAAGCAACGTTTAAAGAATCTGAGCCTGGCTGACTACACAAGTAACTGTCTTTCATGCTCTTGTCCATGCCTGCCAATGGAGTCAGCTGCATTTCTTTTCCCTTTTATATTTGCAGCCAGTTCAATCCAGGAACAGCAAGTGAATAAGAAGACACCAGGAAAGTGCACAGAGGAAGTAAAAATACAAAGGGCAAGCACATACCTTTTTCTATCTTCCAGAACCAAACCTTAAAAATCCCTGAGGATTTCTGGAGTGAGAAGATGTATGTAGGTGGTGACAAGGGGTTTCAAGGCCATGGTTGCCATGGAAAATGGAGGTGATCTCTTGGCTCTTTGTGTGATGTACAACTGAAAGATGTGGGACTGGCTCAGATCAGCCACTTTGGGCCTTGTGGTTTTAATAAGATGATTCTAGACCCAAGTAACCAAGAGGCATGAGGAGCAAAACTTAGGTATAATTCAGGCTGGCTGAATCTGGACATAACTCTTCTGTAAAACACATTGTTTTCTTCTGCTGTTAACAGGCAGCTTTTTTCTCTGCTGTTGGAACAGTAAGCAGCACTTCAATCTCACTCAACACCCAAGCATGAATACTTTCCAGGTGAGAAAAGGGTGAAAGAAGTAGCTACTATTTGCTCTGCTTGCTTATTCGAAGGTGACATATGTGTTGGGTGCTGGATCATCAACTGCCTTATGATATGTGTTGCAGTCAGCCAAAGCAGATGTTAAAATAGCATCTCATTCAGTTGGGAGAGTGTAAACTGTGCATTCATACACTTTGCTGAATGTATATGAATATGCAAGGTGCTGAGCAACAGTAAATTCTTCCTGAAATCTTTAATCTGCACACCTATGGTATTTAGGGTGTATAGAAGGCAAATTAGATCTGGGTAGAGACAGAAGTTAGCCATTTTCCCAAATTCTCATTTCTGTTTGACTGATTCCTTCCAATCTGTCCCCTATGAGAGGATAGTGCCTTATTATGACTTTAAAGCCTGAATTTTTCAGTAGGGATAGGTGTTTTAAATGATAATTTATTTCATGCCAGGGAATTCCATGATTTGATAGCCACAGTGAAGAAAGTACAAGAACCGTTTCTGGGTTGAAAGGACATGAATTTAAAGCAATCACAACACCTTTTTCCTCAGTTCTATAATTGTGTAAATATGGATTTGTAGAAACATACAGCTGAGATGTGGAGGTGGGAAAGATGATGTTCTTGCCCAGGGGAAGATATAAACGTGATATAAACATTTTTCTCATGAATGCACCTATTCCTGTACTATTGTATCATATTTATCCTTTTAAATGTATGCATACTTTGGAAACTGAAGTAAAGGCTACAACTCAATTGTCTGAGTGAAATATTAACTCCTTAGTATTTTATTTGTATTTGGAAATCTGAAATAAGAGAGTGCTGTGTTAGTACACTGGTGTTTAAAAGCTGTTTTACAACCAGCTCTTCATTCAAACTAAGCAATAACAATGATGCATATTATTAATCTATATTTTCTTCACAATATGAAGTCAAACTTTTTAATTTATAATTTATAATTTATAGTCAGATGGAGATGCAGGGGTGGAAGATTAAAATTTCTGGGCTGGACAATGAAATGCCTGAGGAGTTCCAGACGTTTGTGGCCAAGGACCATTTCTGTGAATTGTAGGCACATGGTCCTGCCCCCACAGCCTTGTGAGTAGTCTTGGGCCAGCAGTCACATGGTGGAGGAAATCATCCAGCCTCTGCCCTATAAACTGGCCAAATAATGAGGGTAAGATGTTTTATTTTTCTAAATCAGTTCTTGCTCTGTGGCAGTGGGAATAAGGCTGCTCAGCCAGAGAGGAGCTGTGAGGCTGGAGAGGTTCTCCGAGGACTGTCTATGTACTTAGCTAGATGAATAGTGAGTCAGTGGGGCATGGGAAAACAGCTGCCACATTTATCTTCCTCACACTAGCAACTGAGAGTCATTACCAGGACCCTAATACACCAAAGGATACTTTGAACACAGATGATCCTCATTTATTTGTCTACACATACTTAAAATGTTGCTTTGTGATGTAAGTTACTGGCACAGGAGGAAGTGTTTGGGCTGAAGTTATTTTAGGGACTATTTAAGTGCAAGAGTTTAAAGCTGATTTGTTCTTTTCTGATATCCTCTCTCTCATTGTACCGTAGGGGACCTGTTTTTGTGAGCCAATCATTTTTCTTAAACATATAGAGAAATTATGAAGGATAATTATATCTCAGGGGCACCTTAATTGCCCCAATTACTTGGCCATTTTTGACAGCCAGATCTGATGAAGAGAGGGAGGAAGGGAGATCTGTAGATACAAGACAACATTTCACGTGGTACTTGGACAATACTCGTGGTACAGCTATAATAATCAAAGTATCAGTGTTAAAAGTATACTGCATGCAATATAAAACTGGAGTGGAAAAAGAGTTTTTCTGGATTATAAGAAATACTTTACCCAGTCAGCCTTCTGCTTGAGGTATCCAGCATTAGCACTAAATCAATTATAATTAAGTTGCACGTAACTAAAATTGGCAAATTCAATTTCTGCAACTTTTCGTTATAGCTTAACTCCTGTAATGGCAGATTGAATTACAACACCTTCCACAATATCTTCCAGGTATAGTCATTATCAAACATAATTCTACTTTTTACTTCTTTTTAGTATGAAAATTAAACAATATATAATTTTCCTGGATCAATGATGAGGTTACTGCTTCTGGTACAATAGGCAGTATAAAATCCCTGACATCATATGAGGGTGCACAGATGCTAAAGAGCCATTTCAGGGTTTTTTAGGCATAATGGACGTTTTTTGGTGTTAGAAGATGAAAGCCAAATATTTGAACTCACAGTGATAATGCTAGCTTGAATAAAAAAAATAAGAAAAAAACCAAAGAAAGAGCAGAAATGTCCACTCTGCAACTTCTGAAAATGATGTAATCATCCTCTTTGTTGGAAGACTTTGGTGTTACTATGATTTCAAGAACATGGTTAATGTTGAACACACCCTCGTAATCTGTCTTGTAGAGGTGCTTTCTTGAACTGAGGTCATGATTAAGTATATAAATATAAAGTGAGGCCTTCCTCTTCTTCTGTCTGAAATGTTGTTACACAGAACAAGGTTTTAACATCTTGTTCAAATGAGCAAAATGTTATTCTCATCATTAAACTGGCACTTACACAAAGGCAATTGGATTAGATATGAAATGGATGCTCTTCCATGAGGTTATTCTTCGGGGCAATCAGGGAGCAGGCAACTGTAAATTGTAGCAAAACTTTATTCCCTGGTCCCTAAATCTCCAAATCAGTTATCTAAAAAATTCAGCTTTTTACAAGAAAGGTAGAGGAGAAGCTAGGAAAAATATCTATGTTTAAAATGCACATATTTTGAATAGCTCTGTGAGATAGAAACATGCAGTTTCTTCAGCCCAGGGTTCTCAGTAAAAAGTAACAAGAAAAAAAAACGGGTTAGAATTGATAAAAATAGGGAGCAGTTTTCAGTCTCTGAAATCATCAGGGATGTATTTATGCCTGCATTGGAATGCAACACAAAACACATCTCCGTGATGAACTACTAATACCAGGCATATCCATAGCCCCTGTTCCTAATAAAATTTATTCATCATGTGAAATAAACATGGTGATACAGTCAAAAGCTCACTACAAAAGCCATTCTTACCAGTGCACACATCATCTATCACACTGAGACCCACTGGCAGGTTGGCTCCTGAAGAAAAGATCATCTTCATGCAAACCTTAATATTGCCATAAGCCACTCTAGGCAAGCAGTGGGGTGCCTGCCCAATCCTCTTCCAACAGACTTGTTTTACTGGAAAACAAAAATTACTGAAAGCAAGGAATTGATAATCAGCTTCAAGGTTCAGCTCACCCCTGTTTACTGCTCTGATTCCAGAGATTAGCCTCTTTATTTCCTACAGAGAGATTAGCAATCAAAGCTAAATTATATTTTCATTGGATAAATCATTTACAAGTAATTTGGGTCTTTGGTCTTAAAGCTCCAGCATGATTGAAAAAGCTCTGCTCTCATTTCAAGTGTATTCAAGTAGAATCTATGTGTAAACTGGTCCTATCACCTGGAAATTCCAGGTTCCATTGGAAATTATCACAAACAGATGCAAAAACCATTATCAGCCAGAGAGCTGAATATAATCCTTAGGGAAGGTAACATATTTTATAGTTTCTTTAGACTCAGGCTACATGGCTACTACATGGGAGACTGTATCACAAAAAATTTATAGGACCAAAGTACTTAGCAAATGCAAAAATGTCAAATAATCTTGATCTTGCAGGCTGCATTCTTCATATAGCTAAAATCCACTGGATATATATCATACATCTGAAGGATAAATGAACTGGAAAATTCATAGGCAAAGCTAGAGAGCCACAATTCATAGAATCATAAAATATGAGGTTGGAAGGAGACTTCAGTTCATCTGTTTGTGACACATATGTGCTCTGACAGCCAAAAGCTAGTCATTATTTTGCAAATACAAAGAAAATCAGATCCTTATACCTATAATGTGCAAGCACCTTTCCCAGTTTTCTCTAGCCTAGCCTTAGTATCAAGACTGTTGTTACTTAGACTTGCAAACAATGCATTCTGTTCAAAAGAAACTTACAATTACTTAGCAGCATTAATCTTATTTTCTGTGTGTCATTAGGATTCATGTTCATCATACTCTTGATGGAGGACAATGGATCAAAGGTAGTACATATGTGCTTGTGCCAGAACACAAATCCATTTTAACTTTCACCAAAGATTGAAACCTGCACTCTTTAAATCCTGTAGATGTCAGCCAAGCATACATCTTTTAGAGGATGAAATAGTAGTCCAGATACTAATTCTGCTCTCCTCAGTTTGCTTCCTTCTTGGCATTTTAAAATCTCCAAATACAATACTTTTTTTCCAGCATAAAGAAAATCCTTCAAACAGATATAAACAACAAGTGACCCTGGACTCCATTGCAACCATGAAAATAGTAGACAGCATCTAGACTGCTGTTTCTTCTTGCAAACATACAGACAACTCTTCCTGTTCCATCAGAAGTGACTCATGGAGCTCTGCAGAGCTCACTCTGGCACCTCACTGGGTGTTGGGACTGAAAGCACACGTAGGTGATGTTGGTATTCCCACCCAGGGATGGTTGCTGCAGCCAGCCCACTGCAAATGGACAGTTCTTCAATGAGCTCTTTACTGCTGCCCCTCGGGGGAACTGTGAGTCTGATTTAACTCTGCTGCACATTTCAGAGATAGAACAGAGCACATGTCCCAGCCTCAAGTGCTCAGCTACCTTGGGCCATCAGTTTTCTGATTCACATTAGTTAGCACTTAATGCCAGTGACAGTGATGTTTCAACTATTGATCCACATACACAAATAGTATTTAATTTTCAGTGGTACCCAGGACATCTCAGATAGTAGGTAGCATAATTTAGTAATCTAGCAAATTGATGAGAATGTTGCTATTTTCATCAATGTGTATTAGAGTACAATTGATCAAGTATCCTTATCACATTCTGCTAACAGGATTGAAAATCCCAGAGATAATTTCACTGTAATGCTTGCCTTGCATTGGCAAAGTACACATGGACATTTCAAAGCCTTGCTGATTTTTAATCATTATGAGCAAAATTAATCCATTTCCAGAGAACCTAACAAAAATTTGTCAACCTATTAAGTTAAAAAAGAACTTAAAGAGGGCTGATCAATAAGGTTGGATTTCACCCAAGGTTGCTGTGATTTCATGTATGTCTGTAGAAGTCAAATAAGCCATACAAATGTTGGCTTGTTAGTTTTTAATCTATACTTTAACATGCACTCTGGTTGTCTGAATAGATTATTGATGATCCCTGGAAGCAAAGGTGGGCAATGCTGAACCCAGGAAAAAAAAAGGGTTATTAAAATAAGGACAGTTTATTAAGCAAAACTTAAGTACTACCATCGTTAAATATGTTTCTTATGTCTCCACCCCTTCTATAGAACCTACTTCATATATTAACTATATTTTAACTGTACTTTTCTTACCTCTTCCTTTTAGTTTCCATTTCCCTTCCCATCCATCCCCTCAGGTAGCAATAAAGATAAGCTGCACTTCTGTCTCACTTGTTCCTGTTTCTAAGGTCATTCACAAATAAAAATGTATAGCTTATCTTAATAAGACTTTAGAAATAATGACTTTCTGTTCAATAGAATCTGTGTTAAACAACAAGAATAAACAACAAGACAGCAAATAGGGCAGGTAAATCTACTTACTTAAAAAACTCTGGCAAATAAATGTCAGTATTTTGGAAAATTTACCTGTTAAACATCAACTTTATCACTGTTATCACTATTAATTTTCTCTCTGAATGCGGGTAAGGGTATTGGGCACTTCCTGCTAGATACTGGATGAACATATACCAAAGAAAGTTAGTTTCAGACTTTATCCTGTAAGATGAGAGAAAATAGGCAAATACAGTGCAGAAAGCAGAAAAACATGCTAAGGGCAGCCAAAACTTATCTGCCAGAAAATATTCTCAAAGGAAATTTAAGTTTTTGAAAAACTATTGTTTTAAATGAATAATACATTTTTATTAGAAAACAATTCAATTTGAAATTGCCCTAAAATAAAGAGGGGTCAGAAGCAGCTTAGAAGCAGCTACAGCTTCCCAGAAGCATCATCTGAAAGTAAACCAAACCTACCTTCCTTCTGTCAATCTTGTGATAGCTTTGCCAAAGTGATATTTCTAAAAGATTGACCAGAAAAAAAAAAACCTGTATGGTAGCTGGAAGACTTTAGGAGTTGTTTCCCTGCTAATGAGTCAACTCATGCAAATACGACTGCAGAAAAATTGAGCAGCTCAAATCACTGATAAAACAGTGCCACAAAACTAATTGATTTTAAGCAAATGAGGCAGCTCAGAGACTCATAGGATGGCATGCTGTGAGAAGGCACTCCTGGAGGCCATCCAGCCCAAACCCAGCTCAGAGCAGGAGCAGCTGGAACAGGCTTTCTATGGACATGACCAGTTTGATTTTCAGTGTCTCTGATGATGGAGACTCCACAGCCTCCGTGGAGCCTCCTGTTCCAAAGTGTGGGCATCCTCACACTGAGAAAGTGTTTCCTTTGGGTGGAATTTCCTCAGTTTGTGCTCGTTGCCTCTCATCCTCTCACTATGCAACACTGAAAGAAGTCTGGTTCCGTCTTCTTTTCTTCCTCCATCAGTTATTTATGACAAGGAGAAGATCTCTGTGAGCCTCCTCTTCTGCAGGCTGAACAGTTCCAGTTTTTTCAGCGTCTCCTTCTATGACAGATGCTCCAAGCCCTTAATCATCTTAATGGCTCTTTGATACTCTGTGATATCCACTGTTAAATTTAAAATCAATCAATTTTCTCCATCATGTTTATCAGGTTTTTAAAGTTCAGTTATTCCCAAGAGTGAACAAAGGCTGTCCCTATTGGCACTTTCACAGCCATCACCTACTCTTTTGCCTCCTTTTATTCCCACATTCCCAATTTCTAAGTTTTGATTGCATCAGGCTCCCTGTTTTCAGGATCACCAATGAAGAGGGCTGAAAACTGTTTCAGTTGCTTAAAAATAATGGAGGAAAGATATTTCTTTCCCTTTATTTTAATAGCAGTAAAATTTAGACTGCTCCTTTGTAATATTTTCAGGATATAAAGTGTGACTGAGCTGCTATCTCAGAGTGATTGCTCTTGGTATGTTTGATCATGTGAAGATGTTGGTTTTTACTTTTCTAAGTAGCCACTCTCAGAACATGGATGCAATGGAGCATAATGGTGCACTGAAAACTGTGCAAGCAATTAGGCAAAAATATTGAAATAAAAGAATTCATTAATAAGTCTCTTGAGATTTAATGCCCATATGGGCCTGTAGACTTCTTTCAGAATAAATACTTTGATGAGCTGGTCATGTTTGTTCCTTATTTTAATATCTTTCTATTTAATCTTATCATTGAAATTCAATTCCTTTCTCCTGGGTTTGCAGGAGTTCTGATACCCTGTAAATTATGCAATCCACTGGGAACTTTCTTTACTTATACTTTTGCATATGGGTAGCTTGAGGGAGGATGTCTTTCCTTCTAAACCATTGCCTTAAATCTGGAGATCTGTTAATTCAATTGAATATACCTGTGGAATATTACTACCACAGGAGTATTACTACTGTCTATCTGTCTTTGTCTGCATTTCGATCTTCACCTGAGCTGGGAAAGCTACTCCAGAAATGTCTTTGCTCCATGGATTTGGGGAGTAGACTACTGGGCAGTGTTGGATAAATGAGGAAAACCATGTTTTTGCAGCATCATATCACAACAACAACAACAGTTCTAGTCACAGGTTAGAAATCCACTGTGGGGAATATAGAGAAAAAACCCTGTGTCATGGCCCTTTATGATACTTCATGGTAACAGTATAAGAAAGGAAGTATAGATGGATATAAATTCAGCATACCTGTGACCGATTATGATGGAAGTTGGCAAACAAAAAGGGTTGGAAGGAAGATTTGGGGAACTGTAGTTCACATGGAAATTACTCAGTAACTCATATTCTGTCTCATCAGACATCATATAGAAAGATGAAACCAATTGAACTGCAGGCTGCAAAACAGAAGGGATAAAAATAAACAATAAATGGAAAAAGTAATATATGGAAATTAGATGTAAGTTCTCTGATCTATTAGATCTTTCTATCAGCAGTCATTGCTTTGCTTTCTTGCAGATTAGGAAAAATACATGCCCATACGATAAAGGTCAGCCTTTCTCAATCAAATATAAACATTAATTTTTAAAATGTGTATTTTCTGGTTGTCTCTTTACCCTGTTCTATGCAGGGCAAATGTTTTTGTCTGTCTTGCTTCTATCTGTTTTTTTCTTCCTACTGTGGAGACAAATGAGAATGACATCTGCATTTTTGCTGAGTTATGAAAGTCAAAAAAACTTAATACAAAATGGTGATGGTAATGAAAGAATTGATGACATTTCAAGCTAACACTTTAGTAACATTTACTAGCGTTTTAACTTAAAAATGTATTGAATAAAGATTTTTCAGAATTGGGTCCAATCTCAAAAAGTCTGAGACTATTTATACTGATTTTAACTAAGTATAACTTACCTTAGTTTCTAGAGTAAATGACCAGAGACGAGTTCCTAGACAGCATTTCTCAAAGTGTGGCTTAGAGCTCTTTAGTGATCATAAATGAGTCATGAAAATCACAGTACCTCAGTGCTGCTGAGCCTAGCTCAGTCCTCCAACACTGGCCTCAGTAATTTCAATTAGTTCTCACCCCTGGTCCCCAAATGAGCAGAGTTGCTGCCAGGAGTAAAAGGTGCAGGTGATGCGGGGATTTTCAGAGTGGGAAAGAGAGAGAGGAAAAGCGAGTTATGGGAAGAGACTGGAGCCCTGACTGCTCACAGCAGTTCAAGAAATATTGCTGCAAAGAAAAGAAAATACTTTGTTTTTTGCTGCATTAGTGCAAACATTGATTGAAAGTTTCCCACTTACAGCATCTGTACTGCAAGAAAGTGGAATAATAGTAGGAGCTGAGACCAGAAATGATACAGAACACCACCAGCCTAATTCAGCTCCAGAAAAATACTGCTATTGTGGTTTAACCCCAGTCATCAACTCAGCCCCAGACAGCCACTGGTTCATTCTCCTCCCGTTGGGATGGCACAGATGATTGAAAGGTTAAAAGTAAGAAAATTTGTGGGTTGAGACAAAAACAGTTTAATAATTGAAATAAAATATATTAATAATTAATAATAAATATAAAAAATTAAAAGTTGAAAACAACAACAAAGGAGAGAAATAAAACCCAAGAAAAAGAAGTGATGCACAGTGCAATTGCTCACCACCAGTGGATTGATGCCCAGGCTGTTCCCAAGCAGTGACCCCTGGCCAGCTTTCCCCCTAATTTATAGGCTGAGCATTATGTCCTATGGTCTGGAATGACCCTTTGGCCAGTTGGGATCAGCTGTCCTGGCTGTGTCCCTTCCCACTCCATGTGCAGCCCAGGGCTGCTCACGAACAGGGCAGCATGAAAAGCTGAAAAGTCCTTGAGTTGGTGCAAACACTGCTCAGCAACAACCAAAACATCAGTGTATTTTTAACACTATTGCCAACTTAAATCAAGCACAGTGCTATAGCAGGTACTGGGAAGAAAATTATCTCAACTGAAAGCAGGACAACTGCCCAGTGTTATACTTTTTAAGCAGGTGGGGAAGCTAAGTAAAGTTTTGATACAAGATTAGAATCTCTGTGGCTGCATGCAGGTAAAGGTTGGATTCTGCAGCTCAAATCCACAGGTACTGAAGAATGACACTCTCACCTGAAGGTGCAGGAGGCAGACACTGAGTGTCAGTGATGACAGATCTTCAGCTCAATTCAGGGTCTTGGTCCTGATCTTTGTGGGCTCCATTGCTCCCAATCTTCACAGATTCTGGACTGTTTTCAGTCCCTTTGCAGAATGACACGACATTACAAAGCAAGAAAAGCACAGCCATGACAAAAGAAGTCATATGAGAACAGAGGTGAAATTCTCCCTGAAGCTCAGTTCCTCACAAACCTCTTTGCTTGAACTGCTCCGTGCATTTCATTAATGTGGCTTTCTCTAAAATAAATGCATTATAGCAAATAAATTAAAATGTGCTCAATCACTGCTACCTCTCAAAAAAAAAAAAAAAAAAAAAGAAAAAAATTAAAAAGAGACTGAGTAAACCAAGTATGATAGATTTCATTAGTGATACACATGTCAGGGTGAAACTCCAATCTTATTGCAATGTTTTGCCATAGCAATCCATATGGAACAGAAACAATGTTTTCCAGCTGACTCTAGAATATAACTGCCTGAGTACACAGTATTTACCTACCTAGATCTTCATTTTTCATATAAGAGACATAAAATTACCTCTGCTGCAGCCACTACCACCTCTAATATCTGCCCGATAAAATAAAAGTCCATATGTAATATAAATGAAGTATGAATGCTCTGCAGAACTTGTTACAGTACCCAAAGTATTCTATGCCCTCATCCAAAGCCTTTGGAGACAAAGATCCAGCTAGACAGAGTTTCTATCACAGAAAAACATATACCTGAGGTTTTTCAGAGGTCCCCAAACCACTGAAATCAGGTCAGCAATGCGGAGCAGAAAAGCTTGGTAGAAATGTAAATCCAAACTAAAATATTTTCAGAATCAGAGCTCAGAAAAATTCTGAGGATAACTATAAAGAGAATATATGAACAATCTTTTACAGTTAGTTATATTTTTTTTCCTTTCCACTTTATCTCAAAACTGACTCTCTGTAGGCTCCAGATAGCAGAAGCCTGCAGAGAAAGTGATCCCAGTTCCACCCCCACCCTCTCTAATCTACTTTTTATTATAATTAAAGAATAAATCACACAAATTAAATTTTCACAAAAGCCTCTATTGTTTTACATTTACTTCCATTTTTATTCTGACATTGCAAAGGTGTTGTTTTCTTATTTATCATCAGAGATGTTGTTAAAACGTGGGAAGTGGCACAACGGGGTAAATGTATGAAAGAACAAAACCCAAATCTTTTGCCTGGCTCATATTAGTGACTATCATCTGATAGCCTTCCTGTAATAAATCCATGGAAGAGAAGGCACAGTTTAGAAAAGTTTTCAATATCCTGCTCCATGCTGCCTACAAAATATTTGTGGACAATTACAGTTAAAACAATGGGGAGGGTACCATTGGATAATTGCAATCACTTGATGTTAGCATGTTATAAACAGTGTTTCAACCTTCAATTTTAGAACCATTTCAACTAGAATATGAAAATATTTTAATTACAAACTGAGTTAAAAATCACCTCAAAAAGAATAAATGAAAATTTCAATTTATTTTTGAGAAAAGTATTTTTGGAGGGAACGCTTCCCTCCAAAGGTTGTTTGGATTAGACACTGAACTGAAAAGTCCATAAATAATACAATGTTGTTCTTTGTGCTGTAACACTGAAATTGTTACTAATTCCATTTCATATAATATGCTTTGCATAACTAGCAGTTATTTCAGACAATGTTTTTCTCTTATTTGTTTTCACAATACTGGAGATGTGATCCTTGCCCATGCCTGGCCGTGATTACATTTTAGAAAGAATTAATTTCATAGGAAGAAATGGAGTCTTGAGTTCCTAACTGCTGTTCACAGCGATTGTAAAGATTCTCTGAGACATAATGTCTAACTGTGGGAGGAAACGTTTCCCTGCTGGAATGGCCATTTCCAATCAACAAACCACTCCCTTTTGCACATTTTCTGTAAAAGAGGAATAAGAAAAAAACTCTGAGAGTTTGCACACAGCATGTTCATGTCTGTTAGTACCTGTCAAAAGACTCCTTTCAAATTAAATAACTAATAGGTGCCAGACCCACTGACTGCAATCTGTTGATGTTACAGCATTCCCAGTCCCACCTCACAGCTGCAGATTCGTTTGTTTTGAGAAACATGGAAACTTTCTAATTTGCCTTCTCTCAGATACATTTACAACATGCATGAAACAGAGGAGGTGAATTTGTCAGCATTATTACAGTAGCAAGATAAGAGACCCTTAGAAGTGACTTTTCTTTCTCAGATGTATAAATATTAAAGCATGATTGAGGTTGGAAATTACCTCTGAAGGTGATCTTGTCCAATAGCCTTTTTACAATAGGTAAAAATAACTCTGTTGCATTTGAAGGAAACAGATTCTTTCTATGCTCTGATCTAAGATGTTATGAAAGTTTATATATTGTCAGATTTATATTCAGGAGACAATTTATTTTTTTTTTAAATCAAACTGCAAAACTTGGGTCTCCAAAGACTCAATTCAAAGTTTCTAATTAGCTCTTTTACCTATATATCCATTTTCTGCATATTACCATGAAATAGAAATTGGCCATGAGGGAGAAGGCTGCTGATAAAGAACAGAACATTCAAAGATATGTGTTGAGATACCAACTGGCAACTAGGCAGAAGCTGAAAACACATAATTTGGAAGAATGCAGGGAAGGGCAAAGAGCAGCCTGGGTTAGTGGTTGTACATGAAGTGGTACAAGGGCATGAGGACTCCTGGGCTGATGAAACCAAGGTGCAGAGTATGCAGGGCAGGACAATTGAGGTGGCATTTTTGTATAAGTAGCTCTTAAACCTGTGTTGATTTGCACACACACACTTGGCCACTGATCCATGACTTGGGATGTACTCTCAGACATCAGTGGTTTATTTTCCCTTTCTGTTTGACAGCCTTTTGTGTTCGCCTTTGAAAAAGTATTTTTGCTGCCCAGTGAGACAGAAGCAAAGAGAGAGGGTTGTAAATGGGCTATCTGCACCACCATGACAATCTCCTCGGGAGACAGCACAGGGGTTCAGCCTGTGTGGCTCTGTCGTGCAGCCAAACCACTTTTCAAACAGCTTGTCCAGAACCAGAGGCTTTTCCAGCAGCCTGCATGCTGCAGAAGGACACATGATTATTCTACTAGAGAGGGGCAACCTGCCGAGCCAGAACTCTGTCACTTTATTAAGTAAGAGTTTGTGAGGAAGTCGTGTGAATTAATCAGGGAGTCAGACAGCAACTTGACTAAATCACTGAGGAGGAGTCCTGCAGTAGTAATGAGTTATTGTGTCCCCTGCCTGGGGGAAAAGGAACACATGTCAGGAGCTATGCTGACTGTATAAAATGACCTGGACAAATTACTTGAGGATTTTTCCCAGAACTGGGGAAAAAAATTGTGTATGAGTCTTTTTTCCCCAGAGAACTATTGTCACATAACAATGCTTGGGTGTTTATTTCTTCCTCAGCTGAAAATCCAAGGATAAACCCAGGATATTTCAATTGCTTCTATCCAATATACAGAGAGCAACAGGATTAGGCAGAAAGGAATATATTGCCTTCTAAAAATCATGGTTTTGAGAGAAAAAACTGATTTGGAACTGTGAAAAGCTCAAGCTGTTTTGTTCTGCAAGTGGCAGACTTATGCTGCCAATGGAGATTGGACAAAGCCTGCCTGGAGACTCTGGCATGTAACACGACAAATAGAAAAATGGATTTACTCAAGCTTGGGTGTTTAATGGTTATTAATGGGGAATCTATGGTACAGCATGTTGCTTATTAAGGTATGTACCATATTTTTGTATTGCACATCCACAACAGTGGTTCACTCAACACCCCAATATGCAGGAAGGCCGCAGTTAGATATTTAAAAGTGTAATATTCACAAAAGCACCCAAGGAGACCTTATAAAAAAGACATCAGCAGAAATAATTAGGAAATTCGAGTCAAAGCCTTTAGAGGATTCGCCTAATTACTTTCACTTTTGTAAATATAAGTAGTCTAATTTTTAGGTACCTATATATGTTTGGCTCAAGATAATTAGCACTGTGCAGACCACCCCAGAAGACAAAACTGGGAGTGGGGAGGGATGAAATAAGGATTGTCATCACATAAACCACAATCATATAACACGCATTTATTGTCACATTAATGTAACAACCAAGCCTCCCCATCTTCCACTGAGGCTGCATCAGTCAGTGCTGTGAACCACAAGCTGCACTGCCAGAGATGTCACCATTTTACGAGGGTGAAAAACACAGAGGAAAAGTTATATGACCTGTAGTAAAGTGAGAAGGCTCACTTTGCAAGATGTAGAGATATATAAACACTGATAAAAGTCAGGCATATTCTGATCTACCACTTTTGAGTATTTACAAGGAAGAGACTGTTACAAGACTTCTCCCTAAAATAAACAGTATACAGATTGCTATCTCTGACACAAACATCTAAATCTACATTTAACGAGAACAAAATACATTGGGGAAACAAAAAAAAAACAATCAAAAGATACTCAAGAGTACTTGCTTCTTGATTGTTCCACAGAATCTCAGATTTATCTTCAATTACTGCACAACTACCAGCAGTTCTAAGGGTGAATCATTGTCTCTATAAAACCTAAGGAATTTGAGAATACTGCTGCATATATTCATCAGATATGGGGAACTAGAGCTACAACTTTAACCTATAAGAACTTCAGGGAGAACTGAAGCTTTATTTCTGTTTTGTTATAGATGTCACCACATAAGCAATTCCAGAGGAGAACCTTCCAGTAATCTTCCTGAGAGAATTAGAAAGTTTATGAAAACTATAATCTTATACTTCTTTATCAGTGACAGAGTGGAGTACAGGGCTTTGGGGATTTTTAAATCTTTGTGCTTCTGATAATTTTTCCTTGTTTGTCCGATCTGCAATATGTTCCTCACAACATCTCTGAGTATGTTCCTGTGAAAGAGATGGTTTTAACCCCATCTGGCAAACATGACACTGAGACACAGTGGCACTTGCTTGTGTTTCATAGCAACTGCCCAGAATGCTCGATCTGTTGAGAGTTTAAAAAGAGAGTCTGTAGCAGGGAGTGTGGCTGGCCTGTTCTCCTAAAATTCACAGGGGGGTTAACCAGATCCAGGCAGACACCTAGAAGGACATGAAGTAGCTCCAGTGACTATTTCTACAAGAAGAGGATTGTATTAATTAGGCTAGTTTAATCTCCCAGGCTCTGGTTCAAGACCCTGGTCCACAAAGTATCCAGCTGTGTTCCCAAGATAATCCATATTTCACACTGAATGTAGCATACTAGTTCATCAAACTGAATTAGGTCCTGCCACATTCTCGGGTGCTTTAACTTCCTTTAAACCTTATTCTGTATTAGCTGACTCATTGCAACACACAGTTTAAGCTAAAGGACAGAGCTTGAGCAAATCTATAGTTAAAATAGTATTGTGATCTTCATTTGTGTGGGGTAGCAGTTCTCTCCCTTAACACAGGAGATAAACTGTTCCTTGAGGAATGTGGCAGCCTTTAACAGTTATTTGCCTTCCTGGGCTTCCAGCAAAATTTCAAGAAAGAAACAACCATCACCCATCACCAATCCCTTTTTCCCACCGAAATCTCTTCCCTCAGAATGCGTCAAATAAAAAAAAATTCCCCCAACTCTCGTTAGGGGGTTATTGTCTGTACTCAAGGATTGAAAAAGGCAAATACAAACCCCCATTGCTAGGCTAAGAAAGTATTCCCTTCCTGAGTGTAAAAATGTTAAGGGGATAAAATAAAAGGCAGTGCTAATGGCTGATTGAAACCCAAAAGCCCAGAGACATTTACATTCAGTACATTCACCCAAGGAAGCTTCTCTGCTGAAGGAGGGGAGATGACGCAGTTTTAGGCAACAAACATGATGCCTAACATCAACTGACTGAGTCAAGTGCAAAAAAACAACTCTAGCTTGCTTTCCTGATTTTTAACAGCCCTTTATTTTTACCTGGTGGCACTGTTTGTTCTTTAATATAATCTTCCTCTGAATGGTTGTGGTTTCTACAACAGAAATGTAACAACACACAGGGAGCTCCCTCCTTAGAATCAGCCTGACCTGAGTGGAAGCCAGAAAGCTTACTGGGTTATAATAATCCTGTGAAAATTTTTTTTTCACATGAAAATCAAGGTGGTTTAGCAGGTCTGGCACTGCACATCATGCCTTCTCAGTCCTGGCCTCAAAGAATTCATTAGCTACCTAACCTTTGGTATGGATCGTGAACAAGGGTGTATAGAGTCTGCACTGAGTTTTTTTTATCATTGCCACCATTCAGATTTATCCCCCATCTCCCAGTGAGTAACATGCTTGCAGGGGTCTGGCAAGCAGGACAGACAGAGGGCTGATCTGAATTCAGACTTCTATTTTTGGCATTCTACCTTGATAGCTGGTGTATTTCTTCATTACTACTCCATATGTAACCTTCAAGTGATAAGTGCAGGAAATAACCCAAATAAGAGTAATGGAAAAACAGGTTTCCTTTGCAGACAGTGATAAAAAAAAGTCTAATTTCCATTCCAGCTGGCACACAGACAGCCCAGGCCAGGTTTATCTGACAGTGCATCTGAGCTATGTTCTTCCACATCATTTGCCACTCTGAATTTTAACCAAGGAAAGTGTATTGACAAGGGAATTTGTTAAGAACTTTTCTTTATCTTGTCTATGCTATTGCCACATCTTCAACTTCATTGAAAATGGTAGGTAGTATAGCAAAGCTGAAAAATATAATTTACCTTTATTTCCATGATCTTTGAGCCAGGGCTTCCCAAACGCTCCCAAAGGTCACACACAGCCTGCAAAAGACTTGCAAAAGAAGCCCTTGCTTGAGATGTTGCATTTGATTTAGGTAATGCATTGAAGATCGATTTTGTTATATAGCATTCCTAACCTGATCACTCATGTTTAAGCAACTGTTTGTGAACCAAACTTGGAAGCCCCTGCTCAAAGATTTTCTAAATCTCAACTCCTTTTTAAAAGAAAATTATCAGTGTTCAATTCCGTTAAAAGGTAACATTTTGAGGAAATTTTGAGCAAAACACTCTGAGGGCTCTGATTTATGAAAGAGTGTAAAACCCACATATTCTGGTGTCCATTTCAATAAATGAGTACCTCTTACTGTATAGAACCTGGTATTACCATGGCAGTGCTTGTTACAATTACAAAGATAAAAATCCCCCTCCAATAGCATTAGTGAGAGGGTAAGACTCATGGATCCTGGAGTAAAGTTTTAAAGCTAAGAAAGAGTGATTTCTGTGAATATTTATGAGGAAAACTACATAGAATTGATATTGGAAAGGAGTCCAGTAGTGTATATGCTGCATTAATTAAATTGATACTTTCCAAAACTTTTTCTATTACACACACTACTCACCTTTTGATCAAACCTTAAAACATTAATAGTACCATGTTGAAACATAGAAAAAAATAAAATACCACATAGACTTAAATTTGTAATGGGGGAAAGAGAAAGCTGAAGGGAATAGGCAGTAACAAGGAAAGCATATCCAAACCAGGAACAGTAGTTTTTATATTACATTATAATTTTATCTAAAATTTGTTTTAATCCTTATGTAATCCCCAGCCCAGGTGAAGAACTGCATGTTGAGAGCAGGATTATTGCTGCACAAATATTTTTGCTAAGAGTTTCGCCTTGGAGGAAGTGAGCCCTGGCAGAGCCAATAAATTTTAAAATTTTGACAGTGTGGTGGAAAATTTTAAAATGCAAAGCTGCCATCAAACCTTGGCACAAACTGTGCCTTCAGTCACAGGTATTCCTTTCAGAAAAACTTGTGGCTTGGGCAAATCAAATAAGATCAAGCAGTACTCTGATAATACAAAAATCCCCAAGCTGGTCTAGGAACTGCCTGTTTGTTTCCTTGTACATTAGAACAAACCATATTTGTTCTTTCCCACCTCTCCCCCAAGATTCCCAGGTAAGTTTGCTTAACTTAGTCTTGTTGTTTCTTTCTCTGGTTGCCATGAAGGAATTTCAGCTTGCAGCACGAAACCAGCCCGGTTTGTTCCTCCTCACAGCACTTGCCAAGAGCACTGCTTTGACTTTGCAGGAGGGAAAATGGATTTTTTAGACGCCTCACTGACAACCCCCAACATCCTGCAGCCCAGCACGGGTAGGGAAAGTCCTACAGATCCTGCACAAAGCACTGACTCCAGGGATGCAGAGCAACAGCTGAATTTCTGTACAATTTCTGATACCAAAGATCTGCCCATGCTGTGCTGTAGGAGTTCTATTGTCCTTTTAGCTGACAGGAGTAGTCCAGATACTTTCACATCATCTTTGAATACTGAGTTTGAACAACCTGGGTATAATCACTGGGAGCTTTTTCTCTGAGAGATTAAATATGTAATATTTTATAACCCAGTTTAAACGTGTCCCATGCAAAATTCAGGATTGGATTTTCAATATGTAATTTTCTTTTAATTTTTAAATGAGCTCTTGCAACAATTTTTATTTTATTATCTGTATCTATGGAATGATGAGCAAATCAAAAATATTAAAATCTACAGATAATTTGATATTTAATCATTAATTTAGTCTTGTAAAATGAAATTTTAACCAATAATAAATTCAGATTTAATCAGAACTATATCTGTCACTATATCATTAGATTGCTGAGTTGTCAAATAACTGAAATCCATTACCCTTGCATAAACTTCTAGTTTCCAAGGCAATTTAGTCTCTAAGCTCTGAAGACCTGCCAGTTAAATAACTGTGGTTTCTTTTAAGCATAAGGTAGAGAAAACTAAAATCCAAAATAAAGGGAAAAAAGAGAATTATAGAACAGTAACAAAATGAAATTACATCAAACCATTTTTAATATAAACATAAATTCTCTACAAAAATAATAAAAAATGAATGTTTGGAAGAAATCTTAAATATTATTAGTAAACTCTACTGATTAACACACTTAAATCCAATGCTTTTTATCATTAATGAATGGAGTCCATTAAATGAGTCTCCAGATAATTTATTTCATTTTTTGCAAATCTACTCACATCAAGGTTTAGAAATAATGCAAAAAGAAGCCTACATGAAAAGAAAATTAAAATTATAACTGATTTGGTGGGAAGGGAAATGGACAACCATCATTTGCTCTTAAAGGAAATCTATTCCATTGACCCAGCTTTTAGAGCAAGGCAAAAAGAGTAAAACTATATAGATTATAGATCTGCAAATGGAGGGCTCATTTTGAACTGCATTGACTTTCAACTTGTGGAATAGGTTGTGAATAAACCCAAACAAACCGCCTCCCTCCAAATGAAGTTATGTGTGGTTTTTATTTATTGAGGGTTTTTGTTCCACAATAAAAAGAAAAATAAAACCCAAACAAATCCAAAACCAAATACCTCCTGTCAAAATGCCCAACCAAACAAACAAAAAAACCCAGAAAACCCAGGAAAAAGGGGTAAAGATTCCTCTTTCCTTTTTCTCATTCCAGTGCAAGGGAAACTACCATCTACTTACTATTATTCTTTTGTTGGACTTTTCCAAATTTTCTATTTTTGGAATTTCTCTTCCCTCTGCTCTCTAACAACTTTTCTTTCTTCAAATCTCAATCCGGGATGCTCTGCAAGATGCTTGATTATGAGAGAATATTACAAGGAATATGAAACAAAATTTTTGTGTGTGCATATATCAACTCCTCTGACTGTGGAAGAGTCTCAGGAAACTGCAGCTTACTGGGGTTCTTCCCTCCAAGGGTGAATACAGACCATGCTGTGGTTCAAGAGAGCTTAAGGCAAAAGTGTGTCTACAAAAAAAATAGAGATTTAGTTAATTTGGAAGTTTGGGCCACAAAAATTTGTCTCTTCCATAACAGATCTCCTTAATGTCACTGTTCCTCACCAGTGAGTTTGTTAGTCAGTCTGGATTGTTGTTGTTGTTGTTTTATCCATTTGTTCTTCTCACTCATCCCCTCATCCAGTCCAATGCTGTCTTTGCCTTTTTGACTGCAGGTAGTTGTTAAAATTCTGCCCTAACTGCTTCTTGTCGAGGGATTTGGTGGCTTGGGGGTTTCTGAAGGGGGGGAAAGGCATGTATTCTTGCTGTGCTACTGCTGTGCCTCTCACTTCTGTTCATCCCATCCACAATTCAGACAGATGGAACTCAAAAAAGATCCAGTGTAAGAGAATTGGAGCCAGGAGGTGTCTCTGTCGTGCAGACACTGATGTGAGCACTGCTGGGCAAATGTCTGTGGGCCTGGCTGCTGCCATTACCTTCATCCCCCAAAATGAAATAATTGGTAAGCAGGATTCCAGTAGGCTGTTAGTTGGCCTGCTGTATCCAGCCCCTTCTGTGTCAAGGGCTTTCAGACAGACCAAGAGTTATTCATGTGGCAAACATCTGGATTTACATAGCAGCCAGGAGGGCTAATCAGTTCTGGCACAGAGAAGGGACATGTGCAGAATAAAGCCAACAACCCTAAATCAGAACCTGTTCAGGGGTAGTTCATTACCACTACACTGTCCATCCAGCTGGAAAAGTGGAATTCAGGGAGAGGATTACAAAGAATTACAAAGATTTTAGAGGAAGGATTATTTTGGCTGCTCGATGGCACATGGACAATATCTAGCACCTTCACAGAAGCTTATTGTCTAAAACCATAATAATGTGTGTTCTGTTCCTAGGGCTGATTTATCAGGAAGGCAATGAAATGAATCAACATAAACTCCAAAACAGAAGAGCCTCATCTGACAGGGCTTACAGGAAAGCAAACAAGAAGCTTACAGCACTGCTAATGCACCCTTACATATTAACACTTACATATGGGCCAGCAGAAATTGTTTGTCACCATTCAGAGGCAGGAACAACAAATTGTACTCAAGCCTGTGGGAAACCATAGTTAGAATTCATTTAACACAAGCAATGGTTAGATCAAAGAAACTTTTATTTAAGACTAAAAGGGAGGTAAAACTGCAAGAGAAAACCTAAGAGAACTCAGATTCTGCTAGGTTTTCATATATTGTTGTGTATTTATTTGCTCATTTAGATACACAGGGAATCAATAAGAAAATAGGTTTTCCACAAAGGTGTTTAGTAAAGAAGAGGGATGAACTCTTTGCAAGCATGTGACATCATCCCTTTCCCCATGATACATGCCAGGCTCAGGAGAATATTCTTAAAATGTCTGCAAACATATGTCACAATCTTGCTTCTCTCAGGATACAGAACTGTTTTCTGGGTATTTAATTTGCTTTTGGTTTTACTGGAGGAACCAGAGATTGGCAAAATGTGCTGTGCAGAAGATGGAGTAACCACCACTTGCCATTTCAAAGTCAAAATTTTATGAAGGCAAGTGAGCTACCTGAAGGCACATGACTGCAGGATTTGATTTCATTGGGAATCCAATATTTGCATCTGCCTGTGAGAGGGGTAGAGTTAGGGTAGAAAGTAGAAGTGATAAGCCAAACATATCTTTTCCCATACTAGATGTTGATTAGATGAAGAATGCCTGCTGAGGTTGAATAAACAACAGTTGTTTCTGGCTTTTATTTCCTGAAGTTGGAAAAAGTTGATAGCTAAACAGTAACATGTTATGAAACAGTTTTGTAGTTTTAGTAATGTCTTCGTTTGACTTTAGCTCTAAAAATATTAATATAAAATGCTGAAAGAGCTAATGAGTTAGTGGTACTTCAATGTTTCTCTCACTGATGTCACAGAAGGGTTTATTGATTCTATTTAACTTCTAATTGGCTCACATTTTTAAATTACCATCATTCAGGTTAGAAATCAGTTTAAATGATCAATCAACAAAAAATAAGGTCAAGATTATTAGTGACAGAGTGGATAGGCAGATAAATAGATCAATAGAAAGAAATAAAGATAGATCAAGTAGAAGTTTAGACCAAACGGAAAAAGTAGGTCGACCTTTTTCCCTTTCTTAATTACATACCCACTGGCTTTTTCTGTGGGGACTTGAAATCTTGAAGTCTATTTCTTCACTGCATAATTAGAATTCTCAGATCTGACTGATCATGTCAAATTTTGAAGCAGAACAAATAGTGAAAACTGGGCACACTGAGATGTTGAGCCATCAAATTCCATTAGTAAAGTCACGGCTTAATAGAATCCTCTACTAATTCCACCAAGTTAAGATGTGGAGAACACTGAAATACTTAAAAAAAACCAACTTCACATTAATTAAACAAACTTGTGATAAATCAGTCTAGACTGGTGCATAACCCTAAAATTGAACTGTTAGATTAGCATGGTTATAAACTGACTGCACTTATATCTCAATCACTAATTACTGAAAACGCACTCCTAATTTAACTAATATCCCCAAATCAAGGATTTCTTTACTTGACTTTGTTCTATCACACCACTGACTCAGGAGCATTGTATAACATCTAGTAAGCTTCCCATTTTCACAAAGTGTGTCTGATCTTTTCTCAGCCACATCCAGAACATTTTATATTTTCTCCTTATTAGCCCAGAATAGGCTGCATTCTTCTTAATAATCACTAGGGATCACTCAGATTTCTGCACAAACTAGGACAAGTTATTTCACTGTTTTGCACCTTGGCTTTTCTGCCTGAAAATGAGGATGTTGATTTTTACCCTCTTTCCTTTAAATGAATTGAGAGATGTGTGCAAAATACTGCTTAATGTTAAACAGAACAATCATTTTATTTTCTGTTTTCCTATCAAAATAGCACCTCAGGTTTGCTGCTAAAAATTTTAAAAGTTATATTCCAGTTTTCTGTTTTAGGAAGAGTCTGACTGTACTGCTAACTACTCAGATTAACATCTGTGTCCTGAATTATGACTATATTATTTTTGCAGGGTTTCCCAAAGCTCCTTCCAAGGAATAGCTGGGTACAGGGACACCTCTATGTCTCTTTATATGCTTCCAGAGGCACCCACAGCTACAGCCTGAAAGGTGGGCAACCTTCTACATCTAAGTCTGTCTCCTTCCTTACCAATCCTGCCTCCTGACCACTGTGTCAGCCTTTGTGTCATTGGAAGACAGACAGCAAAAAAAGGTTGTATTCACCAGTGGTATCAGACTTCAGATGCTATGTGGATAAATAAGCCCTGCCATGATGATCCAGAAGAATAGTTTCTTGGGATAAGCTACCAGATGACTCATTCACTACACAGTGAAACTTGAGGAAGACAAGCAAGACAGTTTCTCCCAGTAGCAGAGGATCAGACTTCATGAATGAGGAGTTTCCATGTTTCCGTGAAAACTGAGCACTCATCCATAATTTTATAACATAGAAAACACATAAACATATAAAACTCTTCCATGTGTATTTGTCAGTAATATGGGACTCACCTTTCTCAAAAGGGCAAGAAGATCTTTGCTCATGAGCCTGCAGGGCTCACTGACAGAACTCTGCACTAAGGTAGGACAGGGGCAGTGGTTTTAAAGGAAAAGAGGGTTGATTTAGATCAGATATATGGAAGAAGTCTGTTACAATAAAGGTAGTAAAACACCAACACAGGTTGCCCAGAACGGTGGTGGATGCCCCATCCCTGGAAACATTCAAGGCCAGGTTGGATGGGGGGCACTGAGCAACCTGATCTAGTTGAAGATTTCTCTGTTCAGTGCAGGGGGCTTGGTCCAGAAGACCTTTAAAGGTACCTTCCAACACCAAGTGTACTGTGATTCTAAGAAAGTTTTGGGATATATTCTTTACTCTCTTTTTTTGTCTTTTAAACAACTTCCTTTCCTTTTCCTTTATTTTTCATGCTATATTTCACTATCCTCACTACTATGCACTTGCCCACAGTAGCAGTTGCTCTGCATTAGAGCTGATTAAAAGCATAAAGAAATGTATTGAAAAAAGAAGTTACTATAGTCACTCCTGAAATGTTTGCACAGCCATTTCATGCTTTCAGAAAGTTCAAAATAGTGGGGAAAAACACAAATGGAAAAAAGTTAGGAAGAACTGAAGAGATTCTTCCTGACAGTCAGTAAAAACATACATTTCCAAATATTTCTGCATTAGATTTTCAACTCCCATTTTCCCCCCAAGTCTCAAATGCCCACCTCTCAGACCAAGGTAGTTTCTCTTGTTTCTATTCACTTTTCCACGGTGCAGGCTGCTTGGTTTTTTAAGTCTGGAGAATTCTTCTACCTACAAACAAAAATCAATGCATATCCTCCTTAGAGCAGATAAGGGCTGCAATGGTCCTTCATCAGTCTTCTGATGATGTGTATTATTTTAGGTACCTGGTCTGTGATTCTGAATAGGGCAGAACAGATGAGATGTCTTTCTCTAGACACATTCCTCATCAGCCTTTTTGAACTCCCACCGGAAAGTTGCTGTTTATTCTCTCCTCACACCCACTCAGCCTCGCTGCGCCTCAGCAGCTGCCGTAAAATTCTCCCCCTGATGCTGATGCATAACTCACATCTGCATTAATCAGAGCATATATGGAGAAGCAGTGAGAGGGAAAATATACCCTCGAGAATTTGGAAGCTCTGAGAGCATCTAAGAATATGTGTTATCCTTTCCTTGAGTGTACTATTAAAAATAAAATAAAGCATCTCAAACGCACAGGATTCGGTTCAAGATACACAGACATCTGAACTAAGGAGGGTTCAATTTTTCCTTGTTTCTCTGATGTTGTTCAAGTCTTTCTAAAAGCAAGCAAACAATAAACAACTGCAAGGCACTCTGGAGAATATTTCAGCCCAGCTGTGCTAAAGTAAAATGTGAAATACTGCATACAATGACACTGAAACTTTGCTCAAATTGTCATAAATCTCGCTTGTCACATGCATTTACATTAGCTGCTGAACACTGAACTGACTCCAAAAAGTTTAAGCAAATTACAAACGAAATAAGGAGAAAAAAAAGAAAATAAAACTACTTTTCTTCCATAAATTGCTATTATATACTACAGAGGTTACAAGAAAAAAAGCAACAAAGAAACAACAGTACATATTTTCTCGGTTTTGAGAAAAAGCTATCTTTAGGGGAAAATAAAAGGAAACAAACAAAGAAAGATGCATTAAAAATAAAAATATTAAGCTGAGAAAATTAGACAAATTGAGCAGATGAGCTTATGGTGTTTTAAAAGAGACAGTTATATTTTCAGTAGCAGATATACTAATATCTTTCTCACAGATATTTATTCAGTGATTTGAGGCTCAGCAGAAAAGAAATTCCTAATTTTCCACAGTCAAAGATATTCAGTAGCTTGTCCCTGGATGCCCAGGGAATATGAGCCCAAGTCTTTCCCTCTCCGTGCATCTCATAGCCAATGTTATTATTATAGGAAACAATACTGTAGAAATGCAAACTCACAGCATCCAGTTATGTCAGTTAGCCTCTGAAAATAAAATGTTAAAAAAAAAAAAAAGCAGAGAGAGAAGAAGGAAAAAAAAGAAAATTTGAACAGAAATATGAGAAATATGTTCTGGAAAACCACCGACAGTTTGGTTTATTGAAGTTCAGAAAGGACAAAAGATGAGAACTGGAAGAAAAAGGGAACTCAATTCATCACATAAGGCAAATGACCTACTGTAATAAAGTTATATCTGTCATCTCTTATGTGGCTTCTTGAATGTAAATACAGGAGTTGTCCTCATGATGATCTTCATCACTGTTCCGAGGACACTGATAGATTAGAGAACTGACAAGGTCTCTCTAGGACTTCGACATGTTTGAAGTATTTCTCCTCTATCTGTGAATAAATCAGAGGAAAAATTTCAGTGGAAGGCAGGTGTGTCCTTCCCAAGGCTCTCTTGTGCTGCTCTCTGCATGCAGGTGATTTGTAGTCCCCTCACCAGCTTGATTGAAACATGAGACAACTCCAGATATGGGCTAAAACAAATGCTTGCCGTGTTTATATCTTCAAAGCAGGCAATTTTTTTCCATGTGGCTTAAAGTGTACAACATCTTGAAGAAAAAAGATCTTAAAGAAGAATAACACAAAAGTCACCATACTTAAAGGCAAATTATGTTTTCAATATTTTTGGAAGTTTTCATGTATTTAATTTGCTATACTGCTTTAAGTTCTTTTCAAACATTCCCTCTAGGAATAGTTAAAGACTGTAAATGTTCCTGAATCACAGAAAAATTACAGGAGACATTAACACCATATCTGCACTTAGCATTAGAATGGTAATTTGTAAGGAATGATTAATATCCAGAAATGAATGACAAATAAAACTCACACCAGCCTGAAGCCAGATATTTTAAAAAAGATGAAGCAGTTGCAAAAAGTATGACTGCAATTTAAAAAGGAGCAGCAGTGAATGTCAGAGTGGAGAGAGAGGAGGAAAGAGGAAGAAAAAGAACAGTTCTGAAGATTATTAAGAGCAATCACTTTACATTGCAGGTGTACATCACTGTAGTACACACAATGTATTGTAGTACCTGGGTTAATGGTTGGGTTAGGTGGTCTCAGAGGTCTTCCCCAGCTAAATGATTCTATGATTCTATGACTTATCTGGGTACACAAAAATGGTGAATAATCAGTAAACCAGTGAATAAAGTGAAGGAATTAATGGATATGAAAATCAACACATATTCAAGTAGAGTTGTAGTTATTTTCCAGAGTCCAAAATACATAATAACATTTTACACCAAGGACCTTTACAAGTGTTAAGGAAAATCCCATTTAGGTATCATACACAGAGAAAAGCTGAGACACATGGCTATCAATCTGAAATCAAATTCTGTGGTTGTGCTGGGAGACACTGCAAAAGGCAGAACTAATATACAGGTCTGTGAATTCTTTTTCCACCAGACTCTTCCTGCTTGGAAGTGTAGTGTATAGTGACTTGAAATGTTCCCAGACTCATTGACTTTTAACAGCTCTAAACAAATACCCTTTAATAATGTCCTCAGTTCTTTCTGCTCTACTTTCTATCCTCATAATCTTAGATGAAGAATTTCTAAATTCATTTTTCATGAATTTTTAAATGTTCACAGTTTGTCACCATCTTCTACCTTTCCTTAATTTGCTTTACATCCCTCCCTGCTTATGTCCTGACTACAAGATTGTCTTGCTCAGTTTGCCTTTTGATCCAATAGATCAAAATCCCTTAAACACGACACATTTTTCCTCCTATTCTACACTTTTAAACATTATATTAAAGTTTTTCATCTATTTTCTTCTCAAAAATCAGATAGGTTGGTAAAGCAGAAAAAAAAATAAAACTGTGTTTTCTTTTCCCTCCTGTTTTTCTTGTGTCTCTATCTTATTTATCAGTAATTGATAGAAAGACAAAAAGATTGTGATACCTGAAGAAATTTGTAAAGGAAATGCAATGTTTAACACTCCATGGAATTAAGTCACTATTAATGGATGGAGATGAAATGAGAACAGTCCTTGGAGCAGTCAGTCTAGAGGAGCTCACATGTACAATTTTTATCAATACTGCAATATGTTTTACATTGTTCTCAGCTGTTTAAAGATATGATCTTTTGACGTGTTCTACTTGTTTTCAGGTCTGCAGGTATTTACATCCTTCGAGATAGAAGCAAACAAAATAGAGCTCTAAACTTCCATTTCAAATATACCTTTACAAAAGCTTCCTAATGATCTGTGAAGAAACCTTTTTCCAAAAGGAAACATTTTATGGACACCAGTCCTGACCACTCTCTGCCCCAGCAGTGTCAGAAAAGACACCTACCACTCACCTTGGGAAATTGCAAACAAATATGGAAATTCACCTATTTATTTACACTTCAAAAATAAAAATCTTTTAATTTACACATGGAAAAAGTCTTAAGTCGACAGATTGGATTCCTTTTCACTTTCAAGACCCTGAGTTAATCCTCTCATGAGGAGTAAAAGAGGAATTAGCATCAAAGAAACTTTCTGCAAGAAGTAGGGTGTTTTTTTCTTGACAGATTTGGATGTCTTATAATATTCTGTAATGCAGGACGCTGTAGTAAGAGAGAAATTTTTCTAACTTGGTAAATTACAGCTGAACCAGATTTGCAGGTCTACTATTTATTTATTATTATGCTTACTTTATTATTCCACATTTTGTACTGATAGGAACACTGGCAACAGCATGTATAGAATAAAATGTGTGGAGCACATGCACAGTACTATCAATTCTGTAATAATAGTAAAATCACAAAAAATAGGTCTTCCTCTCTGCATTCATTCTCTTGAGACTCTTAATAAACACAAAATCTTCGGTCACTATAAGAAATGTAGTAAATATAAATCAAAGGTGTGCTATTAAAATTGACTGGGTAACATGCAGAAGAAATTATCATTTTATACAAGATGATAAGGAATATTGTAAAGAAAGAACATGGTAAAAATCCCTCAGAATTCAGATTCTAGTTTCAAAAAGGAAGCTCTATCACTTCCCCATAGCTAGTAAAACTGGCCAAAAAGAAGTTCAAATAGGCAGATTAAAGAAGGATTTGCACTTTTTCCTAGAAAATTGATGGAAGATTTTTAGTTCTCTTCCTAGTTGTTTGTGAAATACTATGAAATTGTCTGACAAGATTCCTTTCTTTTATATATAACTTTATTCTTCTCTCTATTTCCTGACCTTTTGCTTACCTCTCTCGAATTTTTCAATTGTATTAATTAAGCTTGTCATCTTAAACTGGTGGGTTTTTTTCTTCCAAAGGAGACATTTCACTGTATTTCCTTTCAATATTTCCTGTCTGCCTTGTAGGAGGGATTAGAAAGGATTTGCAAAGTACCTGGAAAACATCCAGGTACTATGTGACCTCTTTTCATTGGTGATCATGGTAGAGAGTAAAGTTAGAGCAAAATTGAACGGCTTGACCAAAGAAATCCCATTTCTGACAGGCTGAGCCAAAAGCAACTTCAGCCAAACTCTGAGCTGAACGTGAAGTGCAGTGGAATAAAGGACATTTACATCTGCCTTTGTGGAGAAAAACAAGGAGAAAAATGTTTATTCTACGTGCTCAAGGCATACAGAGGTTGCATCGTGAATGTCCAAGCAAGACAAGAATCCAGCTGGACTCCTGCTTAGTTGCCAGCTGGTACCAACAATTTTCATCTACTCAAGATTAATGGATCCAGTGGTTCGTCTAAGGTTAGTTTCTGCAAAATGGTCCAAGAGGATTTTTTCTCTTTATTTGTATTTTTAATTTTACTTTCTTTCCTAACCTATTTTTCTTACATCTTTCACATTTTGCTGTGATGCTAATTAATCTTGTCACCAGCTCGCATTCATGACACATCTTCACAGACAAGTTATTCCAAGTTAATTTTTAACATAATATTCATGCGTTCATAATTCAATATCCACATATTCCAACACAGTTTTAAGTAAGGTATAACAATAAGAAGATTAGTGCTGAATATTCAGATACAGGTAAAAGAAGGACATCGCTCTGTATGAAGAAACTCATCTGTAATTGTTTCCAGAACAAGTCAGTGTTGAGATTTTGTTTGTACTTGTGTGGTTTCATGTTTAACTCTCTGAAGTCCATGAAAAACATATTGTTTCCAATAAGCTTTAGGTGTATGTAAAGCCTGTACGTGGCATCTCAGGATCACAAATGGCAGTGGTAGTCTCTCTACGACTGAGTTGTCTGAGCCCAGTGACATGCAGCAGTAATTTCAAATGGCACAAACTGTAGTAGTCTGGAGACTGCTGCAGGGGTTAAAGAGTCATATTTCTAAAACTCATTCTCTGCACTGAGAAAATTACAGGAGTTTACCCTGATAACATTCAGTAGGAACTCACTCCACAATGGCAGTGCATGTCTGCAAGGGCAATCTTTACAAGGAAGACATGAACTTCGCCTGCTTGAGTGGATTAAATCAGGGGCCACAGCTACTCCAAGGGACTCAAAAACATATCCTGTGAGTGTGTGGAGTCATTTGGTCATCAGTCTCAAGACACCACCCAGAACTTGCAGAATATTTAGTTCAGAAGTCACTGCAAGAAAAAGAAGAAAAGAAGACTGACTGAACTTCCTTCCTTGATTTAGTGCAGGGTATTAGACTATTGCTTTTGGATACAAATTTTGCCATCGTTCTATTTTAGTGCTGAGCCTTAGACTTTCAGGCATAGGTACTCTCAGTTAAAGTGAATTACCACTTTGATAATAAATCACAGTGATGAGAGACAGATTATGGGATAGAAGTGGCTAAACTTTGCTTTTTCCTGGTTTCAGATATATGAACAAGGATCCTGGTTAGCTGTAAATGTAATTTTTTTCCCCTAAAATGGAACTGAGTTCTATATCTGCCCAATGCAACTCAAACCCAGGTGCCCCAAATAATTTATCTTTGTAATGGCTCTGAACTCACCAAAGATTTCAGAAAAAAATTAAAAAAAAGGATAAAGCACTAAAAAGAAATTTGAGATAGCATCAAATATGGCAGTAGCATTTATATTTGAAAGTAATCTGATAAGAGGAAAAAAGGGAAACACCTCTAGCAGTTGAATTAAAGCTCTGAGGAGTTAAGAAAATTAGAACAGAAAAAAGATGGCACTTTTGAAGCTGAACCCAAAGCTAAGAGAAAATATCTAATCTGCAACACAGTCTGCTCAGTGTCCCATAACTCAGCACAGGATTTTTCAGCAATAAGTACAGACAGAAGCCAGGGAGGAATTGGAAGCATCAGTGAGAACATCACAAAGGGTAATGGAAAAGCTGTAAGTGACTTCATGAGACTGTGGATCAGGCAAAAGAGTCAGCAAAGGCTGGATGGTGGGAACAGGTTTTCTCTTGGCAATTCTGGGAAAAACTATTTTCCACAACAGATTTTTGGGAAATTGTATTATAAATCAAAAAATTCTTTAGACACATATTTTTCATGGTTGAATCTTTCTGACAATTTCAAATATATGTTGTTTTCATAGAAAACTTCATTTCGTGAATGAAAAACTTCATGATGAGAAAATCCTCCCCTCTTCTCCCAAAATTGTGGAAATAAAGATAAATTAAAATAGGTGATTTTAATTTTGCAAGACATTTGATTCTCTCCACATGCAATAACAAGTTTTAATTCATATCCAGTGTTCCTGATGTGATTTAAAAAAAACAACAAAACAAGGTTCCAAGTCTGTCATATCTGCCAGAATCTTCCTTTCTAACAGTATTCATTATTTCTCAAATCAGTGCAAGAAACAGATAATACATGTTTTGTTCTTTTGACAACTATTAATTTCATTGAAAGCATAGATGTGTAGGCCTATGTAGACACAAGATTTAAACAAGCAGTGTTTAAAACAAATCTCATTTTAAAAAGCTTGATTGACATGGCAGTATTCCATGTGACTGTTTTGCAAATTATAAATTGTATCCACTAGAACAAAAAAGTAGAAAAAGTTTGCCTTTTCTTTTAGGTATGTCAGATCAGGCAAAAGAGTTTCCTGCTTTGAAGAGATTTGTTGTAGATACCAGAGGCAGGACAAATAGGTATTTGGAAAAAAAATTGAATGTAATATATCAGTTGTGAAATCCAGAGTGCTTTCTGCTCTCCTTTGACAAGTGACCTGTTCCTCACACAGCTTCCAGTGAACATAACAACAGTTCATGTTCTTTGGGGCAGGATCTGGAGAGTTCTGGACTAAAAATACCAAAGATCACCAGCTACATTCATGGGACCAACAAAATTCTCTAGGTGTGACAACCCTCTGGTTGCAGACTGTGACCTGGGTGAAAGGTTTTTCACAGCATGTGGCTTTGCCACTAGTCTTCCAAAATTCTGCCGAGTTGGTACCTAAAATAATCCTACAATATTG
Organism: Corapipo altera; assembly: GCF_003945725.1. Lineage (NCBI taxonomy): Eukaryota > Metazoa > Chordata > Aves > Passeriformes > Pipridae > Corapipo > Corapipo altera. The sequence goes on from NW_020884891.1 coordinate 12,967,578, forward strand.
TTTTCAGATTTAAGCCCCTGAAGATGAAAAAGCAAAAGGTCACATAAAAAGCTTTACAAAGGAGTCAGGCACTCCAGATTTGAGCCTGGCCAAGAGAATCAGAGCAGGAACAGTTTTGTTCCCCTGGTATCGTACTCTTCCAGTAGAGAAGCTTGATTTTTCAGGCCACTCACCCCAAGTATCTGCCTCTTGCATATGGGATGAAACAAGAGCTGAAGTGAAGCAGTTCACAGCTACTCTCCCAGCCCCCAGAGTGACAGTATCTCCACTCAACGTGTGTAGCTCTGACCTTTCCTTGTACTTCAGGGAAGGCAATCACCTTTGCTGCTTCCTAAAATGTTTCAGCATCTACCACAGCCAGTCTTGTGTCTTCTGTCTGCCAAGACATCTTTCTACTGAAGGATGTGAACCAGCAGCTTTTGTTTGTTAGAGTTTAAAATTAAAAATCATCATCCTAGAGAACAGCTCAGCCTCTCTCACTCTTTGTGTATATGTTCTTTACCTTCAGGAAACCCAAGTAATTCAACTTAGCATTTGCAGTGAAAAAGATTTAAGAGGACTACATTGTTTTTCATTCTTTGAGGGAGCCTCCATTACTTTTTGTTTTAGGAAAAAAATTCTAGAGACTTCTACAGTTCTTTAGAGCCACATGCAATATTTGGAACTATCATTTCCATCAAAATGAGATGCAGTGCCTGAATTTAAATATTCTTCGTGCTTAAATCTGGCAGTGAACAAAATCATGCTGTCAGACTCTCAGCCTTGTATTCAGAGAGAGCACCTAAAGCCAGCTCTGAGGAGCCTATGTGTTCATGCTTTGCCTGTAGTGGTCCCAAAACCCCATTTCACTCTCATAGAATCATTAAAGTTTTCCCAGATAAGGGGTAACCATGAATTCAGCATCACCATATCCACCACTAAACCACATCTTCAAGTGCCACATCGACCTGGCTTTTCAACATTTCCATGGGTGGTGGTTCCACCACTGCCCTGGGCAGCCTGTCCCAGTACTTGACCACACTTTCAGGCAAGAAATTTTCCCTAATCTCTGGTGTAAACCTCCCATGGTATAACTTCAGGCCATTTCCTCTGATTCTGTCACTTGAGACCAACCCCCACTTGGCTACAACCTCCTTTCAGGTAATTTTAAGGGGTGAAAAGGTCCTTTACACTTCCCAAGCTCAGAAATTGCTTTGATATTTACAATATTTAACGTGTGCCAGTGACAGGGAATAGCGGGAAAAGCAATTCTGGGCATTTTGACTCCTGCACTAAGTTTGGAAAAGAGATTTTTCCACATCACAACGTTTTCCAAAACAAGATTGAAAATCAACCCAATTATATCAGAAACCTGCCGTGAATCAGTCACACAAAATCAAGGACGTGCCTAATTAAAGACTTTTGTGTGCGCTTTTTCCCCCGTGTCAGGCTCAATCATGAATGCCTTAACAACAAGTTATTTTCCTCCAGCTGACATTAAAAAAGTGATTGTACTTAAAGAAGAAAAGAGAATAAAAAACCTTAGAGATTTACAAACCACACAGAGAAACATCACCAAGAAGGAGAGAAGAGTTCCACCATTTAAGCAGGTGATAGAGCATGGCTTGTACTCAGCAAATGCAGCTGGAATATGGTACCAGAACCAAAGAAATAGAGCTTGTTTGAATTCATATTTTACATGGTTTTCTTGATTCTGTGTATGCAAACTACTTAGTTATCAGCAGAAACTACTAGATTGCACAAGAAATGATCTGTCATATAACCAAATGAAAAAACTTCATTTGATTGTGTAGTTAAGTTTTCCACCTTGGAAAATTATGACTTTACTATCATGTTTCCATTTATTTTACTTTCTTCATATTGAATTGATCTTCTAAGGCCTATTTCTCTTACAGCAGAGAACAATACTATGAAATATTTAAAATCACACGTGCTATCCTAAGAATTGCTGAAATAAGGTGATTATTCCATGTGAGTGCAAGGCATGCCAGAATCAGCAAACTCACAAGTTCTTAAGTGAGCTTATGAAAATGTTTGGACACAGTTATTGCTTTGCTTAAAAAAAAAAAGTTAAACCTTCAATATTTAAGCATACATAGAAATACAAACCTATTTTAAAATCACCTATACTTTGATTAATGATTACCAAAGATGATCGATCATAAATTATAAAATAATACATTTTTTTTTTAGGATTTTAATAGACCCTTAAGCATTCAGACTAACCCAAGTCTAGAATTTATTCAATAATGTTTTACTGTAGAGTACTTCAATAAGATCTATTGCTTGCTGCAACTCAAGTTCCAGTCAACTGCAGACTCCTTTAAAATATTGCTCTTCATTGAAGGCAAGATCCTGGTATCCTAAATATTCATGGTTACAGGTGTCACTGCTCTCACAATAATTTCTTCACTTTCCAGCTTAGCCTGCTAAAACCTTTCTCAGATAGGCAATCCATGATGCTACAAAAAAAATGCCTGTTTAATTGTTATTTTCTCCACATCTAATTCAGAGACAGTTAAATCTCTAACTGCAGCGTTTTTGGGTTTGTTTTTGTTTTTTTTATACCAGCCATTCCATAAGCAGCTTTATTACTATGTGGATCTCTGACCATTACACTGCAATCATTAAGCTGCTGTTAATTAGAGGACCATAGTTTATGTGTCAATGCAGCAGTGAATGATGAACATAAAGAAAAACTCCATCACTCTTTTTTTACCCAGTTTAATGATGGGTTGACTGTGTTCACCTGTATTCCTTTCCATACCACATCCAATCAAAGTTTTGACAAGGAAGTGCTTTGCAGATTGCTCTTACCTGGAAATCTTTAAGTCAAATTACCTGGTTGTGTCTGTATTATAAGGTATAAAAATGGCTTAACAGTTTGGTTTAAGCAGAGATAAAGGTAAATATTTCCTGTTGAAATTGGAGCAAGAATTGATCTTAGTAGTTTATCCAGTATTTGGAAGAACTCTAGTCTTACCTCTAAAGCTTAAGAATATTAGAATTATTAATGTTCTTCAGGATATTTTGGCTGATAATCTACAGACGGGGCTGGAGGCTCGCAGGGAACTGTCTCTGTACTGGAGAACACCTTGCTTAAAACACTGCTTTTAACCCCTATTCCACAAAATAAACAACAGTGACCTTTTAAGCTTTTTTTTCCCCCTTTTTTTTAAACTATCTAAGTTTTTAGAAGAAAAAAAGCAAAGCTTCTACACCTGTCACTCATTTGAGGCTCTTACCACTTCAGTGCTCTGTGCAACAATTCTCACCCTGATTGTACTTTATTTTCTTCAGACCTTGAAACTTTCCATCCATTTTACATCCTCTCATCCCCAAACTGAATCCTCAAGCTCAGCTCCATGTCCTGTCCTCCCAGAGCCTCCAGAGTATCTCATGGCTCTCATACTCTGAGAGCCTCCAGAGTATCTCATGGCTGAGTGAATTTTAAACTGAATTTACTATGACTGAAGCATGAGATTTCCCTCCTCAGACACTAAAGACTCTACCCAGAAAGAAATACTACCTCAGCTGTATTTAGATAACTAGAAAGGACCTAGCTTTGTGCTTTTAGAATAACAAAACAGAAGCCAGCACATATCTACTTCTCCAAATTAAATGACACTTTTAAAGGCTTGAGTTCAAGATGTGTCTGAGTGAAGATGCATGAAAGTGAGGCATACAAATCAGCCTATAAATGAAAAAATAGAGATGTGGAAATAGTGGCAAGGAGATTTTTATCACTTTTTAAGTGACAGGTCAATTACCTTGTTTACTGAAAAACAAAAACATTTTTCTGTTAATGAAGGCCAAATTCTCAAAATGGCAAGTAAATGGAGTTTAAACGTGTCAAATATGTTTTTCCTTATTTGTCAAGGGTATAAATATTCTACATGGAAATCATGAAACCATGAAGTCAGAGTTTTCCACAAGAAATAAATATGCAGACAATTTATCAGTTGCCACTGGAAATTAGTCATAATATTACTTAAAATTTTTCTCCCATACAGTTAATAATCATATATGTTAAAACATTTACTTTATAATTCATGAGATCTGGACATTAAGGAAGTTCTGAAATTGGGTGTACAATTTTAGAAACTCATAAATATACATGACCAAAAATCCATAAATAGCAACATGTCCATCCAGCTAAGAAATGTGCTACTTTTGTGTTTTTATAATCATGCATTGAAATAAGATCAGCCTACTATTTGTGGCTGATGGAAAATGTGATACAGAGACACACACCCTTGAGTACTAGAAATGATGGTTAATGTGTAATGTTAACTGGTGGTATGATTCATTGTGTCTTAAAAATCAGTGCAATGAGCCAGACTGGTTCTTCTGTGATGTTTTGGGGGCAAAAAAGGTACAAAGGGGAAAAAGCAGCTTCTAGAGTATTATTCTTTTGAATCTCTTCCTTATGAGACACAATGCTAGAGCATGCAGAAAAATAAACAATTTTTGTTTCTTGCAAAAATGTTGAAGTTTGAACTAGGACCATGTGGAGATTTTGAAAGAATCCTGCGCTAAGGAATGTTCTGAGGAGTCTGACACTAAGGTCATGCATCCAGCATGACTTCCTTCGAAATTAGGCAAAGCTGGACTGCACTTCCCATGTCAGGTACGTGCCCTGACCCCATGGTCCTGGCTGCCTGGGGGAAGGATGGGCTCTGCTGTCTTTTTCCCTATTGCCCACTATGGGACTTTTGATGGAACTAATACACTAGCACAACAGCTTTTCACTTTAAATGGATCTTTGCTTTCTGATCAAAAGCCACTCAGGGGGAAAAAAAAAAAAAAATCACCTTGTTCTAACAAACAGGAGGTGTTGTCTATTGCTCAGGCTTGACAGTGCCTGACTTGTATGGGGGTGGAAAAAGGAACACCTGGAGCGTTTTACTCTTTCCATATTTCACAGGGGAAGAAAATTTTATTCCCCACACCAGTGGCATTCTCTGCTCCATTTTGGCTTGAGCAGAGAGATAAGAAAAGAGCTCTTATTATTCATGTTGTGTCGCAGATACAGGAAATCTGTGAGGGACCAGCTCATCAAGAAGAAAGATTTCCACCCACATGGGTCAGCTCAGTGAGTGCACAGTGTGGCCTGTGTGTGGGGAAAACAGCACAGCCTCCCATCAGTCAGGAATGGTGCTGGGAAAGGGAGGGAGGGAGGGAGGGATGGAAGAGGACCTGCAAAGTCTGTGAGGCTGCTGGTTCTGTCACAGCCACCCGCACACCCCCAGCAGGAGTCACAGCTGACACTGACACTGCAAGGCCTGGGGGAATTTGGGTCTTGCCACTGCTGAACTTTGCCATGAGTTTGGTACTTTCCAATGCCTCCTCCAGCAGCATTTTGTAAAGCCCTTGGCTCATGGGTGCTTTGCTTGAATGGCTAAATCAATGATATCATCACATTTACCATTCTGAGGAAGTGCTTCATGTTTTCCTGAGGCTCTGAGATTAAGTATCTTGAAAACTAAATGGTATCTGCAGGCTGTTATTTCCGAAGTGCCAGACACTGAGGGATCATACAGTTGACTTTCTGAGGCTTCATAAAAAAAAAAAATTAAAAAAATGTAACACAAGTGGAAGTAACAACAGGAACTGTGTTACTACACAGTAAACCTTCAAATCAACAGTTTGACTAATGCATGAGTCATTATTCATATTAAAAATAATTGCTAAATAAAACCCACAAAAAATAAGTTATGTGGAATTTTAGTAATACATGTATACAAGTTTTCTGTGCAAACTAAAAATCAACTTATATTCTTAAGGCTTATAAATTATTGACCTTTTATCAAAAAGCAGATAATACATTACCCATCCATATACTTCAACCATCATATTATAGCTTGTGTCCAAGTTTAGGTCTTGTGTATAGATTTACTCTTCTGCTAGTGCATCCCAATATCACAACCAATCCCTCAGAAAAGACAGCTTGTAGACTTCTGCAAACAGCCAGTTGAGTTAAATCTTAGCAGTTCTAACCTCAGAGCTTAATTGATTACAGTGAAGATTAAAGCAGACATATTCCAACTCCAGGATTTATTGCTTACTGTACCAATGACAGGTTTCTGTCACACTAAGGTCAATACAGACTTTCTATACTTGCAAACAGTAAACACAATATAATTGCACTTCAGAGTCAGATGGATATCAACAGAGAAAGGACTATGAATGTGTGTAGCTAGCAGAAAACATCATAGGTTCAAAAATACGAGTTGAGAGCACTACAGAAAAATGATTTGAGATCCATAAATTTCCTTGGATGTAGAGCAAGCACACAGATGGGTGAGAAATAACAGAATTTAAATTACTTTGTTGTTCAGTTACAGCTTAAAATAGCATCCATTTAAATATTAAAGAATATAGTGATTTGGCTCATAATAAAAAATTACAACATCTTTTAGAAACCAGACGAATGTTTAATAGCTTTGTGCTGCCTGAACCTTGGCTACAATGCTTGGCAACCCAAAAGTAACCTCAATCAGCCGAGAAAATTCTTTCAGGAAAAACCTACCTGAAAGCAGTTTAGCAGAAGGAGATTATTGAATTATTTTTTGCCAGTCTGTCAGGGGTTCACAGTGCCTTCGTCTGCTTCCTGGGTCTTTGCAGTGACTGCAGAAAATGTCTGTGCAAAATTCAAGAATTATTGACTGTGTTTTGAATTCATCAACATGGAAAGAACACTGCCAACAGGGTCAAGTTGGTTATTTACCAGCAGAGGAACAGCAGAGGATTAAAAAAAAAAACCTAACAACCTTAAGTACCCATCTGACTGAAAACACATTAGTATGACAAGATGGATGAAATTTGAAGATGTCATTGTCTGAAATCACACCAAAAAAGAAAGGGGGGGGAGAGTAAAAAAATCTGCAGAAACCAGTCATTTGAAGCAGAGACAGGGTGAAAGATTGATACAATCTCAGAGAAATGACCCCAGAAGATGACAGTGGATGCCCCTAATTCAAAATAGTCACACCCAGGACAGGAATATTCTGTCCAGGCTACATTTTAATGATGACGAAACACATTCTGAAAATTGGATGCGAGTCTGTTTACACCGTTTCATCCATCTTTCTTTTTCTCTTGAGCTACTTAATGCAAAGAACAGTGAATTTTTTATCTTTCTCTTTTCTCTTTTTTTTTTTATCCCCTGACATCTCTGTTATTTCGATTACTAAGTGGCCCATAAGGGACAAATTGTTAGCACCCAAGGAAGTCTGCAGCCTGTGGGACTGAAAGTCATCCAAGGAGACTGTACCAAGTCTGTGCCAAAAGCACGAAGGAGGAGCCACGAGAAATGGAAGAGTCTCAACAGGAAAATATCTGAAATCAAAGAGCTCTAGTAGTCTGGAGCCTAAAGCCTGAGCATTACTAAGTGTTCAGCTCACATTCAAAGTTTCAGTGCAATATTAGAGATGACAACACAAGAAAGTAACGTATGAGAGCAGCAGCACTAAAACCACGGGCTTCTGGTGTGAAGGGAGCAGTGACCCTGATTTAAATCAGGTCACTTCCTGGCTCTAGATAAGTCTGAAAACACAGGTGTCATTGTAGAAAGGAGCCTGGAAACATTATTGTTCACGTGTAATTCTGCAGGTTACACTGGGATTATGTGTTTTCTGTCCTCCTCAGCTCAGTTATGCAGGAAGGAGAACAGCTTCTTGTTAACTTTGAGACATTACTGTTCCCACAAGCCAAACACAGTGTGACAAACCCTTCAGTATCATAGAAAATGGTGCAATTAGGGACAACTACTGCACAGACTTTTTTTTTTAACTTTGTGAAGCATTTAGTGATAAATTATTAAAATGCATACATCTTTTTCACCTGCACTTTTCATTTAATTCTTTTATGTTTGGTTGGTCGGTTTGGGGTGTTTTTTTTGTTTTTAGAGACCTACTTTGAAGATATGAAACCTTCTCTTACCATTTTACTACTAAAGATTCTCCTTTAGTATCTGTTGTAGTACAAAAGCAAAGTCTGGAAACTGATTACAGTATTTACAGATTCAGAATCCCCATAAAACAAATCCAGTCCTGGTCCAAAGGCATTATAAATTGAGAGAATGATAACAACAATCTAAATATAAACAAGCTTCCATAATAATTGCTAATGCTTTCTAAATTAGGTTTACCCAAGCATATACTTCCTCATAGATAATTTGGAACTGAACTGTCTCACAGGATTGTGTCCACCAGGAAACAGAATAGCTCAGAAGGTGTGAATGATTCAGATGCATCATCAGGAACAACAAGATCCCAATGCATTTAGTCATATTTCATTGCCTCCTACATAATTAATTTAATTTATTTACCATGCTCTCAATCCACTTCTCCATTATTACGAAAAGAACCGAGGCTTGAAAATCATCTAAGTACCCATGGATAAGGAAATACATTGTGACAGGTGACTGTGTGAAAAGACATGTCTGGGGTGAGATTTATTTCAGCTTGCTGTGTCCACACACTTTTTTATAGCAGCTATCCTGTCTCTTTAGTCGGTGAGTCTCTCCTCAGAGAGGAAAAAATGCCCTGTGGCATTGATTGTATATTGAGTTTGGATCCATTAAGTCCCTCTAATTCTAAGCATGCTGGATATAAGTCACACTAGGCACAGAGCCTTTGGGAAAATTCAGTACATTGGAGTCCAGGTCCAAAGGCTTTAAATTATTGGATTCATTCTTAGGGACCAGAAACTGTGTGACTCAGGTAAACAAACCTCTCTGTATTCCTGGAATTGAAGGCAATCAAATTTCATTTTTTTTTAGAGAGTTTATTTGCTATTAGTGACACAAATTGAGTTCATTATCGAATATTCCCGTGGGACAACCAAGACTGGGCCTTCGTATGTGCAGCACATGGTGCTCAACACAGCAAATTAACCTGGGAGAGCTTTATTCTCCATTGTTCCAGGCTACATTGCAACTGGAAGTCTTAGGGGGATTTGAGGGTCCTGAATGAAAGATTATTTCTTAGTTTAAAATAGGTGTTGCTGACTATTTGAACGTGTTATTGCCAAAAGAATAATGATTCTCCTCTCTTTTTGCATTTTTTTAATGACTAAAATAAATTACTTTGACACGCACCTTAACTATAAAAAGCATTACCAAACTCTATGATGGCATAAGAAATACAGTTATTGAAATCACAAATGGCTCTAAGCACAGAAGAGTCTCAAGTAGGTTGGAAGACAGGTCTACAATTCAAAATGATTTTGGTAAACTGAGAAAATACTGCAGACAAAAAATAAGATGCCATTCAATAAAGACAGCTGTAAAGTTTAACACCTGGGCAGGAAGAATAAACTGCAAAAATACTGGCTAGGGAACAATTCACTAGGCAACAGTGATGCTGAAAGGAAACTGGGGACTAGAATAGCTCACCAACTCCAAGCTGTTGAAAAAATAAGGAAAAGGTCGGAGGAGGATGCTTAAATGGGAATATTTTCTATTGGATGGAGGACACTGGTCACGTCACAGGTGGGACCAGAGCATCAGTTGTGGTTCATACTGAGAACTGCACTCCAAGAAAGAGAAGAATAATGGCCCTCAGTGTAATTTTCTGATTCCTCACTATAGATATTCTCTTTTTTTTTCTTTAAATATCCAGAATATGCTCAACTTTCTACAAAATTCCACCTGCATTTGTGAATATTGGAAATAATTTACCTTCTGAGTTATTTTTTCACACTTGATACAGAGGAGACCAAAAAAGAAATCTGTCACATCAGCCTGGTATTTGACATGTTTTTAATAAAACATGAATAAATTTTTATTGCTGTATCCATTCACCACATTTTTTAAAAAAAATCATAAAAAATGCATGTGAAAATTCTGAAATATTTTATTCTATTTGCTGACCTGAAAGGAAATGCTTAGTTTCAACTGGCCATAAGCTGAGTTGGCTGATCTCAGTGCCCTTGTTGCCCAGTGGGAACCACAAAACTGTGTCCCTCTTTGGCCAGGTTTCAATTTCCCTTCCTTATTGTTGGCTCAAACACATAAAATCTAAGGTTGGTCAGAAACAAATTATTTCCTGACAGAGAATTTTTACTGACATAGACTTTTCTTTTGCAGAAACGCTGAAGTTAAAGAAAAACCCATTCAGTAGTGAGAATGTTCTTGAAATGTAACCAAAGATTCTCAGATTTTTACCTTTGAGGGAAAAAAAATATTAATCTGCCATTATGACTAATGTTCCTTATCTCCCAGAGCTAGAGGTCTATCTTTAAATCCTTGTGCAAGCAGAGTATTCCACATGAAGCTCAGATAACCCAACACTGTCAAACATCCTTTTTTGGAAAAAGATCCCATTCTACACCCTCTCTCCATCAGGCTGCTGACTCATTAGAACAGGCAAGGTCACACTTCGAGTTTGACTCTCAGTAGAACACCACAGGTTTCAGGAATTTCCATCTTTTTCCAATAAGATTTAGATTTTTTGCAGCTTGAAAGTGAGAGAGAGCTCTAACGTTGACTTTCAAAAGTACATTTGCAGATCAGCTTATTATAATTTGCACTGAATTATTAATGCTGAGCTGACTGATTAATTCAGAATGTGTGTGCTGGTTCTACCAGAGCATACTGTGCTCCACAGAGCAAACGAAATCGGAGCAGATTGAGAGGGGCAGATCTTGTGCAGTTTCTTTGCTGACCCCTGCAGGCACAAGCTGATTCTGTCAGTTTTTACCTTTGACTACATCTGTTTTGTACACTTCTTGCACAACACGGAGCTCAGGAGGAAATTAAATATGGCCTAAATCTACATTCTAATGCAATTCTAATGCACCACATTATTTCTGGTTATAATCTCCCCCCACAGAAAGAATTGATGCATATTATCAAGCGTGAATATATTTAATGATTTAAAAGAGAAATGAGTTCATTAAAATACTCATTCACCTCAAAACAGTACTAAGTCAGAGGAACATGTGAGGAAATGGTTCTGCCATGTTTTTCAAACAATACAAAAAGAAATGATAGCATTTGATAGAAATTATTGTATCTATCTTTTTGAGGTGTATCAATATGATACATACATAACATCATTGAGGTTTGTGTTTTCCAGACTTTCTATTGCCTGGGTTTCTTTCCTGGCATCCTCCTCCTTCTTGATTTGCTGCCTTCTCCAACCCCTCTGTGCTGCCTCCTGTGCTCTCCAGCCTGGTGACACTTGCTGCTGCTTCCCCTCTACCACTCCTGATCCAACTCACTCATCCTCTTCCTCAGATTTGTGCCTCCATTTCTTAATTCCAGACCTCTGCTTTTGCCTCCATGCTCAGATATCTTTTTGACAGCTCCTACTGTTCCATACTTCCCCACCTCCTCATTACTTTTTCTTCCTTCTCCTCCCCTCTAAGTGCTTTTGTCTCTGCTTCAGCTCCTCACACCTGCCTCCCACACCTTGCCTTGGGCTGCTGCGCTCAGCTGAGCTCACCTTGGGCTCCCAGTTCAGTCCCAGTGCACTCTGCACCGTTACCAGTACCCAGCACCCTTCCCCACCCACAAGTATCCTTCTGCTGGGCGTCCTGACTGCTCAGCTCAGATAATGGTATTGCCACGAGGGCATCATCCTCTGCTGTATCCATTCTGTGCAAGCTGCTCTCTCTGATCAAAGTAAAAAAATGGAACTTTTGACAATTTTCTGAGTTGCAAAAGATCAAGAGTTTCTATTCATGAGAACACCACGCAGTATTTAGAGTGACAGGTAAAAACAAACAACCAACATGCAAAAAACCCCCACGATGTACTCGGCTTGTTTTGGAAATCAGACATAGAGATCTACCAGAGAAAAGAGCTAATGTGAACTCCTAATGATATATAAATATTCCCTGTGGGAAAATAAATAAAACAATGCTCCTTTTGCAACAGCAGGTATGAAATCTCAACAGTGTGAAAAAAACCCACCTTGATCTTAAGCTTTTCTGTTTCTTGAATCTGTTTACATCATGAAGCTTTTCTGAAGCAGATGAGCAATAAAAGATGATGAACCATAGTTCCTTACTTGAGTAATCAGAGAACATTGGATGCAGACCTCAAATAAGATGGATTTCAAGAGCACTAGTCCTATATAGATAAAAGCACATTTTTAAGACAGGGAGCTACTTAAATAGACAAGTACCTCACCAGGTAATTGAAGCTTGGACTGTTATTTCTTGGACACCTGTTCTTTCAATCTAGCAAGATCATGAGAGTTTAGGATGATTATTGATACCTTCTGTATTTCAGCACTGTATGAACATGAACTAAGTATCACGGAGGGGAGAGGAATCCATGTAACTATCTAAACACATCATTTTTTGAAGAGCAATCAGATTTTACTGCAGTTACAAATGAAGATAAAGACTTTGAGAAAATAAACTGGCACTACACCTGAGAAAAATGAAGTCTCCATGTTTCCTCAAAAATACCTCCAGGTGGGATTCTCAGGCAGAGGAGGACCAGTCAGCTCTCAAATTTCAGTTGTCATTTTCTATCTGGTTATTCTATTTATTTCCTTAGACATAATGATGAAATAAACAGAACATTCCAGGCATGTAAATGAAAATTTCAGTGACAATATTTGGATTCATCTTCACACAAGGAAAAGCTGAGAATTCTCAGCTTCTACAAATCAATCTGTGCCTCTGTGCAAGATTTCTTGCTCTATGCAGACTGAAACAAGGGAGAAAAAATTAATGGCTACCTGGAAGTCTGAAAAGTTACAGCTAGTTCTGAATTAAAGCTATGAAAAGGAAAATTAATTCTGAATGTTGAAAAATATTTTTTAATTATCTGTTCCGTTAAACAACAAGGGCATGTGCACCCACTAAAGCAGCTTTATGAGGTGATATTTTATCTTTGGGTGGGAAAACTAATTTTAAGCATCCTTCAGGGCATAATTTTGCATTGGATAAAATACAGGGATGGTATCTTTCTTTCAATTTTTTCTATAATTCTAAGACGAATTGAAAAATTACTTGTCTTTAACCACTGCCTTCTCTATTAATACTTTTCCATCAAGTTACTGTTCTTTTTCAGATCTCATCTTTGACTGAGTATTTCTGATAAGTCAGGACCTGCTCTGGATTTTCAAATGTGCAGCAACTGTTAGGTGTGCAGCAGACAGCAGGAAGATATTCAGACGGCTGAAAGTGCTTTTTAGAACCATTAGATGATGATCCATCTTAGAAACATTACCAACGTTAACTTTATGTGCCTAAAATCAGAAAAATACAGGTCAAATTTTCATCTCCAAACTTTCTAGTGGCATCTACAAAACTGTAAAATTCCCCTCTGCAGAAATGTCTTTTTGTAAACAGTATTGTCCTTTCCAGATTTATTATCTGCAGGGCATGAAAACACAAATAAAATAAACAGAGAATAAGGTAGTAAACGCAACGGATTTTTAATAATTCCCATTTGCTCATGCTCTTCCTCTGTCATTTACTACCATGGATCCTAACTGTGGTCTGTGACAGTGAATTGAAAAAGTCCCATTAAAGGACCATGATTGGCCTAAAAAGATGAATTTAACATATAAGTGTTTTCAGCACTTCAATTTAATATATTCTTTGGGAGCATTTTTATTGTATTTTCTCTTTCAGTCTAATTGTTCAGTTTTAATTTGTCCTCTCTAAGCATATCATTCATCTCTACATTGCTCTTGTTTCTCAAGGTGAAGAGCAAGTCCTCAGTCAAGTAGACTCTTATGAAAACAGAAAAAAGAAAGAAGAAAAATTACAAGGCAATAAGAAAATATTAAGAAAAAACCCCACAATTCTGTGAGAAAAACCTATGTATTCTTTATCCCTGTAAACAGCTGTTTATTCCTGTAAACAGTTCCAATATCCTTAGGATATCCCTTTTGTACCTATTCACTCATACAGACACAACATATTCAGTTTCTCTATCTAAACAGAGATTTTCCTCTAACTACCCAATTAGAGTAGCCTGAAAAGAAGGGGAGAGAATACCTTATATAGTTCTCTGTTTTATCCAGAGGGCAGGTAAAGAAGTGGTTTCTTATTTATCTACATAGATAAGCAGTATAAATGAGAAAGAGTAAATAGATTGAGGTTCTCTCTCTATATTTGTATCAAAATTGCTACAGTTTCTCATTTCGGATTCAATACTTTTCATTATTTTGTTTATTTTTATTTAACTATGGTTTCGTTCTGTCATTGTTAATTCAAATACTATGAAACTTTGACTGGGGTCTGGGTTATTTTTTAAATACCTGTAAAATCTTCATTGATTTTCATGGAAGCAGATGTAAATCAACAATGAGAGTTTCAGAAAAAAAAGAGCTATTCATTATTGGACAGAACTAGTACAATTCGATGTTATGCTGTTTCATTCCAGAATAAATAATGCAAAATAAATGAGGAAATTTAAAACATTTCATTGCAACTTTGCAAAGTTACAAAATATTAAAGAAGTAAAACCCATTAAATAATAATAGCTCAAGGCTGTAAACTTCCATTCCACAGAAATTAAGAAGAAAATTACCTTAATGAGAAAAATATGCAACTGTTCAAGTAACTGTACTCAAAATAAGAGTACGTGTGCATGCCTGACTGAATAAATCATCTAACTAAAAAATTTCTCTTAGAAACTCCCCTAGAACATGCTATTATGAACAATTTATTTCATAGTTTTGGCTCAGAAAGGCAGTGGTTCAATACTGTGCCAGTGAAAATTGTGATCTGTAAAAATCTGTGAGGTTCCTAATTGGCAAAGTTAGTGCACAGTTCAGTTTGATTATGTTGTCATAATATAGGTAAAGTTAAATAATTGGATGACAAATGTGTCAACTGCAGCACTAAATTAAAACTACAGATGAGATTAAGAAGAATAAACTATTTCAAGACTTGTGGCCAACAAGTCAGAGGCAGTGAAGTAGTGACTCATCAAGTGAAATACATCTTTCTCTGGGCTTCCCCAATAACTCAGGACACTGAGTGAGTTAAATCAGACAGTTGGGGGGATGATGGAAGAGGTGCTTCACCGAGTAAAGCAGCTTTTCTGGCTCTGAAATCAACTGATCCAATATACAGAAGATTTTCCTATTCCAATTCCACCAGAATTTTAAAGCCACCCTCAAGCATTCTGAATCAAAGGTAACATAAAAACTGCTTTTAGCAAAACCGAGGAATAGAGCATCGAAACTTCAAACCTCTACCAGACAAAGCAAACGAACAAACAGAAATCCCAGAGCAGAATTACACTCAATGAAATCCTACATTAGTGTTTAATCTGTTCAGCCATGGGGTACCTTGTAGGCAAGTTGGTTAATTTTTTTTTCTGTACTGCAATTTCCCCATACATAAAATAGGACAGTGATGTTTACTTAGTTGCAGTGGTTGTGAGAATTTAAACCCTGCACACATCTCTGTTTTGCAGGCAGGAACAAACAC
Source organism: Corapipo altera (assembly GCF_003945725.1). Taxonomy (NCBI): domain Eukaryota; kingdom Metazoa; phylum Chordata; class Aves; order Passeriformes; family Pipridae; genus Corapipo; species Corapipo altera. The sequence continues at coordinate 12,982,992 of NW_020884891.1, forward strand.
CCATTTGCATAGCACTGGGCTGGGGAAGGTATCATTAATCATAAAGAACATTAATCATAAAGAAGAGATCAAACATTTTTTCTGAATTGTTCTGAGAAAGGTTATTAATCCTAAAATCCAAGATAGGACTTCAGTGTACCTGCACTTCCTCCAGCTTTGGACGTTTTGCTGACCTGCCTAAATTAGAGGCCCCATCACTCCCTGTTCCCTCGACAGCTTTTTGGGAAGGAGGGATGCTCCAGATGGCATTCCAGATCCTGCCTGGTACAAATCCCCCCCTGCAGCTGTCTCCTCTCCACACACAGCCTAAGGTGAGCACTTGAGGTTCTTCAGTTGGAAATGACAGTTAAGAATTCTTTAAAGGAAGAATTCAGGATAAATCTAAAAATTATGGGAGATATCCTAACGTAACTGAGAACCAACCAATTTTTAATCTTCAAACCCCATGCTTCATTTGTAACAGTAGAAATGTAAGTTTTCACTAACGGTGTCTCACCAGCACACCCAGATTTCTCTGTAACACTCCATGCACTGAGTGGAAACTCCAAAGTAAGGGTGGTTTTCACCCCAGTTTTACCCATACTGCAGGTGATCTCTTAAAGCACAAATGTTTACACAGATCCATTGTGTACTCATAAACAAGGATACTTTTATTCTATTTCTTACTTTTATGTAAAATTTGTTTTGAGGACTTCGAATTGTTACAGTAAAATACATGTAACAGAGATTAGAATTTTCACTGTTAACAAGAATGCAATTTAATGACCCTAAGCATGGATTGTAAGAGGCACAGTTATGCCACATTAATGGTGTTTTCCTGCAAAAGCCAATTACTTCAGGTTACAATGATAACCTATTTCGTAGCAATAAGTCATGGTTGCAAAAAGATTTCCATCTCTTATAATTATCTTTAGGAAACGGGTGAGGGGCAATACAAAAATTGTCACTGATAATACAGGGCATCAGGAAACAAAAGAATAAAAACATAGATGCAGCTCCTGGAATAGGCATTTGTTGCTAGGAGGAGGATGACTACTATTAAAAAATCCCCTTCTGAAGCCAGAAGAGGAGGAAATAAAAATATTTCAATGGGCATTTTAGCAAAACAACTAAAAATATCTTTCAAATGTTCTCCCAAGTTTCAAGCATTAGGGAAGTTTTTTTCTCTCTCTCACCTCTCCATTTTCTTGTTTTTTATTACTTGGCTATTTCCCTCTCAAAACTTATTCTAAGAAAACAATGTTTTGAGAAAGTGTTGTATTCTCTTCTTTGCTAAAAAATACGCTGGTACTGAGCAAATCACATATATTTTCTATCCAGCAGAGGCCAGTTACATCCACTGACCCATTGATTTTTCAGCTATCAGGTAACTACAAAGCCTCTGGGTTCTTAGCAACACATGGAAGAAGAAAAGAGTTTTAATCATATTCTTCTTCTGTGAGATACTCTGCTTGGAAATAGATTTTATTTAAAGAAATACTATGAAAAAAAAGTAAAATCAAATCACACTTCAGTCAGTTCTCTTCCTGTCTACTATTGTTGAGGCAGTTGATTGACTCTCCCAGCTCCTGCAGCTCCCTGTAACAGCTCTAGGAAAGAGAAGCAACTTTTTGGAGAATAAGTTTTATGAAGATGCAAGGTGACAGGAGAAACAAAAGCAAACATAGTAACTGAAACTAGTTTTAACCTTTTTAACTGACCAGACTTGAAGTTGACCTTGAGCCTTTAACTTGGATTTGTTTTAACTTTTCTAAGCCAATTACTCCTTCCATTCTATTAACAAGTTGAAAGTATAAAATGTCACAGATATTTGAGTTCCTTTACATAGCACTGTACCTGTAGAACAGTACTCTCATATAAACTGTTTGAACAATAAAATCTTGGTCTGACTGATATTATTTGGAGATTTGTCATCAACTTAAGAAATCCAGAAGTACTTCAATAATACAGAATATAAGATTCATGGTGCTTTAGTTCATGGTGTTTTAAAGATCCCTGTAAGCCAGTCATTTCAGTTGTGACAGTATAAACCAAATTGACAACATAGCATATATCTAAACAGCACTCATACAGTTTCTGACTCTATAAGTTTTGCAGATAGGAGTATCAGCCAAAATTTATTAGGCAATTATACATGATTAATTGTACTGTTACAAATATATGAAGATTATTCATCATCTCTCCCATGATTCCTTGCACAGCTTGCTGGTATAGGTCTGTATTATATTTTTTTTGTCATTTCTTCTGTTTGTATTTTAATCTGTGATCAGAAAAACAAGATCTTTGTCTGGTCAGCAGACTTAATGTTACCTGGCTTTCAGTAGTCATAGCAATGGCATTGAGCTCAACCTTGGGAATTATCCATCACATCCTACATGTGTCCATTTTCACCTTCTGGTTACAGGACTGGTAAAAAGAGAGAAGTGACTTGTGCAGGACATACTGTGCCTGATTAGCTGACTGGGAAATACAATTCAGGTCCTCAGACTTCCATCCACTCAACTATGTGCTTAATAACTGTCTCTGGATTAGATAATGGATCCTGTACTCAAGGAAATGAAAGAGGGGCTTTCACCATTAAGTTCAGTTCGTAAACAGCAATTTATTCCACTGCAAGGTCTCACCGAGAACTCAGCAAAAAAAGACTTGAGGATTTCAAAACTGAAGATAACACATGAAAGATCTGTTCTGTTCATGCAGTAAAAAAAAAAAAAAAAAATTGCTATGTCACATATTACTGAGGTTATGAAGAGGTATTTCTTGTTTATTTATATCTCTCATTAAATATCACAGAAATCCACTCAAAGTTATTGTCTTAGTTCTAAATTTATTCTGAAGAATTTAGAAATAATTGTCAGTGCTTCTTGGCCCACTGAAATACCACCTGGATTTTCAAGTGTAAGGGAATAAACCTGGAAATAATCTCTTCCAAAACAGACAATCTTTTTGGTGTTCAGTAACTCTATCTTCCCTTTCTTTCTCCTTGCTAGTCCAGCCAATATTCACATTAGCTGAGATGTATTTGCTTTGTAATTGAATTTCAGTTTAATGTATTACTGGAAATTACTTTTGAAAAAAATCGTAAGGGAAGAGGCCTCAGTACTGCTTTCCCAAACTGAAAAATAACTTCCCCTGCATATACACCACCCAGAGTTATTAGATCTGTCTTCCTAACACAGAACACAGGCTGCTGGCTAAAAAAGAATAACCGATAGTTAACCTCTTGGGCTAAAAAAAAGATTCAGCTTTCACTGTCTTTTGAGTTTGTTTTCTTTTCTGCTTGTGGCAAAACAGTTGAAAATGAGAAAATGTAAGGATGTGCTTTTTTCACATGCAGGTGCACAACAGTTGATAGTGGCAGGGCACGAGTCTGTAATAAATGGTATCTGGAACATAACCATGTTCAGTAGTCACTGCTCTTTCTATTCTGGGTACAGGTGGATGCAGAGTCTTATTGTCTCTAAACGCTCTCACCTTCTAGCTGGTTCTGAACTACAGTCTTTTTATCCTGGAGTCATTTCAGTATCATTTGTGAAATGGGATTTAAAATCTGCAGGCATGGTATTGATAGCAATGCCATTTAGGCACTGTCTTGTTTTTATTTCCCATTTAATGAGCGACCACAGTAGAAAATAGCAGATATTATCCAAGAAGTTCCCAAGTTCTAGTCTCTCAAATTATCAGATCACGTGTAACCAACATGAAATTGTTAACTCCCCTGTCTTGTCCTAATCTCACACACCATAACATCAAAATAAACAGCGGTAGGGAAAAATAAATCATCACTCTACAAACAACCAGAGCTTTATGGTTCATAGCTTTGCATGGTAATCCCTTCTTGTCACTACCTGGTTTGTATACTCAGTGTAATAGGTACAATCCATGACAACTGACTCATAAAACTTAGATATTAAACAGTAATTAGTGTCAAAAATTATGATAGCACTTCACAGTTTCCTTAAAAAAAATGTCCTTTTGGGTTCTAAAGCATGTTATCCCCTTCTGAAACAATATATCATTATTCTGAGGCAATCACCATATCTACCTCCAGTTTCTGATGTATAAATTTCCAAAGATGTGTTTTCTGTAATGCCCACCCATTCAGTCAACACCATTGTGGTCAGTATTAAGGATGCCTGAATGCACAACAGACAGATTCCATGGAATCCACCACACAATAAAGACAAATACATTAAACTGTCATCTGGCATATACAGCTGAGGTTCAGCCAAATTCACTTTGTGCAAATTTAACTTGTGTTAAGCCAACCAAAATGAATTATTGTCACAGAACAACTGACAGACGACTATAGGGTGAAAATAAACATGAGGTTAATTAAATCTTTGACTGGTAATAGGAAGGATAATGCACTTATTTTTTGGCCATGCTGTTCTTACCACAATGGGAGAAACATTCAACATATTCTATTTCCAAAGGAAGACTGGAGGTCATAAATTTTAAGCCAGTTATGAAGCAGTTCTAGAAACAGTTGGCAGCTCATACCAGCACCTAAATACCATGAGCTGGGAGACTTTTATCATAATGGTTTTCTGACATAAAATTCCACTTCTGAAGGGAAAAAAATTCTCTGATAAGATACTGATTGTCCACCAGAAATTAAGCAAAATGTAGTACTTCATTGGGAGTCTACTTGACCAGGATATTTTGACTGCCTAACTGCCTCAAATCACCTCACTTCCATCTGATTGAAGAAGTATCAAATGCATTTTCTTATGTTATCTCTCTTGAAATGTACAGTAATTCTGCATCCTTTTTTTTACCTTGTCAAAGTACCCAGAAGATAATTTTCGTGAACAACCTTTTCCCTGAATTTGGCAGTGTTAAAGTGTCTGCTCTGTGGGAATTGTCTACATTCCTTCTACGGTTAATGAAAAGAGGAGTGGAAGTCCCATCCTTCTGGGTGATTCTTCTCTTTTTCATCTCTCTCTCTCTCTCTCTCCCTTCTCACAATAAGCAAACACCTCTGCGACCAAAACACAGATATTTTTTGGTGCATCCTGGGCTGCATCAAAAGCAGCGTGACATGGGCAGCTCTTGTCTCATTCAGGCACCTGGAGCAGTGCATCCAGCTCTGGGGCTCCAACATGAGAAAGCCATGGAGCTCCTCAAGAGAGTCCAGAGGAGAACCACAAAGATGCTCAGAGGGCTGGAGCATTTTGTCTATAAGAACAAGCTGAGAGAGTAGGATTGTCCAGCTGAGAGCTGGATTGTTCTGTCTGGAAAAGAGAGGTCTCTGAGGTGACATTAGAGCAGCATTCCAGTACCTAAAGGGGCTACAAGAGAGCTGGAGAGGGACATGTTACAAGGGCATATAGTGACAGGACAAAGGGTAATGGCTTTAAACAGAAAGAGAGTAGGTTTAGAGTCAATCTGTCTGGTTTTTAAATAGTTAAGTTTGCTAGCATGAAATGCAACTAGCCAGAGATGCTCTGGGAAAGCAAAACCAAGCACTAGCTGCTTACAGACGATTTTTTTCCAAAATTATATGCTCAAAACAGTGTAATTCCAGTCAAGACAGAATCTACTGATTGTGCTTCTAATGTCTTTTGTTAAAGAATAACAGCAGCCTTCCTCTACCCCATCCCTCCTCCCTGCTTTTCTTGAATGAATCAGATTTTTTGGCAAAGGGGCTGCACCCTCCTTCTGTCTCAGATTTCTCCCCATATTCTGAACAAGACGTAACCTTTTGTACCCATTTATTACATCACCAGGCCCACATCCACTGCTGTGCACTGGGAAAACAAGCAGCACAGCACTGAACAGAATGGTTATTACAGCCCTGGCTCCCATGCTGCAAATGCATGTGCAAGCACATCCACAGAGTCAGAAGGGGGCAAACACTCATATTGAGAAACTGGGGTTTAGCAGAGCTGATCCTCAGAATTCACTTTCCTGTGAACTTTTCATAGGGAGTTAACTTTCTTTGCCTAGGATGCAATTAGAGATTTACAAACTGAGCCTCACATACCAGTACAACCCCCTCTTTTCCTAAGTGCAGCACGTCCTCATGGGCACATGACCCACTGAAGCTGTTGCTCCATTATAATCAAAACAGACGAATTCCTTTACATTAGATCAAATCAAAGACCACCTGTTCCTTGCAGGAGGCTGCAGCCCTGACTGAGCTGCCACACTGTGAATGAGAGCATAAATCAGCCAGAAATTCAGTCAAAGAAGTCAGGCTGGCACCTGCCCTTGACTCCTGAAATCCCAGCAGACAACTTTGAGAAGTTTGACAGTAGAAAGTCACATCACTTTTCAGATCTTGGTATGACAGCCAAGAATGTGGATATCACATCCACTCACTATTATTTGAACTGTACTGAGTCTCCTGATTTGTGAATTTATATCTTTAATAAATTGAAAATATGTAATACATTGTCTGTCCCACCACTCAAGTGGTTTGCACTAAAAACTATGCAAACCATTCTATAGGAACAAGTTGACCCTAATTTTCTAAGCATATTATCAAATTACTTATGATAATAGTCTCATGCAATTCAGACATGACCATTTTTTGCAAGATTGGAGTCGTGGGCAGGGAGAGTAGGCTTTGCATCAACAAAACTTTAGGTAACCTTTCTATCTGAAGGCAGTAAATATCTATAATTTTTTATAAAAACGACTTGAGTGGTGGGACAGAAAGTGTGTTACATATTTCCGATTTATTAAAGATATAAATTCACAAATCTGGACTATTCACAACAATAAAACAAAAATCACAAAACAAAAGAGACTAAAATCAGGTTGCCCTGGCTAAGCAAAACAGTGAAGGATTCACATATGTATGTGCATACACAAACACACGTATAAATAAATTCTCAAATTAATTTGAGGCCTTCTGTTGCTACATAACTGCTGCTTCTATGCAGAGAAAACAATTTGGAATACTTTAGTATAATTAGGGACAGAATTTAAAGATTCATTTCCTTCATGATTGCATTAATTATACATTTTAAACAAGAAAGAGAACTGTTGCTCTTATTTAAGAATTGTGCCCTAAAAGTTGTGTAAAACACAACTTTTCAAAGATGAGATAAAGATCTTCTTGTCTACTTCTTTGCTTCAAGATTGTCCCAGCCTATTTTTCTTGACTTGTGTCCTCATTACATGGAATACCTACTTCCTAAATGGTAGTAGGCATTTTTTCAACCCACCACCTGGGAGTTCCAAGTTGTCAAAGTGTTTGTTTCTTACTTAGATGCTATTTCATACACTATTTCAAACACTTCCTAGTTTAATTTTGACGACCATAATAAACTAGACCTGGGTGCTGCTTACAAAAACTTTATTTACTATCAACCTTTCCTGCAAGCTTGGATTTTTTGACTTCTCTGACTGCACATTTCATGAAAATTTGGTGTGAAATTCTGGTCCAGAGAGGTCAACAGGAGGAATGGTATTGATCACAAGGCTGGAATTTTGTGTCCTGTGCTTAAAGGAAGAGACAATTTAGGACACATTTTGCAGAGATTGATGACTCTTTCAACAAAATCAATATTTGAAGCTCATTCCAGCAGTCTGAAGTTGCCAGAAATTATTTATCTGCTTATCTTTGCTCAATATGTTAATAGCTTCCTGAATTTCTGATAATATATCTTGGAAACTTATCTCCTTTTTTCGCTTATCAGTGCCATACTAGGCTACCTTATCAGTGTCCACTACATAATTTCTTTTAAAAATGTGAGAGGGAAGCAAAGGAAGAAAATGTCCAAAAATTGATGAAGTGTTTTGCAAATTTATAGCTCTGGCTTAGTTCTTGTCAAAAGGATTCCCGTGTCTTAACTGGGATCATTTCTACGTGTTTGTCAGAAATTGAAGTGAAATGTTGGTTTAATTAATTCGATACAGTTAAAACTTGGGATAAACCCCCAGTGGTTCTCAGCACTCTGCACGACAGAGGAATTTACAACAAGCACTAACATCTCTGAGGACTTCAGTGTCAGGCAGTGATTTCCCTTGCCCACAGGTACTGCAGGCTCTGCAGTTCCCAACTGGATTTAGACCTTGAGCTCCTTTCAGTCAGCTATGACATTTTGAATAAATGTTATAGGACAACTTTATGGACGACAGAAAAGTTAATTTCATCCTCCAATTTAAAAAAGAAAAAGCCCTCTCTGTCCTTATAGCAGCTGACACCAGCAGGGCCTAATGAACCTGTTAATTTTCTAATATACACTAATGAAAACTGTGATTAGTTGCAGGCCAGCTGGACTGCTAAATAGTTGATTTATATCATATTTAAAATGAGAGCTCAGAAAACAAAGGGCTTATACTTATCTCTAGTCTCCAGAATTAAAGGTTAAATCTGACCTTGGGATTTGGGGGCCTTTTAAGTTTTGTTTTGTTCTTTACACAGAATACTTGAGGTTCTTCATGTTCATTGACAATACTGTACAGAAGTCCAGTTCTACTGAAAAGAGGAACCTTGTAAATTAAATAAGGAAATTAGAGAAGCATTTTACTCCTTTACTAAATCTCCTGTTTCACTCTCTTCCCTATTGAAATACAAGTATTTCAGCTAATCACCATGCAGTGGATACATTCCTTCACTTGTCCTGTTCAGTAAACAGAATCTTAAGTTAATTAATTTCATATTTTCATTACACTGAACTAAGATTAACAGAAAACACTGCAACTTTACACAGCTAAAGAAACCCTCTTCCAGTTAGGCAATCGTAATTAGTGCTTTGATTTTGCAACGGGGTGAAAATCTTTATTCTGTATCTTGCACAGACTTTTAAATTGTTTGTTTGGATAGTCCAATAGTCACAAATTGCTTGTTTTACCTTATTATGTTGGAAGTTTATGGTGTTAGACCAAATATATATATAAGATCAATAAATTATTAACATTTTAGAGGGAATGGAAAAACAATGGCATTCATCTTCTGAATGATCCAAGGAAACGAGACTTCATCTGGTTATTTTGGAGGTAAAAACTAACAATAAAACTAATTTTAATTAATAGAAGCCTCTCTCTTTAAAGAATTTTCTGGAGAACTGCAAATATTAAGGTCAAATGACATAACTGCCAAGGTGTTTGGTTTACATATTTTGAAGTTCTGCTGGAGTGAAGGTAAATTCCATTTCTCCGTATTTTTTACTCACAGGTCCAGAAAAATCTGTAGTAACTCCCTGGGAAAATGGCAACAGCACCAGAGATAAACCCCAAAGTACATGACATTTTTCAAGTTTCCCCTGCTGAAGTGAATTAACAAGCACATTTTCCCTGGTGTTCCCCATGCTAATAAAATGCAGGAAGTCAGCATCTCTCTCAATGAAATTAAACCCATCTATAACCATCATTCTTCATCTATATAGTCAGAACAAGAGCCCTGTTAATTCAAAATACAAAACAAATTCCATGAAGAACGATGAGACCCTAAGCTGAAATAGTTTTTTTCATTTATCAAGATGCAAGATCTTGTTTTTATTTCTTACCAATCTGTTTTGCTGCTACGTTGTGTTCGGCCATTACTGCAGTTATCAAAGACTGTGCAGAGAAAACTCAGTGATGGCTTTGGCACAGGACAAGGATGTAATCTAGTGATTTAGTGTGTATAATAGAAGGAAGATGGGTTTTAACTCTAACTGCAGCAGTAAAAAAACCTACCTGACTGTATTGTATACCTAATTTTACATGTCCAATGACAATTCTGCTGAGGTATTTTCGGACCAGTTCTACAAGGCACTTGATCATTTGCCAGCCTAAAAGGATGTAAAAAGCCAAAAAGTCCTATTTGAATGTTCTGTCCTGAGTAAGAGCATTACATCCTTGTCTGTGCTCAGCCCTCAATCTTTAGTACAGTTATTTCATTCCTCTGAAACTAGGCCACCTATTTATTTGCCTAAGATTTTGGTCAGGAAGAGCAATACTGTCCCACTGCACTGAGGCACAGACTCCCTACTTCATCATTGTCCATCAGCACCCAACACCAGAGAAAAGACAGGAAGAAACCAAACATGAAACAATTATCTTCCTCCACTTATCCATTTTCAAAATTCTCCAAAGTTTGAAGCTGCAAGTTTAATAGTATTTCTATATTTTTCTCAGTCTTAGGTTTACTCTGAATACTCCTATTTCTCATTTACATTTTTATGTCTATTTTTTTGCCCTCCACAGCTTCAAATTCCAGAGTTCAACACTAATTGCACATTGTGTGATTAAAGAGAAACGTGTTTTCTTTTACAGTTTTAAGCTAATTTTTTTCCCCATGTGAACTTTCATTTTTCTTGTCACCTTGACTACCCAAGGCAAACAAATTTGAAAATAGAAGCACAGGCCTCTAATAAAGAGCATTTACAACACTGAATCCAATTGACTTGTCTAATTCACAATGATATTTTCACAATTAATTATCCATGCATGTATTCACAGATGTGCAATACTGAAAATCCCAATTTCACTTCACTGAATTCACTGAACTTCTATGAAATCTTTTGAAGTTTAACATCTAATATTAAACTCAAATATAAGTGAACAGCATATAAACTTTTTTTTCTTTAAAGGAGAAAAAAATTCCCTACATTAAGTTGATTCCTGTTATTAGAAACAGTAACAGTGGTAACAAGTTAATGCCTAGCTTCTAGCTGAGGTTATCATCTTACTTTTAGAAGAGATGAGGTCTGGGTCCTAAACAAAATACCAGAAGCATAGATGTAGACACACTCTTACTAAGATTGCTGAATCTAAAGATTGTTAATGGTATTCCAGCCCTCTCCAAAAAATTGAGACTCAAATGTGGTATAATCACATAAAAAGAAAACTGCCTTCCATCTGTCTCTGTGGTTGAGTAAAAAGATGAAAAAAATGGATCAATTAAGAGGAATAAAGAAAACATCCACCAACATAATTGAAGCACTGGCACTATTATCAAGAAGATAATCCAATATTATCTTTTGACTGTCTTCAAAGAGGATGCTCTTGTCCACAGATATTTTAAAATAACTAAGTGCACTATCAAACCACAAAACCATTTAAAGAATGCTGAATAAGCCATTTGGGATTCTATGGCAGTCACAGAGCATTTTAAATTATGCCCATAATATTTTTTTTCCTCAGGAAAGTTATTCAATGTACCTTAGTGAAGTGGAAATTTTCATATCAAGTGTAGAACTCTGATGAACTGAACACCAGTGAAACATTTATTTGTATACTGTCAGCATAACCTATGTTTTTAAAAAGAGCTACAGCACACCACATGCAGCTTTATCTCCTGATGAACATGTATTCTTACAGAAATTCAACTAAAACAGGTATCATAGCAGTTGGTGTGGCAGGATATGACATGTCACGAGCTTTGTAAGTTAATTCCAAGGATATGAAGCTTCCCCCCAGCATCAGAATGTATTATAGTATTATAGCATCAAGAAGAAACTCTGATGAGACCCCTTGCAGACCAGTTTTACTGTAAATAAGACACAATTTCATTGAGAGCATGTCTCCAAAATTACCCCAGTGTGATAGAAACTGTTATTCTGTGAATTCTGAGACAACAGGAACAGAAAAGAAAAAAGAGAAAAGAAAAAACCCCACACTCACCCTGCCTTAACATAGTTTCTAATGCTCTTGGGTGCTCACTGGTGTAACATAAAGAGATCTCCTTCAGGTCAAGGGATGGGGTAAGATGTTCATGTGAACCTCAGATCTTCAACATTTATAAGCTAGTAAAATGTATATATGTCTTTACTTACTATTCCATAAGAACCAGTTGAGGAGGAATTGGGCAATCTCTGTTAGGAATATAGACATGTTTCTTGAAAAGAAGTATATAAATGTTGAATATAATTTGTTAGCAATAACCACTAGTGCAAGTTCCTTGCCACTGCTCTCCTGAAGCAAATGACAGAGCAGAAATCTCAAGAAATTATGTTCTCACTGACATTTCAGACTAAGCTGCAGCACAAAAATATCTCCCTTAGGCTTTCGTGCAAAACCTACTTGGAGGCTGCACTACCAGTAACTTATGGAATTAACTGTAATTATTATGGAATGAATGCTTCTGTGTTGCCTTGGAGTGGTGCTCACAGACAAACAAACCAAATACCTGGGTTGTAAAAAAGCTACAGAGATAAACAAAGAGGAAATAAGAAAAAAAAAGTAGTTCCTTAAACAATTTTACAGGAAACCAAATCCTTCCAAGAAGGCCTGTTTTCATCTTCTCTTTGACCTGAGTGTCTCTTCACTACACTCACACTGCTCTGCTCCAAACAGCTCAATGTCTGATGAAAGAGCTAATGCACGTAATTCCAAAAGCTCTTCATCATATTCCTATATATTTGTGTCTGCCACCATCCTAATGAAGTGTCATGGAAAACTCCAGCAGTAAATAATAATCTCAAACAAGAAAGTAGACTGCTCATGTCATGGTTTTCAGGTGACACTTTCCATACTGTTAATTAATCTGTCAAAAGCATAAAGTTGTTTAATGAAGTAAAATAATTTCTCATTCATGACAGTAATTATGTCAAAAGAAATATTTGTATTTGAAGTCTTGATTGATTTTGTGTTAAGATCACTACCTATTAATGTATTTATTCTGAAAAATTACACTGCCACCACCCACAATGAAAACGACCTTGTGGGGAAACCAGTGAAGCTCAAGTACCTTCTCTCTTCTATATATAACATACATTATCACAAAAGAAGTTAAATATAATTTCCTTAATGGAAAAAGGATGTCCTTAATTGCTTTATATAAAAATCAATTTAAATAGCAGAAGATGGAAAACGTCAAACCCTTAAAAACTTACTAATTATATTACCAAATATGATTTACCATTTACAGTCCTGTTATTGACAGATTTAGAAGACAGAGATAATTTTGTGAGTCCAGGAGGAAAACTGGTAATATGTGTTACAAAACATATAAATGGTATATAATAGCATTATATTTTAAGAGATACCACGGTACAGTATCTGAACTAAGGCATTTGTCAATGTTCCATAAAACTTTTCCCACTAAAAGATACTGTGGAACTACATGAAATACCTGATCTACATTTTCAGTTACTCACAGATTTTGAAGAAAAGAGCAGAGTATAAAATTATCTGGTTTTATTATGTAGTTTTGTGGGTCATAATATATATATGTGCATATTTGGAAAAACAAACACACATCACTTTTCATGCTGACAGATTGACAGAGGATGACACTCTACATTGAAATCCTATCAAAGAAATACTGAGCAGCTCTGGTAGCAGAGCTTTATTTCACTATTATTTTAGTAGTCTCCAGTTTTAAATAAATGAACGTTTTATATTTAGCTGTAAATACCACTGTTAAGGTAATGACCTCAATGGCTTCTGTGAAAGTTCTCTTTCAAAAGGAAAATATATGATTTTGCCTATTTATATTAAAATGGTTTATTGTTTTCCTATAGCTCTTCTAACAGCTTCCATAATAAAGGCATTCTCCTTGAAACATGGGAACATAAAACTGCTTTACAACACAGCATTCAGCAACATTAGACTCAGAGACCAAATGTACTGCTTTGATCAGCAAAGATAAAGAAATGAAGCACGTGATAAAGTTGAATTCAGAAAAATTTAGATCAAACTATCTGTGAGGTTCAGTCCAGTAAGACTATCTTGAGATCCTGGCGAGAACTGAAATAGTTCTTCAAAGTAAGCCTTTCAGTATGTAAAAATATATATGTGACATTACAAACTGGAATAAAGGGCAAAACAGAACTCAACACTGAAAAATGAGTCTTCCCCATTGTATAGTTCTTCTCTGGTTGCTGAGAGTTCCTTCTATAATTAACCCCCCCCCCAAACACCTCACACATTCTCCCTGTTCATCCTCTGTGCTTGAGAAACAGGTTTATGGGTTGAAGAAAGGTTCAATATCTATGTTCTTTGCACCGCATGTCTTTCCCATCCGAGAGCAACTCTACAAGGCAATCCAAAGAAATTAGGAATATCATGCATCTGAGAGCAAAATAAAGGTATGTTTTACACAGTACAGTAGGAGTCCTGCTCTGCCCTTGGTCAGAGCTATGAACTATCAAAATGGACATTGAGCCTAAGATGTTTGGATATTTTTCATACTCACTCGTGTGGTTCACTTATCCTTTTTCCTTCCACCCCAACTGGATTTTGCCTTTTCTGAAGCATGATAAGGATGTCTACTTACCACTATATGTGACTTTGCAGAACTCTTCCTCCCTAAACTTGATTGGTGCCTGCCCATGTTTGTTTCTCAATGTGACAAGACTGAAGCTTAAGCGAGACCAGTGTTACCATTGCCCTCTTTTTAAAACTTCTTCAGAACCAGTGAGCAAATATTATTGCTCAGTCAAAGATGAAAGAAGAGCAACATCAAGTTTCACTTAGAAAATCCGTGTGATAGTCAACTTTTCTCTCACCATCTGAGCAGCCCTGCTGACTAAAAGAGTTTCCTCTGACTTATGGGGAGGGACACGAGCCTTACAACATATTTCATGAGAATGACTAAGTCAGAAGGCTCAAATCAGTTGTAAATCCTGTCTGGAACAAGAGTGAGAGCAGGCCCAGGCTACTAAGGCTGAAATATTATTCTTTTAACTTGATTGGTTTTGTGCTTTAAAAGCTTTTGGGTGAGAGTTGTTATACTCTTGCTTTACTAGGTACTCTTCTATAACACAGACGTGTCATTACACTCTTTGTTCCCTACAGTCATTTTATACAGTGATTCAGTTCCAACACAAAAACACTTCCCTCCCTCCCTATTGATTATGTTCTTTACAGCTGTTGATGGAAAAGACTGCCCACATAGTGATACCCTGAAGGCTTCAAGGCTTCTTCATAACACTGTCAGTCATCCTGTCACACCCTGCTATTGGAAAACCTCCTTTCACTTCTGCCATAGCTGGTTCCCACTTAACTTCCTGCCACAATGATCTTTCCTCAAGTCATTCTTGTTAAATTCAGTTCCACATCTGATGAATTTAATCTAAGCACTCTTTACTTTAATCAGAGAACTCTCTCTTTCATATTTTCACATAACATCTTTAATCAGATACTGTCTTTCATACGGATTGGAACTAAAAATGTCAGAAAAAGGTATCGGAACAGGGAAACATGAGAAATTCATTCTCAGAAAGCTGTCTGTTTTCTGGCACATATGGATTAATTTAAACACAGAAGTATGAGGTTTTAATGTGAACTCTGGTTATTATTTTTATCTATTTTACTTTAAACATAGGTGAATTTCTCTCAGATGAGATTCAGTTTGTTTCTGAATCAGCTTCTGTCTCTGAATTTCTAGAAGAACCTGAAGATATTCAGTGAACATGGAGCTGACAAGAAATACATCTCCTCAAAATAATATATTTACTTGTATCTCCATTTTGTCATCATTTTCAGACTTGCCTGTTAGTCATTTTTTTTGGTTGAAACACAGTCAAGAAATGTCTCCTTTGAAATTAATAAGGTTGAATGAAAAAGCAGCAGAAGGGCAGCAAATCATGGCCCTTTACCCATATACTTGTATGAAAAATGTCATACTATGCCTCAACATATCAGACTTATTGCTCATGATAGAACATTTCTCTTGCAGAGAGTTCTAAGAACTACATCTGTTTTCCAGGCTATTCTTTTTCTGGCTTGTTAGAAATGAAAATGAAATTTCACATGACTATGTCAAATAAACTTCTAAACCCAGCTATATAAAAAATTAATGTTTTCTTGGAATTGCAAAATGGCAAATTTAAGTTATCAAAAAATTGGACTGTGTGCTCTATGCTCTATGATCATTATTGCCAGACAATAGTAATTGAATATAAATAAAATTACAGATAGACATACACAGCAAAATAATGCTAAAAAACTTTTCTGCCAAACCAAAGGAAATTAAAAGCCAATAAATTAAATAAAATGAGAACAGCAGAGTTGACATTTATGAAGAAAATCTATTAGTTTGAAGAATAAGAACCACTACAGCTACTGATGCTTTTCAAGCAAAGCAACATGTCACCCTGTCAAGAAGTATCAGCAGCAGTTAAAATCAAAGCAAATCATACTAAATAATATTTTGAATTACTTTGATGGAAACAGGTTAGTGATTAGATTGCAAAATGAGCCTAAATATCTTAAAATGAACTATTCCTGTTTTCCTTTTTTATTTTTTTTAATTATTTTTTCACTTAAGGAGCAACAGATGTGAAAAACGTTCAAGCACAGAGTTACAGACACAAAAAATTTACTGTCACTTCTAACACAAGTACTGAAGTTCATTGGATGAAGTCAGGGTGTAGCAGGCTTTGAGTAGGAGGAAGGTGTTCAAGACCTGGTTGGATGGAGCATTTTGGTCTGGTGGAAGGGCC
Source organism: Corapipo altera (assembly GCF_003945725.1). Classification (NCBI taxonomy): domain Eukaryota; kingdom Metazoa; phylum Chordata; class Aves; order Passeriformes; family Pipridae; genus Corapipo; species Corapipo altera. The sequence goes on from NW_020884891.1 coordinate 12,999,323, forward strand.
CTGCCCATGGCAGGGGGATTGGAACCAGGTGATCTTTAAATGCTTTCCAACCCAAACCATCAATGAAATCCTTTGGGCAATGCATGGATATTCTCCTCATTTAATGGACTGTCCATCCAGCAACTCTGTGTTATGTGGCACAAGTATGAAATCCAGTTTTGCTAATGGCACCCTCCATTATCAAGTATTTTGTTTCACTACAATTGTTCTTATTTCTTTGCTGCTTCGCTATAGTAAGGTCAGTTAAAGCAGAATGTATATTAAATCCACCTCTTTAGCAAGCTCCTGTGCAGCAGGAGTTTTTGGAGGCTCTGCTTATAAGAACAGCAGCATTTTTAGTTAATCTTACACTAGGTTTACCAGTTTTCTGTGGAGAAATCCAAAGCACGGAAAACTGAAAGCATATTGTTTGTGAAAGCCTCCATATGCTGAGAACAACTTATTTCTCAGAGTAAGTGGCAAAACAGTTGGACCATTTTTCTTATAGATCTGACAGCCAAATGCTGAGACTGAACAAAGACAGCAATTAAAAAAATGACATAGTGAGTGGGGATGAATGTGGTCTGTCATTATAAACTAGATTCACACTGTGACTGGCAGGTGACAGATCAGATTCTTTAAATTATTTTGGAAAAGTACATGCCAGTTAATGCTCTTTTCATATTACTAATGTAGTTACAGATTCAGTATTGCATCTCAGTGTTAAAATTAAAACATACCTATTTATTGCAACTAGATCATGCTTTCACTGTTTAGAAAAAAAATCTTCCTTTTCTTATTTCTCCTTCTCCTCCTACACCTTCCCACCCCATGGTTTCAAACTCTGGATTTGTACCTTATAAAAGTAAATCACAATCTCCATTGACATAAAGAGGCAGAACTCAGTTAACTTCTCCTATGATGATTAGAATGTGTAATTGCAGTCAGTTTATTCTCTGACTTCTTGAATCACTAGACAAGGGTTCAGAGGGTTAGTGGCCTTAAAGAAAAATGTTAACTTGCTCTACCTTGACTCAGTTAATACTTCCTTTCCAAGTTAATTGTAATTTTCCTGGTGGTCAAAATTAAAATTTGTATAAAGCTGTTATACATCAAGAAGCTTCTATGCTGAAACAGTAAAATGCAAAAAGTCAGGTTAGGTTCTCAAAACTAAAAGCCAGAGTTCACTGGGTTACTGATCAATGGTATGTCTTAATGCCTTATCTCCAGTTCAAAAATTGCAAAATAACTGCAGCACAAACATTAATTGACCATATTTATTACCATGGAAACAGCACTTCTTGTCTTTAAATAGCTTTGCAAACACTAACTAGTCTTAAAAACAACTGGGGAGACAGGAAACCCCCCATCTCCGAGGATTTGAGTAAAAGCAATGAAAAAGATTATTAAATTCCTGATAGCAACTGTAGCCAATACAGAATTACTTATCTCTGAAACACAGTAAGGTGAATTTCATTACAATGCTAAGCTACATAACTGGTCATGTCAGTCTTGTAAACTTACACCTTAAATATATATGTCAACATTTGGAAAATGTCCTGAGTATTGGAATAACACTAATAGAAATTGATTTATATTTTTGATTTCTGGTATAATAAACTTCTAAAGTGCAGCTTCTCTTTGGCATCCGACACAAATACTTAATTATTTTCCTTAGTCTAACTATATTTTTTGAATGTATTTTATTATACCATAATCTCAGTATGATTTGGTTCTCCCAGTGTTACAAATTTGGTGCTTAGGGATGGGGTTCAGAGGTGGACTTGGCACTGCTGGGTCAGCAGCTGGACTTGATGAACTCAAAGGACTTTTGCAACCTAAACAAGTCTATGATTCCATGAACAGTATAGGAACAGCATGGAAATATATACACTTAAGAGCACAAGAATTGTGATATAAGAGAAAAAATTTAGTTCAGTTTTGTGTCTAACACAATTACTGCTAGGGGAAAAAACAAAGATTCATGAGTAAAGTGGTCCTTCATTTCAGATAACATCTCAGCTGACAGACTTAAATTTTACGGTCTGCAACTGAAAGTTGTACCTTGGCCACCTTATTTTGTAGTTTCTGAATGATTTATCCTCACCTCATCTGTCTAATTTCTTCCTTTGAAATTATAATTTTTGCTTCTAAGACTTCCCATGGCAATGCTTTCCATATGAAAGTTCAGTGTTATGTGAAGAAGTATCTCCCATCTGATAACTTTAGAGGCAACCAATTAAATCCCTGTATGTGACAACTCTTCCCTACTCACTTTCCCCACAGAATTCACTGAAGTCTGCTGCTTCTCCCTGTTGCATCTTTAATGCAGCTCTGGCTTGAAGCACAGTTAGAGATAACACTTCACAGGAGCACAGAAGACACGATTTTAAGTCCTAGATCATTCACAATATAATTCCAGTAATGTTTACCATTGCCTTGGGAGTCTTTTCAGCCTTTCCCAGCACAGCTGACTGCATTAGTTGCTCAAAGAAGAGGAAGCTGATTTGCATAATTTCATGTGTTAATATGAAAGGTTTTGCAGTTCATTGAAAATTTACTATTATCATAAAATCTGGGGGTTTAATTTTTTCGTTTGGTTTGTTTGGCTTTTTTTGTGTGTATGTGTTTCTACTGGACTATTAGCCAGATACCAGCTTTGGTGGTCAATGTTTCCTTCCTGTTCATACAGCTGAGATGTACTTCTCCCCTCACTCATCCCATCCTGTTTCTCCCAACCAAAACCCTAAAGCATCTTTGTAGGCTATAATTTTGTGAAACTTCCATTTCTTAACAAAAAAAAAAATATGCAACAACCCTAAACCTTTTTGGTTCATGATTTTCATGTTTGTGCAGCAATGAGGAGAATGAACAAGCCAACAAAAAATCTGTTCCTCTTCTGTCAGTGGAAGAAAAGAGTTTTTAGTTCCTTTCTCATTTAATCTCACCCTCAGTTTTATGGAGCCATGTGAAATTATAGTTTAAGAGCATTAATTTTGAGGTCAGACCAGGCAGGAGAATTAGTGCTTTAGTTTTGGAAGAAGGGTCAGGAAATCATAACAGGATCTTATTAAGTTAATTCCAGTTTCCAGAAAGCCACTACTCTCTGTACAGGAAGCTGGTGTTATGGAAACAAAAAATTCCATTTCCAAATGAAAATTAAAATTTGCTGGCAGGGAGGAAAGTGCAACATTAAAATTTTTCAGAAAATTAGGAAAATTACAGGAAAATTTACTCATTAGAAAAATCATTGCAGGATCACATATTTGGTTTCCCATGTGGGACTTGGTTTACTGGTTCAGTCCTTCTTCCAGTGGTAAGCCTGGTCAATGCACACTGAGAACTCATAACTAAGTTTCCCATCTTTGGGCCCAGTCAACATCATTATAAATTGCTATGTGTCCATCTGTACAAAATATACCCCTTAGTTCACTTTCCATTAAGTATTAGAACACCATTAGCTCACTGAACTGGGCTTTGTTGAAGAATCTGTAAGGATGGTTATGCAGTGTTTTCCTTGGCCATGCTACAAAAACTCATTCAATTACAATTCTGGTCCCTAATGGTTTGCTTCTTATCAGTCTCATGCCAGGAATCTGAGTGTGTTCAAAAAGTCTCTTTGTATCTCTATTTACACTGTTTCTCAAGGCCCTAATTTATACATTTTGTTTTGCCTTTTTTAATAAATGTTGTGTTCAGAAATGCTGGGGTAGATGAATAACCAGATTTCACCCAGATGCTTGTCCTCAATCATGTAATTCAAAGTGCAGTACATGAGAGAAACATACACTCAGAAGCAAAACTGAATGCAAGTGTTTTCTAAAGCAGGCCTTTAAAATCTACTCCAGAAACCTACAGAGTCCTCCCAGAGTAGTCTCTCTACCAAAACCAACATTATACCTACAGAGTCCTCCCAGAGTAGTCTCTCTACCAAAACCAACATTATTTCAATTTTCATTTTCAGTCCTTCATGCTATCTGTTTGGGGTTTTTTAACTTTATATCTTACTGTTGACCCTCAGGGATCAATGCTAAAAGGAAAAAAATATACATGTATGGATCCTTGTCTCCTATAATTGCAACCAATTACATTCTACATACGATCATAGAATCATTTAGGTTGGAAAAGACCTCTAAGATCATCAAGTCCAACTCCCAAACCTATGGCTAAACCATGTCTCCAAGTGCCATATGTACACAGCTTTTAAATACCTCCAGGGTTGGTGACTCCACCACTTCCCTTGGCAGCCTGTTCCAGTGCTTGACAACCCCTTCAGTGAAGAAATTTTCCTAATATCCAATCTAAACCTCTCCTGGTACAACTTGAGGCCATTTCCTCTGGTCCTATTGCTCATTATCTGGGAGAAGAGATCGACCCCCACCTGGCTACAACCTCCATCAGGGAGTTGTTGAGAGGGATGAGATCCCCCCTGAGCCTCTTTTTCTCCAGGATAAACATGCCCAGCTCTCTCAGCCACTCCTCATCAAACTTGTGCTCCAGACTCTCCATTAACTCTGTTTCCTTTCTCTGAACCTCTTGCCATGAGTGGTTTTAAATATTTTCCTTGGATGAGGAAGAATTCCTGGATCAAAAAGACCAGATCTTTTACCAGAGAGCATTCACCCCAGCAACCAAGTAATAACAAAATGAAACCAACTCTGATCTAGATATACTCTTATCTGGCTCAAATTCAACAACTTATGAACAACTTCTCTCTCCTTAGGACATACTAGACAATAGCTGGTTGACCTTTGGAATAATTTTTAAATAATGCCAGAGAAAAGCTATGTTTTACTGCTTATTTGCTCATCAAGAGCATTTCCCTAAAGTACTAAGAGATAATAACTTAACAAGCAATTCTTTATAAATTGCTTGCATTCCTTCATGTCTTACACCACAACTGCCAGATCTGTCTCCCAGCAAGACACTTCATCACAGACAGGTTTGGGGGGAAAAGCAGAGTATATGGTCTGCTCTTGTTCAGGTCTGAAATGGGAAAGAGAAAAAAGGGAAAGAGAAACCAGGGACAGATATCAACGAAGTATGGACACATCAGCTAAGTTATAGAACACAGGCAACTATTTTTATCCAGAAAATGCGTAACATCAGTGTTTTATACAAATACTTAAAAGAACATGGTGGAATTAGCTAAAACATTACTCAGCCTGCAACTCTGGATTTGTAAATTCAGTTTTGCAAAGTTAGCTGCTTTTACTGGGTAGTCAGACAGTCTGAAGCCTTTGTGATCCAACTCATAGCACTGGTCTTTACATGCAGAATTATGAACATAGTTACTGCCAAAGTGGCAGTGAAGGAATTGGTTGCATATATATGTATATACATATATTTTTACCAGTGTAAATTAAAGGAAACCGATTTTTCTCTTCAGGATTGAATTTACCCTATTCCTAGTACACAGAAATTTATAAAGTGGTATACAGCAATGAAGAAACATATCAGCTTTGATATGCTAATTATGCAGGAATTTTAGATGTTATCTGAAGGATTACTTTGCACACAACCTTGAAATGTTACTCCTGAATCTCAAAACTGTTCTCAGATTTATAATCCATCTGCAAATATGCCATGCTTTTCAATTTAAAAAGGCTTCTAATTGCATGAGTTAGAGCATATTTCCTCAGTGAGGTTACCAATTAATGCAAAATTATTGTTGAGGGTAAGATTCCAAGCTCTTCATAAAAGCAAAATTAACTTAAAGGAGTGTCCTACAGAACTGTGCCTTTTCCCTGGAATGGGAAGATGCATCACTGAAACATGTCAAGAGTTTATTAACTAACATGAGGATGGCAATTTTTCTTATGGATGTTTGTTTTATCTTATACCCACATTGGAATCCTCCAACAAGCCTGCACATTAGCCATTTGGCAGTGTAAATAGAACTAATTGCAAAAGTAGGATGGTAATCAGCAGCTTACAGTGTCCTGAAATTAGGAAGTTGAAAACACAGTCATAAAGCTGTATATACATTCCTTCAAAGAACTAGTAGAATTCCTGAAGATTTTTGTCCTTTTTCCCACTGGTACACAGATCAGTTTATTCCTTCTTCAATTTCAACTTTTAAAAATTAGCAAACAGCTGCTTTGGTTCATGAAATCACTCTTTTATCTAAAGTCTTATGGTATTGCTTTTTTCCACTCAGTGGTATAAGTGGTTTACAGGGTTCTCATTTCTTCAAAGCCAAGATGTTGCCATTGTAGAAAGCTGCTGTTTAAGAAAATACATTCAACTCCAACACAGTGACACAAAGAAACAAATTTAAGCAGGTGAATATAGGTTCGCAAGATTAATTCCTACTCATTTTAACCCAAGTGGTTAAAAAATCCATTCCAAATTTGGTATTGATACAGCTTTCTGTATATGTGTATATTTAAATATAATTTTTTTCTCAGTGTGAATAATTTTACTACATATTTATTTTCCTGGAAATGATACTCACTTGTGTAAACAACTTGAACCACAGCTGTACATTGTCATTAAGGAAAATTGAGGAGAATTGTGTATGTTAATTTAACTATAAACTCTTTCAACCAGAAAATATTTTGCACTAACCTACACAACTTTTTTAAAATTCAATATGCTGTTATGCTATTTCCTGTAGAATCATCTTAATTTCTCTTCAGATTTCATAGAGGTCTCTCTGAACAATTATCTTAGAAGTTATCCTTAATTAACTGGCTCTTTTCACCAGTGGATCCACTCATAGAAAAGCAACTGCATAAGCAAATAGTTCCAAACTTTGTAACAAATACAGTAAGTAGCCTTGCCTTGTCTGAAGCACGGCAGGTTCTAAAAAGTAATTTGCCATTCGTTATTCCTTTCTGCCACTTCTTAACATTACTTCTAGCATTGGCGCGTGGAATTTTCAATTTAATTTTCTTTTTTCATCCGAATATTTACAGGCAGTGAAGCAGTCATCCAGCTGAACAGCACCAGTTGCAGTCTAAAAGTTAAGACTATGTAGAAGGGTCTTGCTGAATGAAGATGGCTCAGTATTCCCACTGGTTGCATTCTCAGTGACTTCCATGAGGTGAGGGGAACCTGTTTTTTCCTTCTATTTTCATGATTAGCAAAACATAACCAACATTGTAAACCTGCAAGAAAAGACATAACTCAATGTCTCACTATTTTGAACATTTCAGAAAGAAGATCTTTCCAAATGTCTCCAGGAGCTATGCAGAGGAGTGCTTGAACGGGCTGCAAATTGAAGACACCTTTATGAAGGATATTTAGACAGGGTTCTACAATCCTAATTTGCTGGCCATTCACTAGACTTGTTTCATCTTGATGACCTGGCCCTTAGGAGTTATGTTTTACGAGTTTTTTTCACTATGCAAGTCCCTTTTTTTCCTTCAAAGAGCAGCTGAGATTCTCATCCAATAACTTACTCTTTAAAACTGGTACTTAAAAATACCAGCAGCTTTTAAGGGGTTTGAAATAGCTGCAAGTATAGTCACTACTTTGTGTATTGTCAAGTTGTAATCTGGTGGAGATATGAAAGATGTTCATTTTTGCAATAATGGGGCTCTTGGAAGCACGGGCTTCTTCACATAATAAAAGAACCAAGTCAAGAAATCAATACATGATTCATACTAATAACAGTCTATTTGATATAATGATACTGAATTGTTATCAGAACATAACATAGTTATATGATGTGAAATACTAAAGGTGACAAATAAAATCTATGTTTTACTGTATACAAGAAACTCATTTGCTTGTTTATAATTACTGTTTCTTGAATAAAGAACAGTTAGAAATCAGTGTGCACCTGTTATGTTATCAAATCACAAAAACCTGCCAGTGAAACTTCTAAAAATTGATTTAATTTATTTCAAATTTTGCTTACCATGTGCATATTTTTGCTTCCCTATAAAAAAAAAAAAAATTGTTTAAATTCAGGTACCTTCCAGTAAGACTGAAAATTTTGTAGTCACTTATGATTACATACTGAGCCTGCATATTTTTATAGCAACCCAGAGATGCAAGCACAAACATTTTTGTCTCTTGCACAAAAATAGGATGTTTCATGGTAATGAGAAATGAACAGTGAGAGATTGTACTGGCAGTCCTTCCAATGGAAATAATTGACATGATGGCATGGCCCACCTGGTATCTAGTCTGAACAGATTGTGGAAGGACACTGAAAGAAAGGACAGGGGCAAAGAGAGCAGGGAAGAAACCAGACAGAGACATTCATTACAAGACCATAACCATACAGTATTAGGAGAAAAGAAAAAGAAACTAATACCTTTAAAAGAGTCAGAAAGGTCTATGTTCCAGTAACATCTCTGCAGAGCTAGCACAATGTAGCATTAACCTCACATAAGCATATCTATGCCTTTCTAAGTATGCCACTTATGCTCTAACTCAATTTTAAAAATCTTGCAAGCACTAAGATCCTCTAAAACATGTTGTGCCGGGTTAGGGAACAGCAGTTGACCAGTACTTTTTCCTCATTATCTTCATAGGACTCAGCATAGACAAGTGACTGCAAACTACTTAAATATTCCCTACAGATCTATTTTAAGCACTCATACTTCAATCAATGGTTCAGAAGGAAGTTGCAGTATAAACACATTCCATTCAACTAGATTTGCATATTGATGTCAGTAGTTTGAATCAAACCAATTAGACCATGTAGTTATCTATGGAAAACATATGGCAGACTGATAGAAACCCAGTTCTATGTTTAAAATCTACAGTATTTCATTTGCATAGCAAAAAGCAGCTGAAGGAGGGTACTATTCTTCAAGGACTAGACAAACTGATACAAGGAAAACTCCTTGGGCTGGATCCTCAGCTGGTATAAAATCACACTGAATACACTGGTGAATTGAAATGGAACTAATCACTCTAAAAGCAAACACGTGCTCATATAGACACTGAATCAAGCACTGATTTCTCTTTGTTCTCAGTTCCTTATCCATGAAATGGGGTTATCCCATTTTCTCACTCGTTTCAATTAGAGCAAAAGTTCTTCAGAAAGGGTATTACCTCTTTGCTTTAAAAAAAAAAAAAATTGCAAAAACACCATCTAGTTTGAGTTACCACCTTAACATGAATAATGGCAATGGTACCTCAACTTTTTTATCTCTAAGTTTTCCCTTTCACAGTGGCCTAAAAGCTTTTCTTAGCTCATGTTTATCTTCAGCAATAAATCATGTTTGCATTGCATCTGTGCCTCATTGGGGTGCACAGAACAAAACAAGACAAATTAAACTGTAAAACAGTTGCTGAGGAAAGAAATAAAGAAGGACAGATAAATGAATTCAGGTGGGAAAGACAACATTGATTCTAAACATCATCTTTTACTGCTGCTGCTTCTCATATTAAAAAAGAAAAAAATCAACTCCTTTGAGCAGGCAGTGATTTAACTACAAAAATATCTGGTCTGCACAACGTGACTAATCATCTCATCAGTGCCATGCTCAGAAGACCAATTTATATGTTCTCCTGGCAATAACTGTATTTTAAGCATTTAAACCCTTCCTAATAATATGTTCATGGCTCCTGCCTGCTCTTTTACTGAATGAAACACTGGTATGATTTGTTGGGTGACATCATTTACAAACAATGACATTGCTGTCTGGAATGAATAACAATTGAAAAAAAAAAAAAGAATGAATCCACTATCATCTGTTTGAAATTCATGCTTAGCACCATATAAAGCGACAATATATGCTAATTTCTCTCCCCTCCTACACATTCTTCAGCAGTTAAGTCACATTCTTCAGCAAATAAGTCAGTTCACTGCAGATAGTTTATTCCACAGCTACTGAATGAGGAAGTGCCAGGAGACATGACCATGGATCACGACAAAATTTCAGGGGTTTTTATTTCCATACACCCCTCAGTACCTATGTATGTATTAAAAAAGGAAGATCAAAATCATCCAAATCTAAAGAGTAATCAGAGTTCAAGGAAAAACAAAACGTTGTCTTTTTCTCATTGGTATTCTTATAGCAAATGCTGAAGCAAGGAACTCTGCTAAATATTGTCCTGTCTCTGAAACCTGAAATAGCTTTAGTCCATGGTGAAGATTTTATTAAGTTTATATGAATTACATTCAAAAGCAAGGTTAACAACAAAAATAAGTGTTGGAAGTATTAAAACACTTCAGTTAAATGAGAAATAACCTACCACCTGAATGCTAAAGTTAATTAAGAATCACAGAAATCTCTGTTGATATCCCAAAAAAGAATGTCCCCTTCTGCATATTCAAACCAAATACTTTCCTAGACCAGGCAATTTCCTTTACATTGAATCATTTCTGTTGGAAAAGGCTCTTTATGAGTTCAAATAATCCAGCACTGCCAAGTCAGCACCAAACCAAGTCTCCAGGTGCCACATCTACATGTCTTTCAAACACCTCCAGGGATGGTGACTCAGATGCCTCCCTGGGCAGCCTGTTCCAAAGCTTGATAACTCTTTCAGTCAAGACATTTTTCCTGATATCCAACCTAAATCTCCCCTGGCACCACTTGAGACCATTTCCTCTCTGTGATGGGTGCTCTGGACTCCTTAACCAAAGTAGAAGCAGACTGGTAGAGGCTGCAAAGGAGATAATAAACACTTGAGCTGTAACTGGGCCAAGAACTTGCTGAGTTCCAACCTGTTCTGTGGAAGCCCCCAAAGGAGCAGAGTGACCCAGGAAGCACTGACAAGTATAAGCTTGGAACACCAATCAAAGATTGACACATCAATAGTGGGCTGCTCTTGGCCAGACTGAGATTTCCCTTTTAGCTCGGTAAAGAAGAGAAAATACTGCACATAGAAGAATTAAAACACTTTATGGAACCATCCATGTGGTCCACATGTAGCTGTCTGCTTATCAACTTCCCAAAAAGCAAGCCTGGATACTTATCCATGGTTGTTTTAACCTCTTGAATTGATACACGGTAAGAAAAGTGGTAAATCTACTGCCTCTGAGTAAAAAGAATAGCAAATTTTATTCCACATGCTTATTGTTCCAACAGATTGAATACTTACACGACTGATTTGGTTTTGTGTTGGTGTATAGTGTCTATTGAATATAAAATTCACTTAACACAGAATGAACTGAGAAGCAGAATAACAGTTACCTGACAAGCAACCAGCAGTGATTGAGGATGTGTTTATTAGGGTTCTGGGAGTGATTCATGTCTCTTTTATGCTATTTAATATCTTTGAGGGTAGCAAATTGATGAAGAACAAAAACAGAACTGCTGCATAGACTGGCTTGGATCAATGGTTAGGCTGTGACCATTTTAATTTGACTGGAGGAAATGGTATACTGTTGGAAGAAGGGAAAATAATCTGTGCAAAGTGAACTCAATTTGGAAAACAGTAAATCCAGAAGTGAGGCTTGGAAGTTGAAAGTAGATAAATTTAAGTTGGATTAATATAAAAGTTTAAATGGGTTGTGTCTTCAGATTTGAAACTCACTTAATTGAAACTGCCTTCCAGTGAAAGCCATAAATTCTTTCCCCGGGCACTTTAAAATCAATGGGCTCTATCTGTTATTTGTGATTTAGTCCAAGACAAAGTACTAAGCCCAGAAAAGGAACAATCAAGTGATCTGATCCAGTCTCATGCTCCTTCTAGCTTGACTTTTTTTTTCCTTAAAAAAAAAAAAAAAAAAAAAAAAAGCCGGTATGGGCAAAATGTATTTACTAATTTATTGTTGTGAAAACCCAACCGAGTCCTGGGCATTTGAGCTATATTTGGTGTGCTATGTTGGGTAAACAACTGCATCCCTCCCATCTCTTACTCTGCTACCACTCTGTAATTTCAGAAATACATGTCAGAAGAACTTCAAGAGTCTTTTAGAACTCCATTTCTAGAACTATCAAAAGCAGTACTCAGTAGTAATAGAGCTTCCCACCTTGAAAACTCTCTGTTGTCTAAAGGAAAACCTTTGCATTCTGACATTAAAAAGCAAAGCAAGACTTTTATTAGTTCAACTGAGGATGCAAAGAGAAAACATAATTATATTTAAACATATCAGTATGCAACAATTCACATGGAATTATTTTAAATGTGTACCATAAAAGAAAGAGAAGCACCAGTTTGGTCAATTTTTCTGGAATAAAGCAAACTTATCAAGATCAAATACAATTACTAATCTGAAATCCTTCTGTCATAATTTTTCACCAAGAAAACAAGAGAGAAAGTGAAAAGGAAAAAGAAATCCGAGAAACTTATCATTTCCTCACTACACACTTCAACAAATACGTCTTTCTAAAATCTTGCAATCCTCAAAGCATAGCACTGGTTTACTCTGGGTGTCAGCATATAAATACTTGCAGCAAAGGTGAATTTATTTGAGACTAACATTTACAAGGCCATGTACTGTCCTCGCTCTCTAGAAGAATTCTTTGATGTCAATAGAAGTTAAATGGAGGTCACTTATGGTTCATATTGCTGCTGATGCTGTATTAGAAGGATTTTCTTTTATGTTGTTGACCTTTACTTTCAAAGTTTTATTTCTTGACCATAAAAAAAAAAAAATCATTCAATGCTCTTACTTTGAAATATAATGTACAAGGTGTTAAGCTGCAAAAGTTACTCTTCTTTAATGAAGGGGGGGCAAACAAAAAACTCAAGCAAGTCTCAAATGTGATTGACTTGTATAAAAAAGGCAATGGCTTTAATTTTTTTCTCTGTTTCATGGAAATACCTTTGGATATCTGTAGTAGTTACTGCCTTGAAGTGTTTCTTGCACTTCTCCCTTTCTTGGAAGTTCCCTCCCCATCCTCTCTATTGAAGCTCAGCTCTCCCTGGAGCTGCTGCTGAACTGCAGAATTTATAGTTAAGGACATTAAGTTAAATCAGAACTTATTTCAGATGCCCTCCTGTTTTATGCTGCAAGTGGTGGCAGCTCAGGCATGTTTGGAAAGGAATATAATGGAACTCACAGAGGGCTGCCCTCCCCAGGATTAGCACAGTCAGCAGCTCCCACAGCTGCTGCCAGATCCACATATGAGGGTAACACTGGAAAGGTGAGCACACTGCACCCTCAAGCCCATCAGTAACATTTCAGTCTCAGCTGTGACAGGTTAAACACATTTTTATTCTTCATTAAAGTATCTAGGAATAGTTAAATATGGTTTAGAATTGAATTTATAGAGTTTTGTAACCCTTTTCTTTCTATTTGTCACATAAATACCTTGAGGCCGAGAAACTTTCTTTGATTTGCCCATTGACACTTTATTTTTGTTTGTTTAGTTTTTGAAAGGCAAGCATATCTCAAGAAATTACAAGGTTCAGTCTATCTTCAAGGAGCCAATTGATCGATACAAAAGGGTAATGATCTCTGATAGGTACCTTGAGATAAGCTATGGAAGCTGAACCAAAAAGAATCTTGTTCTGTCTTAATTGGATGTAAAGTGTATCAACAGAGAGAAACAGCATCTGCTGGCTTTGGAAACAGTTCTCCCAGAAAGAAGAAAGCAGTGAACTTCTACTTATATCTGCAGACAAAACCATTAGATAGTTCAAAATGAAAGATGCCACCACTTTAGCTCTTGCTCTACCTATAGATTTAGAAAACTTGGGAAAACTGCCTATAACATTACTATTTAGAGCAAGCAGTGAAAAAGGCACTATACTGCCCTGTTAACCTGATGAAAGTATGTCAATCAATGCATTAAAATGAAAACAGACATGCAATTAGGTTCTTGTTTCATTATATGCCCCACAGTTTTAACCATCCACTGCATCTTAAACACATGTGGCAGAATTTAAAAATGAAACCACCAAGCTTTAGGACATATTATACAAAATGTCCAATATTCATCATGCAACAAGACTAGACAGACCTAAGTAGAAGACAGCAGTTACCTGTCCCCCTGCCATGGGAACAAAGAAGTACAGCAAACATTAGAAAATTTCCCGGAAACATCCTGGTTTTACCAGAATAAATAGGCAGGTGCATGAATTATCCCTAGTTCTGCGTGAATGTGGGGAAAAAACAGCGGATACATGTTGAGTGTGGTACAGAGATGACTGAAAGCCGTTGGATATTCAGGTCTTAATTCCCTATTTAAGCATCTGAGCCTTTAGAATGGACAGAAGCATATTCTCCCTCTTGCTGTTTTATTTTGGAATTGGCAAGGGATGCCAACAATGAAACAGCTGTGGCTCAAACTAATGAATATTAATTTTCCAATACAATCACTTGTGCATATACATCCATGCTTTTTGTTGAATTGCTTTAGGCACTATTCTAAAATATGCTTGAATAAAGCAATGGCTAAAACAGTACACCCAGACAGAATGGGAAGTACCTCTTAAATCCCAAACTACAAGACACAGGACAGAAACACAGCCAGAAATTCAAAGAAAAAAAATCCTCCATAGGAACCACTGTCAAACAGGTACTAAACTGCTAATTATCCACCATGCCTGGAGATGCTAATGGTGTTTCAAGGATAGCAGGGCTGTTCAGCATTCATCAAATCCACTGCTCCACTGGCTGCTTTCCTGACACAAAGTAATGTAGCACAACCAAATATGACAATTTACAATCCTGTATTTTAGCAAAGAACAGCATGAGAGAGCATCTCTTCCTGAAAAGCACTTCTTATCTCAAGATCTTTGAGATTACAAGCAGTGAAATGTTTTGGGAGAATGCACATTACACAGGCACCTATGAGAAGAACCAGCTCCAGACTCTGTGCTGAACTTCAAAAATTTGCAGTTATCTTTGGTACCTACCTGGCACATCTACCTACGTCAGACTAAAAGCAATTTATTTACAAGCAGAAACTTCAGATAACTAAGGGAATCTGAGTGCCATCGTTGAACTTTGACTTAAAGGAAATAAGACAAGTATATAAAAAATCATTGCCAACTGATATGTATACATATCGCTTCTACTGAAAATAAAATACATTTAAAAGTGAATGATAATGTTCTATACATTTTAATTTTCTATACATCTAACAAACTTGAAACATTTTTCACTGCTTAGTTTAGTCAAGCGTTTTCCCACAGCCATTTTGAGGTTGGTCAAATCTCTAAACAGTCCAGTAATTTATAAGCAATTCCTGTTTTCTTTTAACACAAATCACTGTAACTGTCCTATCCTTCAATATTTTAATTAAGAATCACAACTGAGGGGCAATTTTTACTTACACAAGAAAAATGATTAATTTAACTCTAAGTCAACATGAAATTTGTATGAGTTTTTATTCTTGCTTGCTTTACTGTAGTCCTCTGTGATGATCTGTGCTCTCTGACTGAAGAAGCTATAGGGAAAGCTTTGTGTTTAATGCATTAGCATGAATAAAATTAGAAACATCTGGTGAGAAGACACCTGACTGAACACACACACAGCAAGCAGGGAAGTCTTGCCTGAGGAAATGGCTCTGTGAAGAAGGGTGCTCTCCACATTCTGTTCCCTATCACACAGCTCCCTAGGAGCTTAGCTGCTTTTGAATATTCCTGGTAACTTTTTAATAGCAGGGGTTTGCTGAATCAAAATTATTCTAATATGGTGACCAACTGTCAAACAACCAAACACAACTGACATTATGCTGCTGGGTAAACAGTTGACATTTCCCTTCTTAGATCTCACATTGTTCCTTCTTGCATTTAACCCCTAAAGACAGGGAATGTCAGTGATCAAAGAAGCAATGTTCTATTGTATTCTATTTCACTGGAGAGGTTATGATCATAAAGCAGGGGAGAAATCTGTTCTCTCCACCAGTAAGTTCCTGGCATACTTCTCTTTTTCTCTTTTTTTTTCTTCTTCTTCTTTTTCCCCTGTATTTCCTTCTATATTGCACATTCCCTCATTAAGTAGTATTGTTTCCCAGAAATATTTACAAGACCCTGTCAGAGACTGAAATAGTTAATGGCTTAAATTGTAAGATCACCAAAAGACTTTTGTCCACTGTAGCAAACTGAAAAGAAACAGCTGCATAACCAGCAAAGCCTACGTCTCCCAGAATATGCCTACCAGGAAAGGACCTTCAGATGAGATAATCGGGTCCTATTGTCCCACTATCCCAGGTGCCAAAGGGCATGCATGCCTGAAGCTACAAACTGGATTGCCACATAAGGGAAAAGGCAAATCCTGCAAAGTAGGATAATCCTTCTTATCATGTCCTCCCTTACATGATGACTGTGCTGTGAAGACCCCTCTGGGGAGCATGGAAGACTTCTGACCTGTCCCATGACATGATCCATTGAAAAACTCCCCGCCCCAGGGGGGAGGTAGCAAGGCATTCCCACCTGAGCTTGAAGTGTATAATCTTTGAGGATTTTTTGTGGGGGAGAAGGGGGGCTTCCCCCCAGCCTCAAGGGATCAAGACCATCACTTGGATAGAACTGTAACCACCACTTCACCCAACAGACATGGAAACTGCAGCTACCAAGTTTCATCTCTGGATACAGAGGATGGTGACTAGATATGTCTTAGGACCCTTATCCTTTTTTTTCCTCTCTCCTCCATATACATTTTCTTAAGTGTTATTATTCTTTAATATTACTATATTACTATAGATAAAACCAGAAACAACATACCTGTTTACCTTTGAAACAAAACTGTTCTAAAATAAACCCTACATGAACTTAACACTACAAACCATAACATTACCATAACTTTACAAACACTGATTATTCAGTGCCATTTCACTCTAATCCACCCCAAGGGATTTAATAACAAGAACCTGGGTTACCCTCCCCTTCTGGGGTGGGTTGTAACAGACCCCCCTCAAAAAGTTATTGAGTTTCATTAGCCTGCTGCATCACCTCTTTTCAATGTTATTGATGGAAATATTGATTAATGCTGAAGGCATTTTCAGATCATTCGATGCCTACTTTCCTGATCCTGCATTTAAGATTTTTTGCAGCATATCAGGAGCATGTCCAGGAAAAAAAATATTTCTGCCTTGGTAAGAACGTCAGTACTCAGAGGTCTTCATCCAGTAGGAGTGAACAGCTACAGCATATGTTCAGTTTGATCATCACTGCTTTGACCTTATTATGCTGTATCTGATTATTAACTTAAAATGCAGTATCCTTTAGCATATGGTACATTAGGGCTTGCAGCAGAGAGGGAGTGTTCAGGACTGTTGCCTTTATACAGCAGTACATTTGTAATATCTGAAGGCACATCCATGAATCACATTCTATTTCAAGAGCAGTGCAACGTGGACCTGCCGTCAATGCCCAACAATGAATACAGACATTTCTGTCTGACACCAGCTGCAACACTCATGGAAGGGTTGGAAATCTGTGTGTAGTGCTGCAGCCTTTTGGAACACAGGATGGACATTGGGCAGTGTTGCAGGGATAATACACCTCTTGTCTTTATCTAATTTTCTGTCTGCTGATGATAATAGGAATAAAAGGAAAAAAAAAATCTCCTGAAACAAACAAATACTTCCCCAACCCCCCACTCTACTCAGCTCTAAAAATAACACATGCAATGAATAGAGGCATTTGTTCATTAACTTCCTTTTCATCTGATGCAATCTTCTCCCTTTGATATTGAAATGTGGATGAATTTACCATCACTAGCATGGTTTTAAAGAATAGAAGAAATAGAAAAAAATATTCTGATGGTTATCCTGTTTTAAATACCGTGATGATCACTAAGGTGTCACTGATGTCTTTTCACAATTTTATGTTTTGACAGAAGACCCTCCAGCTGCAGAAAGGTAATTCATTTCCAAGCTCTATCAGTCCTCAGTTTCTTGCCAAAATTTCCACAGAGACAATACATTGTTGTGCTGAGTTTTATGACTTGAATCTCTTCTACTAGTAACTACGCCGAGGGAACAAACTTATTTCACACAGGCCATCAATCAGTCTTTAGAGAGTAAAACCTTGTGGTTACTCTTTTACCAGTCTGGTCTGTAAGTAATGATTTAAGGAAAAATTTTGGAGTATTGTTACCAGCTCTCTGGGCCTGTCAGACTTCCATTCAAAACAAGTAGAAAATATTTCCTATGAACAAGCATTGATCAAGGATTCAGCAGATCTAGTTTTCTCCTATCTGTCAGTTAGCCACGCAGTAATTCTTATTTATCTTATTCATTAACAGCACTAGTTGTTCACATGTTTCTGTCAGCAACAACACTACAAGATTTAAAGAAACTGACCCTGACCTTTTCCAGAGGATACTGGGAACCAAAGATTGTTTTCTAGACTTTGATATTGATAAAGATCTATTCCACTCTTATGGGATATTCAGGCATCTGCCAAAGCATCAGCTGTATAAACTGATAAAACAAAACTAATTTAAGAAAAAAAAAATTAAAAATTCCAATTTGCAGCAGCAGAAGTTCTGACAATGTTTCGGATCACTGCATTTCCATCTCACTGTAAATCTTGTGTTTCTGTAATGATTAAGGCCCCTGGTAGGACTGAATAATACACAAATCCTTGCAAACAGATGTGATGCAGCTGAAGGTCCTGAGGAAACAGACTGTGATAGAGCATGGTGTTCAGGGACCTCCCTGTGACTGGATAAAGGTATATAACCCATCTTTAGGAAAAAAGAAGAAGGAATTTATGAGAAACATCAGTCTGTGGAAAAATTGTGGAGCAAGACTTGGTCAAATTTCTAATCACAAGAAGAGAAACGAGAAAAGCAACAGGGAAAGGCCAATGTCCAGCTGGTGACCAGGTGTTAGTGGGACCTCTCAGGAATTGATACTTTAACACCAGGCCTAATATTTCTCAAGTTTTTTATTAACAACCTGGATGGTGAGCAAGAGAGCACCCAGTTGGTAGATGGTACTGAAATGGGGGTAGTGGCTGATGTATTGAGGGTTATTACATTCTGTTTGGAATATTTTGTCCAGAGTTGAGTTTCTCAGTACAAGACAGACTCTCCACAAGACACAGTGGAGTGAGTGCAGCACTAACAAGATGACTGGGGATTGAAGCACAGAACATGGGTTTGTTTAACCTTAAGAATACATGAGCAAGGAAGCACTCACACCTGTCCCTATATTGCTGGCAACACTTGTCCTTGTGCTTCGGCTTTCAAAGTGTGTTTTCATCATTAAACCTGTAGGATCTTGCCTGGCCGGGAGTTATTTTGGTATCCACAGCAGCATTCTGTCCATTAGGAGAAATGACATATCAAGGACAGAATGCAGCAATCACATATTTCAGGTAAGTAAACACAACAGTAAGAAATGGTATTCCCTATATTAACTGCACCAAGAATATACTTATTACAACTAATAATAAAGGCATGTCCTTCTGAAATATAAATATAGGATGTCTTAAACTGTAATAAACAAGTAAAATGGTATTCAGCAAAACAAGCATGTTACATATCAGTCTTCACAGTTTCCAATAAAAGTGAAGATTATCAGGAATAGACATTACTGCTTTTTAAATAGAATTGTGCATAACATTGTTTAACAGACATAGGATGATGATTATTATAGGCTGGGTAGGCTAAGCTAAATCTTACTTCTTGCTGTTTCCATGCCAATTTACTTTAAAACTGTTATTGTAAGAGCCCTGACAGGAGCAATACCACAGACTCAACAAGTCTCATCACTGTTGTCATAACCAAAGAGATCCAGATACCGGTACTGAAGGATGAAGATGTTGCAAAGTGCACACGTTTTAGCCCTTTCACAAAGGCACAAACGACATGAGATCATTCAGAAGAGACCTATTGACTGTACCCAGGAGATGTGATCCCTTGGAGGCCAAAGAGGGGGCTCTGCAGAGAGCACAGGGAGCAGGCACCCATCTGACTCCATCAGCTGCTGTCTGTCACCCTGCAGGCTGCTGCACAAGCAAAGTTTCTTTCACATCATGAATCATAGAAGAGAATCATAGAATTGACCAGGTTGGAAAAGACCTCTGAGATCACTGAGTCCAACCCTTGATCCTTATGGAGATTCTTCTTTTCCTTCTAAGAGGACAAAACTACAAAAGGCAGGACCACCAGTGCATACAGGAAGCAACTTGTAACTAATAATCTCCCAGGTAAGACTGAAACTACCTATGACTTGAAAGGCCCAATCCTGTAACATATAGGATATTTGCCTGCTTTCTATTATTGGAGACAGAAGACTACCTAGATAACAAAGACTATTCTTGTATAAAAAGTAGTTCTTAAGATATTCTGTATTGAGATTTCTTCCTACTTAAAAACGTCTAGATACTTGGAAACTGTCTAAGCTCTAATTTTAAACTTCATATGATCTCAAATACAGATCACCTCAAAAGATCTTATTACTTAAATTGAGCCACTGCCATGGTAATATTTCCTGTAGACTAAAAGGAAAAGGGAAAAGACTATATTTCTTTTGTTTAGCAGAAATTTTTACTCACTAAAAAATAGGTCTTTGCTTCTGAATAATCTTAGAAAATAAATATTCATAAATCAAAGCATGTTAATTCTGCAGGAAACATGAAATCATTCATATCTAATATGTGCAGCTGATTTTGGATATTGCAAATGAATTCTCATTTTAAAAAAGAAGAAAAAAGACATTTATGATCTCATGTATGATTTTCATCTACATCCAACAGTTTCAAATTTGAGAAGTTGGACAAAAAGCTGAGTATCACAGAAGCAGTTTCTTATCCTTTAATTTGGTATTAATATTTGACCTACTATCTGCA
This sequence comes from Corapipo altera, assembly GCF_003945725.1. Lineage (NCBI taxonomy): Eukaryota > Metazoa > Chordata > Aves > Passeriformes > Pipridae > Corapipo > Corapipo altera. The sequence goes on from NW_020884891.1 coordinate 13,019,912, forward strand.
GCTCAAATTGTTCTGCTATGATCCACTCACTGGACCTCACTCAGTCATGTTCCTTGTAATAGTTGGTATTGTAGCTAGTTTTCCACTTTCAATTTTTTTTTTCATTTTTTTAATATTCAAACGACCATCTTGAGCAAATCAATGGCCTTTTATCTTCTGTAGGAAGAGTAGTTCAGTGCAGCCACACATACAAACTTGAGGATAATGATCAATCAGTTCCAATATTTTTGACCCACCTCTTTCAGAAAAGAATAGTCTTCAATTACTATTCAGCCTAGCAGACAATCAAAATGAAAATTATTGTCATTGATATGACATTCTCTGGGTTTGAAAATCCTATTTTTAGGAGTTGATTTATACCTTTTTGATTTATACCTTCATTTTTGCAAATATAGGAAAATATGAGGCTGATTTTTAATTTAAAGTACTTTACCTGCATTGTCTTGGTTGATCAATAAACCTTTAGAAACCTGGATATCTGAACATCCAGTTTGTTCTGTTAAGTGCCCTATTGCATAATCTTTAGCTGACTGTTGTGTGGTGACTATAACACTGTCAAAGCAGCATATGTAATTTTACACAAACATCATTTTCTAATCATTCTTCACTTAGGACTGTGGGGTCCTAAGGTCAAACTCAGGCCATTAAATATGCAAAATTAGAAAAAGAGTGTGTGCTACGTTAGGGTAGAGACAGAGAATGGAGACCAGAGTGCCCCTAGCTCTCTGCCAGGTGCTCCACAAACATCACACCTGGGCTACCAAGGGAACCAAGGGTCAAAACCCTTTCTCTCTTTCAGTGAGAGCATCACTCAGCACAAAGGGCTTCCTTCTCCTCTGCATTGCAGTGATCCAGGTGCAGAGGAGCTGGATCATGAGGTGTAAGAGTTGAGACAACATCCATTACCTCCTACCATAACAACAGAACATTTTGCTTTCTACCCCGAGGGTCATAATTCGCAGTTATTGCCACACTGAGACTTCTGCTGCAAGTGTTTGGAAATATTGCTTGCATATAATGGGTTCTGATACAGTAGTGAGGCTCCTCCGGGACTCCCAATAGTACAGCATGCCCTCTAGCAATTCCCAACAGCTTAGCAGAGCTAGGGATGTCACAGTGTGCATTGTTTTATTCTTATCTCACCACCGTGTGGCCTAAAATCAGTGCATTGGTGCAGGGGAATCTGGCAGCTCAAGTACAGGTAACTATAGAAACACAGAATCATTAAGGTTGGAAAAGACCTCCAAGGTCATCGAGTCCAACATATAACCAAATACCACCAAGCCCACTAATAAATAGCAAAGTGCCACTTCTACTTGTTTTTTTGAACACTTGAAGAGATGGTGACTCCACTTCCCTGGGCAGCCTATTCCAATGCTTAACCACTCTCTCAGTGAAGAAATTTTTCCTAATATCTAACCTGAACCTCTCCTGGTACAACTTGAGGCCATTTCTCTTGTCCTATTGCTGGTTGCCTGGGAGAAGAGACTGACTCTCTCCTGTCCTCAAGCTTTCAGGAAGTTGCAAGGAGGAAGAAGGTCTCCCCTGAGCCTCCTTTTCTCCATACTAAACATTACAGCACCCTCAGCCCTCTGCTGCAAGTGAGGGCAGCTTACACTGGCAGCACAGGGCTGCCTTCCTCTCCCTTGGAGAGGGCTGTCAAGCAGGTCTGTGCTCCTGCCATGGTGCAGTTCTCTCCCTGATCACTGCTGCCCTCAGCTACACAGTCAGGAGAGCAAGGCTGACACTTCTCTTGACTGACAGGGTACCTTCAGACTCCTGGGCATTGCCATTTAGCCATTTTTTGAACACAGAGGCAAATCCCATTGTTACCTCCTGAATTCAAGGGAGCTGAAGGGGAAATCCTCTCCTCCATCTTCTAGGGATCACATCAGCACTACAGGAGACCTGGGAGAGAAAGATGAGGAGACAATACCCCCGTGAATTTGATTTCTATTCCGTCTCCAAGATAACAGCCAGTGCTGTATGAGTCACAGGGGAGCACAGCAGGCAAGGAAGAAAGCATAACCTGAAATTCAATTGAAAGACACTGGTACAAAAAAAAAAAAAAAGATTATATTTTATTGACACTGGAGTTCTGTTCTGATTTCATTTTTCTTTTACTTTGGGAAACTGCTCTTGAATACTGGAAAGTGAACATAGCGTGAACATTTGCTTTCTTGCCCCTCCAATACATGAAGATCTCTCGCATCTCTTCCTTTTTGGAAAACATTTTAAAGCAGGAGTGCTATAGCTCTTCCCAAGAGGCACAGTTCTCCTTTGTCAGAGTATGTGCAGGGTATTTTTTCCAAGGTTGGTGAAAGGGATGCAACCTACAACATCTGCTAATGGCTGGAAACCTGCTGTGCCTCTGAATTAGATTTTTATGACAGACAAGATGTGTCTGCCAGGAAAGAGGCCTTTAAACTGGTCCATCTATTATTCTCTTAATTTACAGAGGTGGTATGCACATCTTTTCAGATATGTTTCAGGAATTTGTTTCAGGAAAGAAAAAGCAAGAAGTGAGATAGGCACAGAGAGGATGAAAAGCACAGGGAAAGAAGTGCCCATGACTGTTTCACTGCCTACACCATCACACCCTAGCAGGATCTGGCCCTTGCAACAAGACATCTACTAAAAGGCTGTTAAATCTCTGGCTCTTGGATACCTCTACCTCCTTTGGTGGGCTCAGAATACTGAATTTCTCTGCTCAGTCTTCAGAGTTACCTCCAATTTTCAAACCTCTTCAGTCAGTAAAATAGAAGAAATTAATGCAATCTAGTCCAACAGTTGCCAGGCTTTCCAGGACCCCCAAGCCTGCTGCAGTTCACAGTACAGGCAGAAGAGGATTGTTTTCCTTTGGAAGTTTTTATACTGCCATTTATATTTTTTATGATGAGAGAATTATATACTACATAATTTTCACGAAGAAAACCCTTGAATTCTAAAAAAACCCCCTCCCTTTAGCATGCACATGTGCATGCATGCACATATACAGTGCATTTTTGAGGGAGGCAGTATAACTTGCTGAGTGGGATTAAAAAAATACAAACCAATGACATCCAAACACCAAAACAAACCACAAAAACAACCTCCCTCTCTGCCTCTCCACAAACAAATAAATAAGTTCCTAAGGCTTGGTACCCATAACCTTCATCAACTTCAGCCATAAATAAAGCTGAGGGACAGACACAGCCTTAACAAAAAAATTGCCCACATTTAGAAAAGATTAACATAAGAGATTACCAGATGCCCTACACATGGATATTATGGATACAAAAAAGAACATTCCCAGAAAAATCAATCTTTAGTTTTAGCCAAACACTCAGACTCATGCAATACTTTCAATCTTCCTGGGTTTTCAGCCTTAGCCCCCCATTATCTGAGGCTCAACCCTCTCTGGTAGAGACTCACTCATGCCAAGGTGTAGCAGTCTGATGTTCTACAAACACAAATTACTCCTGTGCTCATTTTCATTTCCAACTCCCCAATCTGAACCAGCAGAATTGTGTCTGCAATTTCTGCTTCTTCCATGGATTTGGATTTCCATAGCAAACAGAAGATAAGGCATCTAAATTAAATATTTGAAACTATGGGTTCCAAAATTTGATATTTCAGCTGAAGTAAGCATTCCCAGGCACAGCTGTTTGGCCTCCAAACATCTTAATTAAAAACCTTTTGGGAGGATAATAACATTTGCCATTCAATCAAACACTGGACAATTTTACAGCTGATACCAAATGTTATACGATAAACTTAGAGCTGAGTTTCAAAGCATCACTGGCAGTAACGACAATTAAAGACAGAGTTGATCTAAAAATCTCATGCAATAAGTTTCTTTTGCACTCGTTGAAGAGGAAACATTTTTATAAACTACTGTGGGACTTTTTTCTAATGTCAGTACAAAAGCTAATTCGTGTGCAGTCCAGCTGAAATTTAGTGAGACCTGGGCATTAAATTCTTCATGAGTGATTCTGTGCACCTCTTACAGAAAGCATTTTTTTTTTTTTTGAATGGTATTCTGAAATTAATCAAACACCACTGTCTTAAAAAAAAAAAACAAACCCACCAAAAAATCACCAACGAGAGTGTAACTTCACAAGAAAATACAAGCTGTCAGCAATACCCAGAATAATGTCACAATGGATGGAATTCTCCATTAACGTGCCTACTTTACAATACATCCTGAAAAAGGGAAAGCAAGCTCTTGATGTTTACAGAATTCACATAATGCATACCAAAGCTTTTTATAAATTGAACACCCTATAGCTGATGTTCAAGTTATGAAAATGTTTTTATGTGTTACGTGTTGTTCATAACACTATAAAAGCAAAGTATTAATTTCACTGGTTCAATGTGTTATGTTTTATTTTTTTTGTGATTGGATTTTTTGGCGTTGGGGGGCTTTTGCCCTTTCTGTATGTAACCATACATTCTGTATTATTATCCTTAGCTCTCTCGTATTCCATTTTATTTCTGGTGGTAGGTACTTAGTCATCTAACACAAAAGAGAAATTATCTTTCAATGCTAAGAAGAAAGACTATTTTTGGTTGGTTGGCTTTCTTTTGTTAATGATCGCAGATGATTTAAAAGCTAGATTAAATTGCTATCTAGTGCAACAGCAAAACAATTAGTGTAAAACCATATCCGTTAATTATTTCTGTGAATGAATGAATGACTCAATACTTCAAAAAGTCCTACAAGTAACTTTCTGGCAGCCCGGTACTTATTGGAAAGAAGTAAGGAGAAATAAGCTGTTGCTGCTTTAGAAAATGAGGTCGCAAGGAAATTCATTAGATGGACAGAAATCCTCAAGGCCTCAATTCTGCAATTAGATGCAGGATATTGGAGGACTGTGTCTCTGGAGAATCCTGCTACTTTGAAATAGAGTTTCAATTGTCTACTGTGGGATACCAAACCAGGGTGGAGGGTCTGTCTCCGTCAGAAGGATTGATGAAATGATGACATACTTGAATCGTTATAAATTGCAAAGTTTTACACCCAGTTTAAGTCAAATAAACAAGATTTCTTCGAATTTCTGTCATAAATAAAAGGTCAGGAAACTGTTAATAAGAAAGATGAAGACAGAATCCTAATTACCTCTTTTGCAGTAGGAAGAGTTTCTTCACTTTGCACATATTATTTTTTTACCTTTCTAAATTAAATTGTCATTTGCTGGAAGAAAACAAAACCAAACCACAACTAGCCCTTTGTACTTTTTCTGCCCTCTACATAATATATACTTTGAATATTAACACACTTGAAAGGCCAGGGAAGAATCTGTTCCCTCCCACAGTGAAGCTACTCAGTCTTAAACCCTTTTAAGGGTCGTCAGACCAAGGATCACAAGAGAATTTCTGTACTCTGTAGATACTGAAGTCCATTATTTGAATTCCAGCATTGAATCATAGAATATCTGAAGTCAAAAGGAACACATAAGGATCATCAAGTCCAAGTCTTCATTCCTTGCAGGACTATCTAAATCTAAACCTTATGATGTTGTCCAGACCTTGCTTGAATTCTGCCAGGTTTGGGTCCATGACCACTCCCCTGGGGAGCCTGTTCCAGTGACAACCACTCTGTGGGTAAAGAACCTTTTCCTAATATTCAGTTTGAACTTCTCCTGATGCAGTTTCATTCCATTTTTTGGTGTCCTATCACTGGTCACCACATGAATAGGACAAGGTTCTGATAGTGAAAATACTTAACAGTAATGTTCTGAAATTTTTTTTTAAGAGCTCCTCTTTACCCATAGTAAAGCCACAGAACTTATTTCACTGTATGTTAAGAAGAGCTTCTGAGTTTCTCAAAGGTGAAAATCTCCCATCCCATTTTTAATTTCACACATTGGAAAAGTAAAGGGTGATGTTACTTGCACATTTTAAGGAGGTGAGACTGGGGCCAGGAGTGTTAAGTGTTTATTGACTGTGCAATAATCAATAGCTCAAGCTGCTTAAGCTATCATTGCCAGAAGAAAAAAAAAAAAAGTGGCTTTTTATCCTGCCTTTTGGGCATGGAGAGAGTCAGGGTCACCTGGTGAGTAAGAGCTTTGGTGTGTGCCAGCAGCCCTGGTGCAGCAGCAGAGCCTGGGCTAACAAACCTCTCCTGCAAGTGAGAAGCTGTAGCAGCCACAGCACAGCATTAACGTGACCTTTTGTGTCTGGAGCAGAGATGATGTGAGGCAGGCTGGGCTCAGCTCCTCTTTGCCTGCAGGTGGTACTCTGAGGACCTCCACAGAGCCTGCATGTCCTGAAAATGAGAGTTATAGAGAGCCTACCTAGAGGACTGCTCGTAACAAGGACACCCACAAGGAAACCTGCTAAGGAAGCTTAAAAAAAAAACCAACAACTCTGCATAATTGTATCATCTTAATCACAGGACTGTCCTTTTTTTCCTTCTACCATCCCTGCTCCATATAGTATCCATCTTTCACGTTCTGCAAGCGAGATGGTAGAAGTTAATACGGAAAAAAAATGCACCCCAAAAAATAAGCAGCTCCCAGCAACACATAAACTGAGAGGAAAAATCTTGCAGTCTTATTTTCCTTTTTTAACAATGATTAGCTAAGTGAAAAATGCAATTAATCTTTCCCTAATTGTTTTGTTTTGACATTCATAGTAGCTCTTTTTTAACTGAAACCCAGCATGTATATGTCCTCTGTGGAACAACAGGTTGTTTGCAGGCTTTTTCTTCTTACAAAAATTATACCATCTAGGAAGCCAACATAAAAAAGCAAGACCTTTGCACTTTTCCATTTCTCAGAGAATTGGAAGGAGATCAAAAACACATTAATTTCTGGTTAAGAGAATAAAGTATTATTTTTAATTTAAAAGGGAATTATTCTGGACTTTGACAAATCAGCTTCATAAGGAGGTTTAAATTAAAATAAAGTAAAAAGGAGCCCTCAAATGGCATTTTGTTAAGAAAGAGGTTGACAACGAATTTGAAGAGATTAAATTCAGATTACTATAGGTCTATATGCTAATTATGGAGGTCAGATTAATTATAAGATCCCAAAATATAATCAGGCTTCTTTATTTCAAAGTCATGTCCTCTAAGTTGCCTGATTCAGGTTTTATAATTAAGCTCACCTTGTTAATTCTAGTAAGTGAAAAGAGCTTTGCCCACTACACTGGAAGTAACTAAGGGATCAGTCAGGACTTGTGACTGGGAATATTAGAAATTAGCTTTGAGGGGAGCAAAGAAAACAGCACAAAAAGGAGATCTTGGTCCTTCCATGTCTCATGGGGTCACCAAAGTGGGCCACAGTCCACTAAAATTACTGCTCTTATTGCCAAACTGGCCACAATAGCCTAAAGATCTGAGCATAGTGATCTGAGCCCTGTGCAAGGGTGGGAGGAACAAAAATCAAGCATTCATAAAGTAATTTAAAGAGGAACTAGAATAATAATTAAAAAATATTTTAAACAAGGAATAAATTAGAATAAATATTGAATATACCCATAACATTCAACTGTACTGAACAAGTGAACACATTAAAGATCATGTTTTTCCTGCATTGAAGCAGGTTTCCATGTCTGATAATAGTAACTTTGTACTGCCTCATGAAGAAACTGTTGATGATTGTGTGGTCAGAATTGTCCTTCTGATTTTTTTAGGCAACTGAAATACTGTGACTCAGTTTATGAATATTATTTAAAATAAAATACCCACTGAAGCAAGATGAAGATAAATATATTAGTAGCAGAGCTTCACTACAAAATACAGCATTACATTTGGTATTTGGGCTCTCTTATGATCCCCTGTTGTGAAACATGCACAACGTCCTCTGCCTCTAATCACACACCAGGGTGCCATAAATCCAAAGCATCAGGAACATGCTGCAAGATCATTATTTCTCCAAATAAAAGCAGTGTGAATATATAGAGCCACCTTCCCTCAGTCTGCAGTTAAACCCTTCTATGCACCACAAACCTGACTTATAAAATGTGTCCTTTGAACTGGGACACTGAGTGCTAATGATAAATAACAGGTTCCTGTAAATTCTAAGAATTGGCTACTAGTCACGAAAACGTTGATTAAATTTGGTTTAGCATTCATTAACCTGGCACGATGTATAGAGTCAAATGCAGGGAAAACCTTTCATTAGCTGCAGTTCAGCTTCAGGTGTCATGCCCAGTCGAGCTGCTTGCCCACCTCCTCCTCTCCAAGGCCACAGCTCTCCTTTGGAGCACTTCTGAGGGGAAACCATTTCCCAGACTAAGTCTACAAATTGCTTTCAAGCTGCCTGTCCTCCCTCTGGAGTCATTAACAGCTAATTAATACTTGGTCTATTTGTCATCTTGTCTGCTTCTCTCAAATAATCAATTTATTTAAAAAGGCCATGTCCTAGCACAGACTGACAAACCCTGCTCTTCAGAATATGCAGATCACCTAGACGTGGTCTCAATGTCAGTAGTTGTTCTTTAAGAACAAATACTGTAGAAACTGCAGGAATTTTGGATCTGCACACGGAAGATATGCAGCTTATTGTAAAGGAACAGCCAGCCTCTTTCCGGTAATGCTGCTATAAATTTCAGATTCATCAGTTTGCAGATGACAGCATGGAGCCCACAGAGATATCTTTTAAATAGTTTAATATAGAAGAGAGTTGAATTATTCTCAGTATTCCTTTATGAGTGTAAAAAATAAAATTTTAAATTGAACTGTTGACAGGACGTTTTTCTCTGACGTCACAGCACGATTATCAAAGAGTAGTTGAAATGCTGATATTGAAAAAAAGCCTCTGAAATATATATATAGGGGAAATCCTCACTGCCTGAAGTAATGTCAATGCCCAGCAGGCAGCTCAGCCTCACGCAGCTGCTCACTCCCTCTGCAGGGGGATGGGGAAGAGAACCAGCAAGGTAAAGTGAGAAAACTCATAGGTTGAAATAAAGTCCTCCTTGTTTCCCAGTTGTTTTTATTGCTGAGCGTGACACCATATGCTCTGGGATATCCCTCGGGTCAGCTGTCCCATCTGTGTCCCCTCTCAGCTCCTTGTGCACCCCCAGCCTCTCGCTGGTGTGTGGGATGAGGAGCAGGAAAGGCCTTGGCTCTGGGTAAGTGCTGCTCAGATATAACAGGAAACATGCCTGTATTATCAAAGTGATTTTCAGGACAAATCCAAAACACAGTCCCATACCAGCTCTTATGAAATAATTAACTGTATCCCAGCCCAAACCAGCACAGGTAACATTGTGATAACATGTACTATTAAGGGGAGCAACTTTGAGGATTACACATTATTTGAAAAGGGATAAAACATCATTCATCCAGGCTAGCAAGACATAAAATTAATGAAAACACTATTAATTCTAGAGCAAGGTAAAGACTGACTGAAGTCTTCATCAAGACAGCAGTCAGTCTGGCAGTGCCATACCTGCAGGTACATGAGGGCAATACCTGTACTTAGAGAGATAATGCTTACAGAGCATTACAACCTTCACCTACTGCTATTGCAGGACATCTGGAGATAGAGGGGAAACTTAAGCAAATGCAAGTCTTTGCAAAGCTGTTCAGTGCCAACTGTAACAACCAGAACATCTCTCTGGTGCACGAGTGGAGAAAAAGGATGGGGCTGTCTGAATCCACAGCAGTTGCAAGCCCAGCATTAACCCAGTATCGCCTGTGGATCAGTATGATAGAGGATAGATTTGTCTCTCTAGACTGTAGCAAGCATTTCTAGTCCAAAATTCTACAGAAGCAGATGTTAAAGGAAGTGAGAAGTACTGTTGTCCATTACCAGACAGACACCCTCTATATCATCCTTACTTTCTCCCTTCTTTCTGTATCCTGCCTACTCCTCAACTGTGCAGGTCCAAGAGTAAAATGGTGTTCCTTAAAAGCAGAACAGAAAGCTTTTGTCTGGTCCATTGTGCTGTGCTGCACTTTAATTCAGGCTTTGGAGGCAATGCACGACTGAGAAAGCAGTGTGGGAAAGGGACTGGAGCCAATGGGCACTGGAGCTACACTGACAGAGTTGCCAGCAAGGATATCTGTGAAATGATGGCTTCACTCTGGCTGCCCTTAGCAGTTAACTAATATTTATTTGAGTGGAGCAAATGAGACACAGCTGTATGCAACGCTGACATGCTAAGAAAGCAAACCAGTTTGGGCAATCCAGTCATTTAACTCACTAATCATGTTCAACTGAAACATTCCCACAATGAGTTCAGAATGTACCACACTGAAACCTGTTTTTAGCACAAGCTTCTAGAAATGCAGTTTTATAGTCTGTCTTATTACTAGAGTGGTCCCAGCTATTCCCAATTACTTCCAGAAAGATCTCACATTTTTAATATTTTCTCAAAGATATCTAGATCATATAGCTAAAATTCCTTCATAGTTTGAACTCTGCAACTCAGCACAGGCTTTTCTGTTCAAATAGCTACAGGAGACCTAGACAAGGCTCGCTCACAGAAGCAGATGTCAGCTTGCACCTATTAGCAGCAAGGGCAGTATTAAGATGAACATATGTTTGCATATTAAAGATGTTACAGCATCCTTTTTCTTGGCAGTAAGATTATACTTTTGCAAATACCACTGACAGAAGAAACATCTACTGAACCAGTAAGAATCCTATGAACAATATTCCATATGCCAGTAGAATGACATCTAAATTGAGGAAAAGGTTGCATATGGCCATCAAGGCAAAATTAGCTACAACCAAAGGTTAATGAAATAATACACTCACTTAATTTTACAGCTTCTCCTGAGAGTTAACAAGGCTTTATTTCAGAAGAAATAGAGAAAGAAATATATATGTTCCTCTCTTTGCCTTTCACTGTGCATTTTGGTTGAAGGTTGAACACTACTTACGATGATATTATACTAGGCACTCTTAGGGAGAGCTTGAAACATTAACAATAAAGTTTATGCCCTTTCTAACTTCCTTTTCTCTTTTTAATGATAGGAAGAAAATGTCAGTTGGAGACCTATTTCCTTTGAGTTAGCCTATGCTGAACATTTAGAAGTAGTCTGAGTAACTCCAGCACAGACCTTCATTATTTATTTGACAGCTGCAGTCAGAGCCTGAACTAAGGTCATATCATGGTATGCCCTGTGCCATCATAAAGTGAGGTAGAAGTGTCTCTGGCCAGAGAGTTTATAGGCTAAATTTGGGCTATAATCTGACAGGTCTTTTGACATTTAAAAAAAGTCTAATTTCAATGGAACTTCTTGGGTTCCAACAACTTGGGTACAACTTTTTGTACCTGATAATATCAGGAGCCTGGTGTAACCCCAAGAAAGTTTGTGCTCTGTGAAAAGTGGGTGAGCCTTCCTTACACAGCACTCAGCTCAAACTGGTGAGAAAACTACTTCCAAGGCCTGGCTACAGGGACACCAGGCTGGACATGTCCTCTTGACTGTGGCAGGCAGTCAAAAGTGATTGAGCACATATGGATAATATGATGCCACCTTATTCCCAGGAAGTTGTACAATTTGTGTAGCTGACAGTCTGTGCCTGCTTTGTGGACATAACAGACAAGTGACTGATGAGCACAGCAGAACAGACAGTCACGGTGCCACATGTGGGCAAGAACAATTTGAATTCAACATAAACATCATGGAGTTCAAGGAAATCACACTTCTATGGAATATGCAGAAAATTAAGTAAGGGTTGAAGTCTGAAAACCTCATCTTTTCCTTGAAAGGGAAAAAGCAGAAAAATAAAAAAAACATTTCTCAATAATAGCCAAAGTTCCCAGAATTTTATTTTCTCATGATCTGATTATATATCAGAGGAAATTCATAGTCTGGGAAAAAAGTAATGACATCCTCTGTCTATATCAAAACTGAATATATCAAATTACTTTTGTACTCCATTATTCCAATTTTGGAATGGTTGACCCACAGGATCCAAGATACCAGAGGAAATATACACAATATATAGTTAGGACTCCCAACAGACTCGAGCAATATTGACTGTCACCATTAGCATCCAATGATTACAAAGATAAAGCAAAAATCTCTTTGATATATTTTTTGGTTTTTTAAATCTAAAATTAAAAGAGTTGAATAATAAATAGCAATATCTACACTACAAAACAAAACCCAAAGAGTATTATTTTCCATTAGGACTATTTAATTTCTGACTCTTATCCTCTGCTGATAAAAGAAAGTACTATGGCTCACTACACTCAGTGCTCAACCCAATGATTTTAGGAGATATTAAAGTCAGCCTTATTTTTACATGCAGGCTTTCACATCTTGAAAAGAACTTTTCATTTCAGTGGTATTGAATCTTTAAAAGGGTATATGCTGCACATTTCACAAGAAATTGTTTTCCTTCAGTGTTTACAGAAGTCAGACGTGGTTAAGAAAATACGCAGACTGATTAAAAGGAAGTTGCTGAAAATTAACTACTCAGAGATGTCCCCTGCAAATCTGATTTGACTTAGATTTGTATGCCAAAATAGAAAAATTCTGGCAGGACACCTATGAATCATTTTTATTGTCATCCACTTGAACCTTTAAATAGAGTTATTATACTCTTATAGAAAAATAAAGACTGAACAAAGTTATTACCCAATGACTGTACATACTGTAAGCATTTAGCTTTCCCCCCTACTTTGTTCGGTCCTCAGATTGATATTAAAAAAAAAAAAATTTAGCTTGGGCACAGCAGAAAATCCCAAAAAGCTAATCTGAGAAAGGTCAATTTTTTTTTTTTTTTCAATTCTAGTGAAGATTGAAAAGTACTTCCAATTTTGGTATATTATTAAAGACAGCATTCTACTGCAAGAAAATTGGGATTCCAAAAAGGAATGTTGCACACTGGGGATCTGACACTGCTTAATGATTGGGGGATTTCTCAGTGAAATTGTATTTAACCCATCTCACTGTACTAACCTGTACTCTCTGCTATTGTAGAGGTACATCTTCACCTAGATTTATTTTTTTCCGAGACTGGCATTCCCATACCTCAAACTTCACTATACCCATTTATAGTAACTCCCTCATCAGAAGACTTGTGGGATTTTAAAATTCAAACAACTAGAGCATAGAAGTTTTATTATCCCCCAAAACACAGTTGAATAGCTACTGTGATTTGACAGATGCCTTTCTATTTTAACTGGGTCCTAGTGCTCTGAAGAAGCCTCAGAATTGCCAGGTGTAAGAATCATGATGGCAGATGAATACACATTAATAGCCCAGCTAATTTAACTATTTTTTTTACTAATGGAGCTACATCCAACAAGGCAAAGGCCTGAGTCAAGAGTGCACCAACAGGCTGCCCACCCTAAAGACCATGCAGCCTCCTCTCTGTGTAACATCTCTGCATCTGCATCCTCATCTTCCCTGGCCCCAGAAGCTCAGTGGCTTGTGCTCAAAGTCTGCTCCACTTTGGCAGTTGTGCAACCTCAGATCAGATCAGCTGAGTGAAATGATGAGAAAGAGCAACAAGAAGCCCCATATGAAGCTCCCATCCACCAGCCCCCATCCAGTGTCTCAGGAGCTGCTCTTGTCCTCAGTCCTTGCCTCATCCCTGCTGTTGGTTCAATGCAGGTGTAGGCAGCTGCCTCTCTCTCTCTTTGGTTTCTTGACCTGAATTCAGCTGTACATTATCACCATCATTTTTGGGTCTGTCAGCTGTATCCCTGCTCACTGAGGTCACTGCTCTGCCTGCCTTGATGCTGCCCATGGCTCCTGGCTCACCTCCCTTTGCAGAGCCTTTCTTGGTGCTGTTCCCTGACACCCCGTCCATGAAACAAATGCAAGTGATTCCTCACTTCCCGTGCCAACAAGAATTCTCATTTCATTAGAAAGAGTTCATTAAAACCTAAAGGAAAATCTGCTCTGTTTTTCACTCAAAACATCCTTCAAGATTCTACTGACAACTCCAGAAAGGAGGACAATTATTGTATTAGTATTATGGAACTGAACTTGGAAGTGCAGAAAACTTCATTTCACACACAACAATCTACTATTACAGAATAAATCCATTTGTTGTGATGACAAATTATCCTGGACTTCAGCTCGGAGGCTTAAGATTGCCAGTTTGCACAGTCTCCAGAAGGAGGGACCTCCAATCACTGCTGTGCCATAAGGGGGCTGACAGCAGGCAGCAGCTTTACCCATTTCACAGTGAATGCTCCACCTGTTCTCAGACTTTTCTTGACAGAGAGGCACCAGCAAGACTGAGGTAGTAGATTGCCAGAGTTTGCAAATGAAGGAACATCTTATTTAATTCCAAAAGAAAGATATTTTTGTAAAATTACCTCTAAATGCACTTGAGGTAATATTTTGACTCCCGTTAAAAGCAGCCACAGAATTCTGTCAGCTTGGATAGAAAGAGAACTGCAGCGACAGTAAAATCTATTACAGTTCTTCAGAGCAGATGCTTTAGTAGAAGTAACTTTTAAAACTATATCATAAGGTCTACTCTCAGTTACATATATCATCTTCCTGACATTATTGCTCTGAACAGAGCTCCTCAAATGCAAACTGTGAGCGTTTTTAAAATGTGATTCTTTGTTAAGTAATAAAGTTTTAAAGCAAATTTGAGTGTTATAACAGTTATTTAAAACCCAGCACATTTTGCAGAACATTTTCACTCATAAATCAGCAGTCAAATCTTTTTTTTTCCAATAGTGATGAATGAAACTGGTCAAAAATTGCCTAAATTTGTCATAACTGCTGGTGTCTGAGGCTCAGCTCAGTGTTGTGACACTTGCATTTGCTGAGCACAATATGGAACAGCTAATGAAGGCACAGATACAATTTGCCTTGTGTGCTGAACAGCTCCACTACATACATATGCTGCTTTTAAAATAGGATATGATCCCCATAAAGTTTTTAGGGAGCTCTGAGTACTCTGGCACAGTGCATACATCCGTCTGCTCTCATTGTCCTCTGATGCTTTGGCTCTTTTACAAAGGTTCTCAGAAAGGCCATAGTTCACCTTCTAACATGAAATTTTCTTACACACCAGAGCTAATTGTTTGTCAGATTATGTGAAAATCAGTATAGTTTACAGAGCTGATTGATGAAAGGTGTTGATTAATGAAATCTGAGTTGGATGCTCCTCAGATTTCAAAAGAATCTGGATTATCCCAAGCAGAGTCACTGTAATTAGGAACATCATCTCCAAGTCTCAAAATGGTGAATATAATTCACTTTTCACTCAAATATTGATCTGGGATTACATGAGTAGACCATATTTCTTTTAAAAGAGTGGAAATTACTGGACTGTATAGAATTGTGATGAAAGTTGAATTTCATTAAGATGCTGCAGTATGAAGTTGATTTGACCTACTGTGTAGATAAAAATCTAAAAACAAGAATATAATCACAACTTTGTTGAGAAGAGTACATTAGCATAGTTTTGATTTTTTTTTTTTAAGTGTTCCATTGTCCAAAAACTCAGTCAAATAAAACTGTGTAAGACTTATGAAATGCACAGCCTATTTTGGCAGGAATTTTTCAAAACCAAGTTATTGAACATCAATCACTACCAAATCCCACTAGCATCAAGAACTTTTAAAAAGTTATAACTATGACTAATTTAATAACTGTATGACATTTTTCAGAAGATAAGTTACCTAGATGAAAATATCCTGAGATGTAATCAAAGACAAGTTATAAAATGTGCTCCCATGTGCCTTTTGAGCATGAGACAATTAGAATAAATGACAGGAAAATGTTTGCCTCATTTATCACTGAAAACATTCTGCTACTACAATAAAGATGAAACTGTTCAGAAGATTATGTGAGACAAAGTCCTGTAAAACTTGGTGCAAAATTAAAAAAAATTAATTGAAAAGTCATACATGAGAGTGTTTTTCAAGGTAAAGCAGTCTCTTGAGATCTTATTAAGGCTGAAAAACCCAGATATTTGCATGAAGTCAGTAAGCACATTCTGTTATATTTTATCACAATCACACTAGTAAGAGCTACTCCTGAAATTTTATACAACAAAATCAAGAGATGTGTCTTTAAAGGTCCAAGGGGTAAATGGAAATATAATTAATTTGTAAGACTGTCACAGCTTGATGGAAAGTGTCCTACAGTAAAAATGTTTCTAGTACTTCTCTCTCAGCTATGTTCCTAAACAATAAAAAATTAGGTTTTTAATTATATTTTAAAAAATAAAACAATATTTCAGTTCACTTGGAACTTTATTATCTTTCCAACTGATATCTTTACCTAACATTTGCACACTGGTCAGAAATGAAATAAAATTTGAATACGTAATAAAACAAATATTAGAATTGGTAATAACAATACATGGTTTCAACAGTGGAAGTGTCTGGCAGCACGCCTTTGATGGACACATTACAATTTTGCAACAATTTAAGGGGTTTTGCTTTTTTTTTTCCCTCCCCTTGATATTCACCTGTGATTTGGCAATTGAAAGTCTAAGTCTGTTCAGGTTCTCAAAGAAAGCTGTGGAAGGACACTGTGTTTTATTTTCAGAATAGGAGTGGATGGGGCTCAAAAGAATATTCATGATACAATTCACATTCTCCCAGGCCAGGTCTGCTTCTTTTTCTAAAGCATTCAGAGCTCTGTCTGGCTTGAGAAATGACAGCCAACATGCTTGAACTGCAAAGAATTCTCATTTTTTTTACTCTATATCAGGCCCTGAGACCTTTTGACTACATTGGATCTAATGCAAGACTTACTGTATATAAGGCCAAGGACAGTCTCTTTAAACAGAATTAAGTTCTGTTGGTTCAATTGTCTTATGCCTAAGTCAGCAGAACAAAGTATTCAGTGTGAAGAGAGACAAAAAATACATTTTTTGACTGTTAAAATAGTTATTCACTTCTACCAGGTGTTATCAACTTATCTGAAGCAGTGGTAACAAAAAAAACCCAAGACTGAACTACCAGAATTGGTTTTTTTCAGAAGTCCTCAAGATGCTCAAAGTTTTTCCAAGTAAATCCAAAACCTACAAAGGAGTGGGAACTCCTGCCAAAATAGACTGCACTGAGTCTCTGTTGAAATGAGCCATCAGGGTTTTTTCATTAGTAAAATTAGTCTTATCTCAAAGATTCACTTTCAGAAAAGAGAGGACTATATTTAGTTCTAGTTCTGAGTCAGTGACTGTCACTCTCTCTCATTGTATTGAGGAGAAGCCTATTCTTCCATTCTTCCATTCTTTTGTCTTGCTCCTTGCAAAACACTGACAAGCTGAGTGGGAAGCAGCAGCCAGAAAAGGAGGGGGGGAGGAAACCAAACCAAAACACAACAAAAACCTTCCACAAAAAACCAAACTCACAAAAAAACCCCACAGGGTAAGGAGCATTTTGGTCTTGGCTTAAAATCTCGGGGGCAGTGGAACACATTTGCCTTGGAGAAACTTGCTCAGTGAGATCTTAGTCAAACAAGCAGTTAAGAACAGCGTGATACCAAGATTTTGTTCAAGCAGAGCCCCCTCAGTTGCTTCACTGCTTGCAAAGAGCAGCCAAACGAGACTTCCAGCTCACATGTGAAGGAATTGTCTCAGGTTCTGTGGCTCTGCAGCAGTCAGGACTCATCTTTGCCCAAAACTCATATGGGTAGAACAGAATTTGGTTTCTGTTATCGAACTGGAGCCTTAGGGAATGACAAAGGTTCTCTCCAAGTGTATTACTACCGGCTTCAGAGGAGCAATAAAAGGAAGGATAAACCTGACTTATTGTCATCAGTTATGATGGGGGCAGTGCCATTCTCATCTGCAGCACTTGAATCACAACCCTTCACATGCTTTCCATCTCCTGAGGAAGCAGGAGATGACTCTTATGACAAAGCACTGTTTCATTTTAATCCACTACCTGTGTCCTGAGATGAAAATGATCAGTCAGGGTAGCAGACCATAACCAGAAAGCAAGGAGTTCTAAACACAGTAAACAGATTGACAGGCTAATAAATAAAATAGCTATATCCTAAGCCTCTTTCAAGCAGTGGGATACAAAACCCCTTCTTATTTTGGTTGTCCTTGCCCTGAATTTTTTAAAAATCCATCTCTGCAACAGAAAAAAAAATATTGCCATCAATGTAACCACAGCAGCAAATCTTTTCTGGCCAAGGAAAGACAAGAAGATCTTAGATTTCCTGCAAGCTTCTTGCACTGTAAATGAGGCAATTTTGAATTCCCACAAGTACAGTGATGAATATGGGGATATTGCATTTATATTTGTATATTACTCCCTATAAATCAGATGAACAGTGTCTGATCCCTCACTGCTGATGTACCTGGTACTGTCACTTCCATCTGTGCCTCAGCTGTTCCTTCAATACTGAAAAATCTAGTGTGACTGTGACAAGTTCCTTACGGATTGCAAAGACATCATTCACACTCCAAAATCAAGGAATTGCAGTGCATAATCTGCTGCTGAATGACTTCTGGCACTTTAGTATGTACCTGAACTCTTTTATACTCAACTTGTGTGTCCATAAGTAACATACCATGAGGACCATTGGAAAGGCAGCCCAAAAATATCACAAAACAAAACCAAGTATAATGAAATGAGAAATCTTAAAATTCACACCCAGAAAAAAGAAAGAAAATTAATTTTGGGAAAAAGGTAGTAATATTTAAAAATTCAATAAGATGAGCAAACACATGAAAACACATTTTAAAAAGTTCTTGTCAAAAAAAAGCACAAATCCTGCAGCATTTACCAGCAGCTACCACACTGTGGCATCCTATGATAACACAGTATGTGACTGTGTGCTCAAAGAAATTAACTTTCAGAACAGAAGCACTTCTGATAATCTAGTGCAAGATATGTGGATAAATGTTGGCCTTTCAACAGCAACGACCATAAAACAGTAGACTTTTTGTCTCTCAGAAGGCTGCTTAAATTATTGTCTTTTACTTAAGGAAGGGCATTTAATCCATAACCTTTGCAGTTATCCATGAAACATTTCAAAGTTCTCAAAGCAAAAAAAAAAAAGTCTAAGGTATTGACAATAAAAAAATTGCTAATTAGAAGGAAATGGAAAATGGAAACGGAAAGTGACTGTCCATGTAAAGTTCATTTGGCTCTACTGAGTTATTCCAGTCCTTTAGTGGTATAACAGTATTCATGATATTGTCAAGAGATTTTATTTTAAAAAAAAGTAAGTACTTGGTTTTATATTTGTAAAAGGAGAACTTATAAACAATGTAGAAATATTGTTGCATTGGTGACAGAGAAGTCACCAATATTCGAGTACATACTTAATGGTAGATGTTGAATGGTGCTAGAATAAATTGAAAATCTTCTGAAATTATGCAGCACAGCTCCATTAATACATAAAGATTTCATCATGATTAATGGCAGTATAATGCATACTCAAGGAATGAAAAATAATTTGTCTCACATAATGGGTTACCACCTTGTCAGCTGAGGAGACTCAATTTTGCTGTGACCTTCCAACAAATGCAGTCACAGGTTCATTAGCCACATTCTTAGTGTGACCTAGAAAAATACAATGGAAATCCAATTTTTGAAGTCCGTTACAAAATGTTTTTCGATTTCTGGGCTGAATGAAATGATGGGATGAGTATATATTGGAACAGGGGACTGAGCAGTAAGAACCGCCCTGTTCAATTGGTTTTTCATTCAGGCATACAGGGCTATCAGTTGTTCCAGATCATTCCTTTTGTAGCACAGAAGAGACAAATACCTATGTACACTTCCACTTTTAACGGAATGGTCTTACTTTATTGTAAGCCAGCTGACAAAATACTGGGTTTTGTGAGCTTTCAGAGGAGTTTGAATGTGTAGAATCTCCTTACACTTCAACACAGCAAGTCTAAAAAAGCCACAACCCAAGTCTTTTGTTACAGGTAAAGGCTTGAAGGCTGGATAATTTGTTCAAGTGGGGGGTATTGTTATCTCAAGTGCTGTAGATGGTTATCACAGACCCAGGAATTTGTTATCTCAGCCAGAAGAAAATTACTTTCTTTAAAATGGCTCATCTCAGCTATCATACCTAATGCAACGTGGATTAAGACAAGGAGGGCTGACTAGAGGAGGAGAAGCACAGCTAGATCTGCCACCAAGAGCTCGGAAATGTGACATGGCACACTGTACATGTGCTGTGAAGTAGCAGTGTGGCAAGCTGGTTAGCCTGAAAAATAGAAGCATTTTTCCCCGAGGTCTGCTTGACATCACATCATGAATAGCTATTAAATTGCTTTTACGTTTATTCAGTGCACTCAGCAGGTAATAACACAGAAAGGATAAAAGATTATAAGCCAAATTAGACACAATGGTCCTTCTCTCAACGTGTGAATGACTCTCTGAAACTTCCTATCAGATGAAGTACAAGGTCACTGAAAACTACCCCAGCCAGCTTTGAACATAAACTTGGGTTCAAAGCAGTGCAGCTCCAAAGATGAGATGCTTTGCTCAGACTAATAAAATATACACACTTGGTATCACTTCACTGCCTCACACACAGTTGTACTGACTTAAAACCTCAATCTCCAGTGGATGACAATTTCCTCACAGATCCTGATTTCAACACATCCCTTTGATAAACCAGAGGCAAAAATCATACCCCAAGAACCCCTCACCCAGGCCCCCAAAACGATGAAGTTTGAGTGAATTAGAGAAAATTTTTACAATGGTACAGAAAAATGTCCAAAAACCTTACTAAGCACTGGGAAAAGTTAACTCAAGTATATACCTAAACCATAAGTTACCATGTGTTTTGGGTTTTATTGTGCCAGCTGGGGTAATCACAGCCCCAGAGCTGGTCCCATAATGATCATCAGGGCAGCTGCTTCAGTGTTGGGATCTGCTCTGATTATTAAAGCTCAAGCCATAACCCTTCTGTTCTCCACACAGACAATAACGTGATCTTGAGGGGAGGATATGTTACATTGACACCTTTTGCCCATACATAGAGAAGATGACTCCTGGCAAGTTTTTCTCCACTTGTTATATTCACTATACCCCAGTTAATGAAGGTTGGACTTTTCAAAGACATTCAGAGGTCTATAAAGCCTAGGGAAGATTTTGAGAAGTTGCCAAAATCAATTGTCTTGCCAAATTTAATTCGTCTGAGAGGTGTTTCTTTGAGTTTCATCCTCTTACCTTCTCTCATTCCTTAACTTTCTTCCCTTATGTTTCAAAAGTTTTTTGTATTCATTGAACAATTGTATATCTTTTAAATCCCTTCCAGAGTCTCTAAATCCAAAGGAAAAAAAAAAATAGTCACCCCAAATCTTTAGCTCAGAAAAAGATTTCTCAAAGATCTAAAACCCAAAAATTTGGTAGAACTATATTTCAGTCATCAGTTCAATATGGCCACATTCTCCTATTCATGGTCAGTGAAAACTGTCTTCAAATTATCTCATTGATTAAAAAAAATAAATCTGAAATGCAATCAAGAATATATAGATTCAAGCAGCAGCAGATCTCTCTCTGAATTCAGACATTTTGCCCCAACCACTCTAGGGGATTTCTTCTTTCTAACTTTATTGTTGTTTGGTGTTTGTGTGGTTGTTTTGTTTGTTTTTTTAAAGTAATCAACTTGATTTATAAGCCTGAATTCTAGTGCATACATAAAAGCATTATGTATAGTCAGAAAAACAGGAAATTTAATTCTTTGCAGTTCCCCTTTATCTATTACATTAAAAAAACCCCAAAAACAAAAGCATAGCCACAGATACAGTTACACTAACTCTTTCAATGTTGAGAAATTCAGAAAAAAACTCAAGTAATGACACAAAAAAACCCCAAAACAGGTTCAAGACATGATTTCTCTATCAGAAAAAGGGATCTGAAAACAATCAAAAATACATTAGGGTGGGTGACATGTTCAGTAAATGGAAGGCAAGACAATTCCTGTAAATCATCATGATGTGGTAGATTAAATTTAAAGCTACCCAGGATGTGGACAACAGTCTGTCCTAGCTGGGTTATTTAGATTGACATCAATTAAGACTGTATATTTGTTTTTTCCTTTTTGTCCTATAATATGTCATATCTTTCTGATAAGCTGGGTTTTTTTCAGTGGGGAAGAAAGAAATAATCATAATGATCCTGTCTGGAAGAAACATTCTACCCTGGTCAAAACTGCACTTCTAAGAGAATATTTCTTCAGTTAGCTCAAGAAATTTTCTATTTCACTGACTTCATCTCAGAGTAAGCAAATAAAGTTCAGCAAAACAGTAAAATTTTAAAGCTAAGATACCACTTTAAAAAATATTGTGGGGAAGGGAGCACATGCACCATAGAACAAAGCAATCTTCCAGTGTTTATTGTCAGAGAAATTTAAGTATCCATAAAGGACCTAAGACTACCTTGTGGCTGAGGTGAAACAATCAGGTTCTAAAATAGTCAAAGTAATGGATCTCCTCCTTGGGTTAAAGTAGAGCTATTCCAGTGGCAGCGCTAGGGGAACCCAGAGGACATTTTGTTTCCTTTAAGGGAGCTGAAGTTTAGCACAGCACAGAGCCACAGCCTGAATGCTCATATTGGTTTGGTTTAATCTCATTCACCAAACCAGTACTTATTTATGTCAGGAGCTCATCACTGTTAACAGACAAAATAAAGTGTTGGTATTTGATAATATTGTCTCAGCACAGTCAAGGTGACACAGCAGCAGATCTCTGCCCAGGCAGAGCACTTTTATTAGGGGGAAATGAAGAAAAGATGTGCCAATGACCTTTGTACTGCCTTTCTCAATCATTCAAGACCAGGCACAATTTTACCTGAATGAGACAGAATTTTGTGACTTGTCCTCTGTAAATTCTAGGCAATACAAAATAGCCAAGAACAGAAGGAGAGCATAGGAAATGCCCTAAACAATCAGTAAAAATTATTTTCTAAGAAGGATTTCTGTTCACTCAGCATGGTATAAGTCTCACTCTCTTTTTAGTCAGTGCTATCGTAATAAAGCCTTTGGGTGGCTATAATTCCATCAGTGCTGCTGTAGTGATAAAATGTACTGTCTATTAGTTTAAATTTATTGCCTAATTTTATACAAAACTACTTTTAAAAGTAATGGAGAATGATCAGTTATTTTTATTAAAAAAAAACAACACAAAAAGATGCTAGACTCTAACCTGGAAGACACGTGGATAAGATGACTATCAAATGAGGACAAGAAGGGAATAGGACAACTTAGAAAATTATGAAGGAGTATAGCAATAGTCATGCTCACATTTTCCATGATTTAAAAATGAATTAGAATAGTACTAACTGTGAATAACAAATCTGGATTCCACTGCATCATCTTGGGAGATTCATAGCAAATGTTATTTCAAAGTCACTGCCTGTAGAGAATACAAACTTTTTATTTAGTCCATGTATCATATGATTTAATAGAGCAAAACAATATTACCAAGATTTGGGCTAGTATTATTTAATTACCTTAAAATTATACATGAATGGAAAGTTAAAAAGAAAATTAGGATACATTTCTACATGACTGTCATTGATTTTCCTGCTGAAAACAGGAAGTCTCTTTTCAATATTCCTAAAAAAAAAAAAAAAAAAAAAAAAACCACCAAAACCTAAAATCTTTATCTGAAACATTAATAGACACATGCAAAGCTAACCAGACAGAACAGGATTTTCTTATGTGCTGTTCATCTTGGATCTGCCCATGCTAATCACTGAAACTGATGGCAGAAAGAAAAATGTTCCTTAAGATGGTTCAACAGCAAATAATGGGCCAAATATTTGCAAATTCAGCTCTTCAAACTAAAGAATAAAATTCTGGAAAAGGTATTTGCTATTTAAAAAAACAAACAAACAAAGAAAAACAACCCCAAACAACAAGAAAACACTAAGTTTACTTTGTGGTTAAGACTCAATTCTATGCACTATAAAACAAAGCAAAGCTTTGTGGTCGAGCCTTCTGAAGATATTGTTTAGTGATCATACATCCTTAACTGCATTAGTGGTAGCTTATACATCCATGGATGCCTGTTGCTACTTAATTTTAAAAGGTTTCTAATCTTGTAATGAAGCTGTATTTTTGACCAGCCACAAAGCAGAATCTGATTTGAGCATCATAATGTAATTAATCATGGATTTTAGTGTCTCATTTGAAATAATTTATTCAGATTTGAGAAATACACGGCACGTCTATGATTGCATTACATAAAAAGCAAATAAACTACATAATTGAAAATTAACCACATGGATTATTTATCATAAAACGGAATTACTTGGAGATCAAAGACTGGTCCCAACCAGCTTGCAGTTTGTCTCTTGTTTGGTCACTTGCAGCTGTAAAACAAGAGACTGAAACTCTGCTGCTTGATTTTTAACTACTTTAACAGTGCTTGGAAAGTGATTGGAAAAGTTGGGTCAATCACACTCAAGACTCAAAATGGGCTTCACATTTGGTGGGCAAATAAAAGTATTACAGTGCAACCTATAATCTTATGAGTCTTCATAGACTGCTAAAGGAATAAATGAAAAAAAAAAGAAAAAGAGAGGAACTGTATGGCCTTTGGAAATGTACAGTACAGAATATAATTACTCTGATTTCCACCTGGAGATTTTGCGTCTGAAAGATATCAGGAGTAGTAATATTTTGGTGTATTGTTTCTGAAAGCACTCTCTACTGTGTTATCCAGCCAGTCATCACCCAGGGCTGCTCCCAGTGAGTTCTTCCCTCCACTCTGTTCTCATGTCTACACTGTAGTCCCCCCTGACTACAAAACCTTGCCTCATAAACACAATAAAAGGATAAAACAAATGTTTTTTGGCATATCTTCTCTCCCTTGTTCAGCTGAAGAAAAGGAGTAACAGAATGGTTTGGTGAGCACCTGGTGTTCAGTCATGGTCAACCCATCACAGTCTTTTTTCTTGTCCACTTCTTCCCCCTACCTTAATAGATACATCTCCTTTCTTACTTCCCTGCTTTCTATGTCCTTTCAGTCTGTCAGTCAGCACAACCTTTCCTGACACATTCTGACCTTTGCAATTCATCGATAAAATAACATTTTCTGACTCCAAATAATTTCAACGTAAAACCATGCTCCATTTAAGTGGAAGGAACTGGGCTATCCACATCAATTTTGTATAATGTGTTCTGCCAAATTAGTCAGTGAATATCATGACATTATACAGAAAAGGTCTATTTGGTTTCTATGAAGCCATTTATCAGCCATACTATAAGGAACAATATATCAATAATGTGGTGCCACATGAGCAAGTGTGGCAGAAGTTTTATCCCTTCACTTTTGTGTAATTTCACAGTGCATAAAGATGAGATAATCTGACCCTTGAGAGAATAGTGCCTTCATGCGAACATATGCACTGAAATCATCTTGTCAGACTATCACCCAAAACTAGAGGTAAGTAGATTTTAAGTATTACTAGTTTGCCTTTCAATTCTGAAAGTACCATCAGTTTTTTCACCAATGTGTCAGTCAGCACAAAATCCCAGTACTCATTTGATGTATTAAATTCTTACAGGGAGCTGTCCCACACTACCTGTTCTTGGCCCACTGTTCTCCCCTTTAATTCATCTTCTGCCTATGACCTCAAATTTGTATCTCCTCCAAATATGCAGAACACCTAATTGTCTCAGTTTACACCTGTTGTATCTGGAGCTTACTAAATGAAGAAAAATTATTAAGGTGTCCATACTTCAGCTGTTTTGACTGTCTGTACAACAAAGATAATTCCGTGACTGACATTATATTTAAACAACTCTCACACTGGTTCATGTGTCTTTGTGTGTTCTTTTTCAAGCATTATTAAAGATTTGATTGCATGCCATATGAAACCTTTGGGAGAACTATTGTCCAATATCTGACACTTCATCATTCACCTAAAAAGAAGGATTCCAAAGCCACTCAAAGCAATTGCCACTGTGCCCTATGCAATTGTGCTGCTCAGTTGATGTGGACAATTATGAATTTCCTAGTAGACCAAATTCTCTCCCTGAAGCTCAGTGAAATGTGTATCAGGATGCAAGGCAGAACAAGCATAGAGAGGTGTAAGTCTGAACAATTTATACCTTTCAAAAATATATATTCAGTGAAAGGCCTGAGAGGAAGGTCTTATGAAAGGTAAATTAAATATATTACCTTTCACTACTTTGCTTTTATTCTGTGCGGAAAAGCTGTCATTTTATCAGGATGAAAAAATAACGCAAGAATATACGTACTAAATTTGAAAGTCAAACTGAAATCTAGTGGATTTTGTATGCTCATGAGTTCAAATAATTTTTTCCATCTGTTTTGATGCTGACTGATACTGAATAATCTAAGTGAACAAAAACTTCTCACAAGTTGCTGAGCACCTTGGAGCTTTGTATACTTGAATACTTCCTTTATGACCTTTGACTATGGTATTATAGATGAAAGTTTTGGTAAGGAATTAAGAGAAACAAGCAAATGATTAAAAGAACCAACCCCAATTTGCATTTGGAAAGGCCAAGTGATAAATACTGAGGTCTTTAGTTCCTATGTGAAATTCAAGGCTTCAGAGACTGAAGTAGCAGACAGAGTTTTAGAACATCTTCAAAATGTAATGCCTTTCTCAGTGTTTCATTACCTTTTTCCCCCAATATGTATTACAAAAATTAGAGTGAACACCATTGAAAGAAAACCAGAGGAGAAATGGTACTTCTGTGGCTCAGATCACTATTACTGGGATTCACAGAAGTCTGTAGAAAGTAAGACTATTTACAGTCTGCCTCAAGGCAGATTTTATGACATCACTTAACACTGTCCTATTATAAATCATCACAGAAAAATTCACACTTAAGTTGCTTTCCAGTTCCTGCAGGAGGAAAGGGGCACAAAGGAGCTCTCCTTTCCATAAATAACTGCTAAGGACTAGAGCTATTTGTTAGGAAGCTAACAATTTTTCACTTAAATCTCTACACGTCTTTTCAACACAAGGTCTTCACAAAATGACTGCTTTTACTGACACAGAGGAAATATTTGAGAGTGTGCTCAGCAGTAGCATTCCCTAGAGAATGATTTATCATGATTAATCAACTTGCCCTGACTCAGATTTCAGAATATTCTGGCCAAGGTAGACCATATTAACCCTTCCTAACTAGTAATGTGCATTCTTCAAAAGCAGGCAACTTCAAAAGTTGGCTTTATTGGAATTACTGGTAATGTACTACTTTGAATGAGTAAAGCTATGACAAGTTCTTTCCTATATACGGTGCTACTGCAAGTAAAGTGTGTGATTGAACAGAAGAAACACTGTAAAATACCTTGAACTTTCAAAAAGAATAACTTGTTTAAAATTATCTTTAGTCCTAAGTAAGCTTTTTGCAGGTGATATTTCAGATGTCATTTCCTCTATGAAGGCAGTGCTGGAAAGACTGGAATTGCTTTTCTTCATAATTATTACATATATATTTGCAGATTCATAAGTTGTTAAACTCTACATCCCCTTCAGGAATCAAAACACTAAATACATCCCATGATTCCTTCAGAAATGTTCATTCAAAGGAAAAATCAAAATCTTGTATGAGAATTCTAAATTACTATTTTGATTAAATGTTACATATTCACAACATATGTCAGTGCTAATGTCTTACTTTCTTAAACTTCTTCCAAGCTAAAATCCTGCTAACCCTATTTATGACTACAGTGAGATCACTTGCAATAGCTATTTACTTTAGCTATTACCAAACCAAAATTCAGTCGGCTTATTTCAGGAGTAATCATGCCCAAGTTTGGGTTTTGACATAAGAATATGTTAAAAATACCATTAACATAGTCATAACATTTGCTATTTACAGAAATATTAGACAAATTTTACAGGTAGCTTTAAGGGGGCCAAATTCTACCAAGAGCTAAATCTCTCTTATGTGTTACTTGTTGGCTTCTGTTGACCAGCTGAGTGGTCACAGCCACATTCTGTATATCAGGGTCAAATGTGCTGCTTCTGTAAATTGGAATAGCTGAATCAAAGTGGTTCTGTTATAGTGCTGTCTGTGTGGAGGAGATGTAAAATGTGTACATCTGTCACTGTTTAAGGAGAGAATTTTCATTTCATCCTGAATGATGCATTTTGCCTCCACAAGCAAAAAGCTTAGAATGTCTCTTTTAATTGCCTGAAGTTATAACTAAACCCACTAACAAATGTATGTAGCATATGCACAATGATTCAATGCACAATGAATCACACAAGAGACTTTGAAGATGTAAATAAGAAGTGAAGAAGTTTCTGCTTTTCAGGGCCACCTGACATGAACCTATAAAAGATGTGGCTGTATATACAGAGAGAGGAGAGGCCTGGAAAAACACAGAATCATTTTAAACACATATTCCATAGTATTTTCTCATAGAATACTTGAAGCCATTTTGTGTCTTATTTATGATCCAACCACACAGCAGATGCACTAATGTAGCTGAAAACACTCCAGGAAAATACACACAACAGGAAAATATTTTTCAAGGACTTAAATATCTCAAGGCAGTTTTACTTTAGTTTCAAGTTAAATCTAATAAAGCCTAGTCACATTCCAAAAAAGAGAAAGAATATCTTCCTCTGAGCATAGATATTAAGTGCAGTACTGCACAATTCTGGTTAACCAGCAAACCCACAGGCATAAGTTTCTTGTTTCACCCAAAAATGTTTTGCTTATTTACTTTATGTAAGTAAATCTTACTTTGTGTAAGCCTAAAGTAGGTTAAACTAGTTTTAGGCATGTGTAAGTGTAAAGCACGTGTAAGCAAAACTGGAGGATGGACAATTTGGTCATTGTCTTCAATCAAACTGGTCTGAAACTTCTCATGACAATGAGATGCTTCAGAATTTCTCAAGCCATTCTCTGCACTTATTCCTTCTAAGAAAAAAAATTATTCTGACACAGTTCTGGAACAGATTCCATGAAGTAGTGTCTTAGAGGACTTAATCGCCACAAAAACTTACAGCTGTCCCGCTAAAATCTATTGTGAAGGGGAAAAAAAGATGAAAATTTTCATTCAGGCTTTCTCTGCAAATCTCATCTTTGAGATGCCTGCTTTCGTAAATCAGATACCACATCCCCTTTCCCTTTAGAAATCCATACATATGTGCCACTGGCAATCACATCAGGAAGAGGGAGCTCAGCTAGAGAACAAAAAACCGAAAGGAAAAATAAGTGAAACTCCAGAGATGGTAATACCCCTATAGGAGGTAGGAGTGTTCCCTTTGACCTGAAAGCCAGTGCTACAACCTAAACAGGAGTCCCATCAGCACAGAAAACCTTACCTAATACTTGTGGTTTGACTTTATAATTTTCCGCCAGTATATAAACCAGATAAATCCATTTATCCTTCAGGTTAATTGTAAGAGGAAAGGGGAGAGCTTATTCTAATGCATTTAAAATACTGTCACATACAAAGCCACCATAAATCACCATTGTTCCCTTCACCTTAAGCAAGCTACAAAGACTACAGTATCTGAACAGCTGCTCTGTTTTCCTTTTGTGTGCAAACATTTTAAAATTTAATATATTGACATGAGTTCAACATAAATTGACTATAGTTTCTGCCCAATTACTTCATGATTTGGATAAGCAGTGTTTTGAAATTCTGTCAGAATCATTCTTACAAGATGAACCCTTGGAAAGCCTTGAACATTTGCAAAGTAAATGTCAATTTAACTAATTTTTATTCATGTGACCTATTAACATTTTAATATACAAAAATTTGGCCATTTCAAAATAAACATAGTAAATCATTTGGAATTCAAATGGAGTCAATTAATTTCATTTAGTAATGGAAATGAGGCTTTTGGTTCCCAGTGAGTCACAAGCATGCTTTTACTTACAAAAATGTTAGAAGAATTAGAACATTAAATATTCCTGAGAACAATTCATTTATAATTTTAGCCAGGAACATTTTTAGTGAGCATTTGAAAGACAATAAAATGAACAGAAACAAAGAAACATTTTTATTCCATTCCAAATCATCAATTTCCTACAATTAGGGTTTTACGTTGACATAATCCTTGCCTTCTGGCTCTTTTCTGAGTCAATTATATAATTTGCTTTTGACAGAAATAAGATTTGACTTAGATATTGAAATTTCATCAACGGAAAGTACTTAGTGAAAACAAAAGCAACTAAAGGTTGTTAAGACAACATAAGAAGTTTTGTAATGACCTGTGTGCTGTACCTCTTGTGCTTCTTTCCCTTCCCAATACAAATATTAGATTATCTAATACACTGTTGTAGTTATGGCCTTTTCTCTTCACTCCTCTCCCCTCATTACACAACCAAAGGAATATATTCCTTACAAATCTTTTATGGAGTTTCTCCTGACCAGTTCTACCTCAGGTGTCTGAGTCTTAATCGAGTTGCAAGAGAGTGAGATCAACTGTTCTTCCACTTCTCTGCGAAGGAGAACAATATTTTTTCAGTACTTGTTCTAGTATCTTACCAAAAGAAATCAAGACAAATCCCCACTGCTTTTTCTTAATAGTAGTGTTTTTTAACAGTGACTTCATAGATGAAAAGCTCTCTAGTCATGGAAGAATAAACAACAGCACAGTGTGCAAAGATATACCAACAACCACTCAGGAGAAAGGAACCTTTCAGAGAAAAATAGGAGCTATTATCTTTTCTTTGGTACTTGCTTTGTTTTTGGCATCATGAAAATTCTCTAAACACATAATACACCAGTTTCAGAGGTAAAGGCACATTTAAGTCACCAAGAACAGTAAAAGAATAAATCAGAAAAAAAAATCTACTGACAGAGAATCCACGTCACAGGGAGGTGAGAGAGCCCTGCAGCAGCTAAACAGTATTAATGGTTTGAAAATGCCAAAGCAGATTCTCAAGGAGAACACATTCTTAGAATGATCTTGGACTACTTAGCAATGATGCTGTGTGATTAATAAGGAGGAAACTTTAGGAACACCATTTAATAGGAACCATTCTTTATACGGTAGCAATTACAATAGTTTTGATTGAAAAAATATTAGGAAAAATAACTCCTCTGTGGTACTATCTGCTTCCTAGATTTTAAGTAATTGTTTCCTATCAGAAAATTTTGGCCTATTATAAGCTTCAGTAATTCAGTTTACTCCACAGCATTCTCCAACTCTTTGCAGTAAGCTACAAAATCCTACCCTTCAAAGATCCTCATTTGTTTCCCTAAAATAAGCCTACAGATCCTGTCTTGATTTAAAACACTTATCAGTTACTTGACAAAAATTTATACTTAAAATCTAGGAGATTTCTTTTTTTTTCCTATAAAAAAAGAATGTCCAAAACAGTAGGAGTTTCACAAGCGATCACAGCACTTCTCAAATAAATTAATTTATTTCTTTTGTCTTCCACTTGATTTTGGTAGTGTTTAAATTGCTGAGACCAAGACCTGGAAGAAACAGGTGCAATCACAAGTTGGAAATAGAAGAAGCAAAAGGAAGAAGTGACCACCTATCTACAGCAATGACATTTCAACATATAAAATTCCATCACTCAAAAAATATGTTTAAGGGTCCTAATGAACACACGAATGCTGGATATATTCATAAAACATGATCAGCTTGCTGTATCTCAAAAATCTACATTCTTAAATTCATGGTTTGTTTTGTCCAAACTAGATTAGCACCACAACTTCAGAGTCCAAAACAAAAGTAGGATACTAAGAAGTTTAAATAACTCCAAATTACATCAATAAGGTAATTTTCTTGATGCAGATGAGCCACGCTGATTATAACTCAGCTAATTCATCTCAGAGCAGACATTTCAAAGTGAGAAAAAAATAAATTTAACTTTGAGTAAAATCACCTTCTTGGAATTTTTCCATGTCATGTATCCACGACAGTTTACCATTTTTTTTTGCATGTATTTCCTCTTGTACACAGGTGAAACATAAATAAAGAAATAACTCCTGTGCATTGTGCTAAAAGTCTACTAAAGATAGCTTAGAAAATATCTTTGGTGTAATACAACTTGAAAATAAAAAGGTAGAAATTAAAAAATGGTGCTATTGAAGTTATCAATCATCATATGATGTCTTAAACAGGCAGTGTCAAAACATATCAAATAATATCTTCTAACTCTTTTATATTTTACTCACCAGGAAAGTGTACTCTGAAGACTGTGAGGATACACACACATTACTATCTTCAACCTGTAGTAAAACAGATCTGTGGTGGTTTCTCTCTTCTCCATATCCTATTTCCAGGAAACACCTTCAGTGTCAAAACACTGACTCTTTCTGAGGGAACTACATCCAACAGAGTCAAAACCACCATACACAGGTATCATAGTTTTTAAGGAGCCACTTGAAGCCAAAGCCAGCACAAGAGGCACCAAGACTTTATATGTGCAATATATATCTTTTTGACTTGTGTATTCCAGGAAAAACCTGTAAGATCTAGATTCTTCTAGGTCCTGTTCATATAATATGGGGGCATTAAGGGGGGGGAAAAAAAAAAAAAGCAAGGCAGATAACCAGCTGCACCTGATCTGCACAGCCTTTTGAAATTTCTCAAGGAATGGGATACACTTGCAGCCTTTGATTGGAGGTCTCTCCCACACAAACTGAGGTGAATTGCTCTAATCACAAAACTTCACTGATAATTGGTAGCAGCTGCTCTTGCACAGTCATCTGTCAGATATTCCTTTCAGACTTATTTAGCAGACATGCAGATATTCATCCTAAAAATTCACAGACATGATTTCAGTGAGATTACTGTCAAATATTTATAAGTCTTTTTAAAGGAAAATTATCAAATGAGTGGTAGGTTATTAAATGAGTTTTCCCTCTGCTGTATCTCTGAAATCTAACTTCCAGCTTCTTAAAATCAACTGGCTTCCTACAGTAATGAAACATTTAAATACTTGTGAAAAGCTAAAACAGAGAGACAGAGTATGTTATAGTTTTCTAGCACAGGTCTCCCGAGCACAGTCCTCCTAGGATCAAGAAATAACAGGCATTGTATAATGGACCTTACAGTTTTATATTAATTTCTTTTAAATGATATTTCAGGACAATGCATTTCATCATCATAGGAAAATAGTAGTGATAATGATCCCTTTAGTTTAGCACCTTCTAGGTCTGTTTTCTACAATTGTTCTGCTACATTTCAAATGTCCTTCTTCCTCTCATCTGCCTTCTACTCTGTAGCAATGTCAACACTGATAGAATTGCATTTCCTTAAGATATTGTCAATATGGATAAAAATTATACATCTCTAATTTTTATCAACATAGGGAAAATAACCCCAAGCACTGTAGCAATTAGTTATCTTGTAAGCTTTGGAATAACAATAACGAATAAAAAATCTTATTTAAAGGTAATATGCTTATATCACAATGCCCTTCACCAGCAAAGGAAGACTATCACTCAGGAAGCCTCCATTTCCTTTAGATCTAGCCACTGACAATGCTGAAACTTAGATTTCAAATTTTAGATTTAATTTAATTTGCTGCTGCAAATTTCATGCTGCAACTGCATGAAACATATCCACATTATTTCTTATTTAATTTACTCTGAAAGTCCTTAGAGCACCTGAGTCCTACATCGGTCCCTGCAAAGCTTGTCTTGGCCAACAGAAGATATCCTTATTATTACATCACTTTGCTCATCACTCTCTCCTAACACGAATTTTGCAATGCTACTCATGCAAAAGTGATCGCAGTTAACCCTCTGACTGCCCCTTTCCAACAGGAGGGGAATTTTTCTAGTGAAAACTAAATGAATTTAATTGAATCTTGGCCATCCCCGTTTACTCTGCCTCCAACTGTGTTATCCGTCTTCCACCAGGCTGCTACATATTTTAAATCTAAACTTCCCTTAACACTTAAATAAACAGGCATTACAATGTTTGTGTATCGTATTTTAGAAAGTAAAAAAGGGAAACCTGTAACCTTCTCCTGGAACTGCTGCTAGCAGGATGAGGGATGGAGAATCCCAATGACTGAGTAGGATTCTGGAGTCACATTGGCAATCTGCTTGGTTATCCTGGTTTTAATTGGTTTTTTTAGCTGCAAAATCATGGACTCAACGTGCTGTGTTTTGGTACAATATAAACAGACTTCTGGTTTATGAAACAAAGTGGTGAGGTGTATAATCACACAGACAGATTGAAATATACCTTAAATTAAAAAAAAACCCCACCCTTCGCCATTAAAAAATTTGTGGCTTAGAAAATTCTAGGTTTGTCACAAACTGATTTAATAGCTCTGGATTGTACTGGTAAACACCATGAGTATCAAATCTTTCATGCTTGCCTAGAGTTTAAAGAATGAGAGCTGATCTAGGTACAAAGAGTAATTCTTGAAGGTATACATTCTCGTGTGTATAAATAATATCTTGAAAAAAAATCCTCAAAATTCATACTATGTTTTTTCAATCAACTTAAATAAGCCATTCTTGATTTGCTCACAAGCTGAGACTCTGTGATCCATTTTTTGGCTGGAGTGGTTTTTTTTGCCGTGAAATCACAGACTCTTGAAAATAAAGTATTATAGTGAAAAGTCTGTGAGACTGAAGTGTAGCAGCAGGAATAGTGCTCCTAGAGTATCAAGAAAAAGCTCATACAGCTACTTTAAAAGCAGAGAAGTAGCCAAACAGCATAGGATGACATCAAACCTAAAACATAGCAGCATTTCAGTAAAGAGAAAAAATTCATCATTCTGGCAGTCGGTAATTTTATAAAAGCTCCTGTTCTCATTACACCTGTTAGTGTTTTAACTACAGATGAAAAATAGAAACAATTTTAGGCTATTCCTGGCAGATTGAAGTAGGTCTAAGGGTAGGTAACCAGATGGAAGAGGCTTACTTTTAAAGCTCTGTATTTTACCTTCCATTCCCCCCGGCAGTGAAGGGAGAGGAAAGCACTTCTGAAAACTCCAGGCTCTGCTTGCAGAAGCAGTAATATATGTTTAGCTAAAATGATTTTAAATATGCTGCTGTTACTGCTGAATTTACTACAACAAAAACAACTGGAACATGTTTCACGTAGCACAAGAAGTGGCTTGGGAAACAGCAATCTTTGAAGAACATAAGTTCAAGTTTGTTCAGGGAAAGCAGTCATCCCTTGAGAAAATGTGTGTGTTCTGGAGTGAAACACAAAATGTCAGAGGTCTGGAAAGGTTTATATGGAACACGCCTAATAGTTATTTAAATCTGCTATCAGGAAAATCCCCTTGTTCTGACGTAGTGATGAAATGATTGTTCTCTTGGCCTGTGGTACCTCATGTATTTGAAAATGAATTTTGCCTTCTAAGCTTCCAGTGCAGAGAGGTTATTCTTAGTCTTGGCACATGCTGAACCACTAATGATGTGCTGTATAGACTGTGAAATACATTCATTCAGCAAAAACCTCTGTCCATTTTAACAGGCCACAGTCAATAGGACTCAGTTGCTTGTTCCCACTCCATCCCTATGGTGAAATATCTCTGACAATATTAATTGGGCTCCAGTTCTGATCACCCTGATACTAGTATAAATTCAATGACAACTGTGGGATAAGCACAATACTCCCTACCCAAACCAAGTTCATCATACAAACTGCAAATTTTTCAGTGGTCACTAAAACCCTCTATTAGACTTTTAGTAATAAAATTATAAGAAAAAGAATACCAGTCTTTTGTCATGCTAAAGAAAGTTTAAGTGTTTGGCTTTTTTTGTTGTTGTTATTGGTTTGGTTTGTTTGGGTTTTGTTTGGTAGGTTGGTTTTTTTGTTGTTGTTGGATTTTTTTTTGTGGGTACCAGCATGAGAAAACATATGTCCACCATTAATACATTTGAGACCTTTTTCTTAACTGTCACTCAAAATCAGGGATGTTGGATGCTCTGTGTTTGGCTGTTACATAAAAATAATGGATTTTGAAGTTTTACTAAAAAAAGCATGCTCTTCTCACTAGAATGCAAGTGTTGGGTTCATCAACCAGCCTGGAGACCAAAGCCAATAATAAGATTCTCTGTGTGATTTCTGTGGAAAATTCATGAACAACCCATTCAGAGTTTCTGTGTGGTGCTTCTGAAGAGGATAAATCTCACAGTGCTTTCAAAGTAAGGAGTGACTTTTGAAGAAGGCAGTGAAAGTGAAGGGATTCCTATCTACTCAGCAAACTGAGTTTAGGTATCAACAAGAAGTTAAGTTGATAGCACAAACAAAAATACTCTAAATGTGTTGGTGTATAACTGACCCAATGGCAACACACCAGTTCCCCACAGTATCCTGTGAGTGCCAGTGTGTCTGGTCACCTTTGCTGTCAGCAAAACAAGCTCATATCTGCTTTTTCTTATTGAAATGAATCTCACTGCAAATGCAGAGCAAGGCTTGGACTCTTCAAGTAAAAGAAGAAAAAGAGCCACTTTGTAATTTTATTCCAAACAACGGAAGTTAGATTGTGCAATTCCATTGATTTCACCACCTGAGTTCCTTCCTGACCTGATTAAAACTGAAAGAGTAAAGGATGAGTAATTCAAATCCATGGATGAACATGAGACATATGGCAAGAACAAGTGTTTGAAGCTCAATTGTTAGGGACCTAATAAGTTTCTGATTTTTCCACTGACCTTTATGCAAAGTACAGTGTGTCTGAAATAAATTGTAGTAAAAGCTAAGAAGCCTAGGAAATCTAGCAAAAAAGTTATGATTATTGGCCAGTTTGCTAAAGCATGCAATTATTAGCATGGCAACAATTGAATTTGCAGATATTACATGTTTGAGCCCATAGCTTGTTCTCTTTTTGTACTCATACTGGCTTAGTTTACAGAAGCTGAGCTAGTGAAATCCATGGGGAAAGATTTTCTTTCAGACATACTGCCCACCATCAAGAGCTGGACTCTGATAGCTTTCTGATATGACCACTTGCCTGGAAGGTATGTTGGTCTTTTTCATTTATATCAAACTGAATAGAAGTTCCTTTGATTTACAAGTCTTTAAGGGATAAAAATCAAACTTACACCTTTAGAGTAAAAAAAAAATAAATAAAGCTAGATTTTAGCTTTATTAAAGGTTTTAAGAAGAGGAAAACTGAACAAGAAACAGAAATTGGGAATGGAGATTCTGGAAAACACAGAAATATCCAAATGTGCACAAACCTAAAGGTGTGTTTGACAGAGCCAGAGTAAGTGTGCAAATAAGCAGCAGAAAATCAGTCAGAAACTTTCTCTATCTTACACAAATTTGTTTTAGGCTAATAGTTATGGTAGTCTTCCTATCAACAGAACCAGTGGCTTTGCACAGTTCACTGATTATGATGCTCTGAACTACTCTGCCCTTACACACCTTTAGAATTTTATGACTTTTATCTTATTTTCAGATGGTTGCTTTGGTTATATGATACAGTGACTACCAGAGTACCTTCTTATTTCTGCTTATAGCTGTGGGAATGTATTTGCATTTTACTACGTAAATGTCCAGCATGAATAAACAGGGAAGTTAAGCAGACATTCTGATTTTCTTTTCATTGTACAATCTTAACAATAATGTTCCTGGGACTTGTTCATCTATTGCATGGACTATATTATACATTTATACTTATTTTGAGCAATGGTCTCTAAAATATCTGTTCATTTGTATACCCATGTGATTCAGTCTACAGGGTACACAATAATGAGGGGTAAATATCAGGGCAGGGGTCAATAGTTGAGACTGGAGAGGTATAAAATGATTCTAAAAATACAGTTACAACTCGTAGTCATTCCCATACATCTTCTCATCAAAAAAACATAAAAAGAAATTCAACAACCTTATTGACCACTTATTTGACTTGCATTAGTACTGACTGTACTGAAGGTTTTCATAGGAGCCATTAGCAGTATTTCATCCTTGCCATGTAAACTGCAGTTGTTTAGTCCAGCTAATTAGGCTGAAAACCAGATTATGTTTTGTTCAGTGGTAAATTATGCTTCTACATCCAGTGTTTCATCTTTGGTTATGACTTAAAAATACTGACCCCAATTATCAGCACTTCTATACACAATACTTACCATCTTATAATACTCATTCATCTCGGGCACTGTACATTTAGGTTTTACAACACGCAAGTGATAGTTGTCAGGTCATATTCATCTCAAGGCAACTCAGCTCTGTGGGCAAGACAAAGTTTTACTTCTCCAAAGATAAAAGGAGACAGACTAAGAAATTAATCTAGTAGCTGCAAAAGGAAGCCAAGGGAACAGTAATGGAGCCAGGGGATGATCCTTGAAGATGTGACTTGTAATTGCTGCTGACACCAGATAGTCCTACTAATTACAGCTGCTGCAGCCCCATACAGACTTATTTGTCCATCAGGGATGATATGGCCACAGTCAGAGAGCTGCCCACTGCTCTAAGCTATGCAAAGTACTCAGAATTTTGGCCATCTCTTTGCCCAATGGCAGTGCAACATCTACATGCTAAACCCAGTATCATGGAACTGGAAGCCAGGACCCCTAAAACAGAGAGAGCTCTACTGGCTTGTCCGTCTGGGACAAGGTAGACAGTGGGAATTTCTCTTGTGGTTCCTAGGGAATTTTGCCCACTTGGTTTGCACTCCCAGGAAAATATATTTTGTGGTTGATGTGCCAGCTCAGCAAAGGGTTTAAATACACACTTCATGAAAAGATATTTAGGCAGATGCACAAAAATCAGAATGCTGACAGACTTTCTGAAACAAGCCTATACAAATATCCACTTATTGTCCAGAATACTGCTTGCAAAAAAATTACCATTTCATTTGTGTCACCAGTCACTCATTCTAGTTTTGCAGCCAGGGCTGCAGTTTCAGAGAATTCATTCATCCTGAGAAACAATCAGATGTACAAATGAAGAGTCTGACCATAACTATTTTTAATTCATGACCTAATGTCTATATGTCAAGAGGAATTCTAAGAGTGAAGGTCACCTCCACAGCTGCTGAAGACCATGCAGTGGATGCTCTTGTATAGCACCAGAAGTGCAGCCACAGCAAACTGAACTCTGCCCATGGAAGTTGCATTGATTCCTCTTGCATGAGCTACTTGGGAGCATCAGCCACGAGGATTCGTCATGACTGTGTTCCAAGTTTATTGAAGACAGTCATAAGAGATCAGCAAATCATCATCCATATGACTGCAATCTACAGTTCCTCAGCTATGTAAGTCACATACTCAAGCTCACTGCGTGCATATTGATTATAGCTTGGCCTCAATAGTTTGTCATCTAACTTTTCATCCTCGTTTTCTATGAAATCTATCATTAAGTTACTGTCCATAATCTCATTATAAAGTCTATTTCTCTTTAGTGAACTCTTAACAATTTATGCTAAGTCAGAAATTGGCTAGTCCTCTTGGGAAACAAATGAAAATGTCAACCTGAAATAGAATTACTGTAATTTTTTTTCTTTTTTTTTTTAATGGAATCTGGCTAACCTGTTACTAACCAATTACTGTATAAAGAGTATTAGGTAAGTTTTAAAGTTTTACTGGAAAAATGCTCATCTGTCATCAGTTATTCTTGTACATTTTAAAAGAAATATTTAAAAACTTCATAGGTATATCCAACCTTCTTCCCCATTAATATTAACAAGAATTGCAAACATCTGCCTAAAGCTATAAAAATCTTGAATGAACTGATAATATAAAGTACAGTACAGTGAAGAAGACTCTGCCCAGCTATATCAGCTCAGCAAGATGTAGTACACAAGATTCCTGTGTGTATATTAAAAAGATTCTGTACCCTTCTGTTTATAAACAGAGATAAAGATAAATGTCGATTCTGGATCTAAGCACTTTATCTGTAATTCTGCAAAGCCAAAGAACTGCAAGATTTACTGGCTTTGAGGTTGTGTATTTCAATTATACTAAAGACTCCATTTTTTAGAAGAATTATCACTGCTTTGCAAATTACACCCAATTTATGCCCAGTAGCAATGAGTGACTAGTTAATATTCAGATCTTCTACTGATGTGGAGAACTAAGGCTCTGCATGAGCTCGTACTCACATTCCATTTGCAGTGAGCAGGGAAAGGCTTTAGTCAGTTGTTCTAAGGCTGGAACTTTGAGAATCACAGAATATCCTGAGTTGGAAGGAACCTACAAAGATCACTGAAGTCCAGCTCCGGACCCTGCAGAGGACACCCCAACAATCCCACCATGTGTCTGAGAGCATTATCCAAACACTCCTCGAGCTCTGGCAGCCTTGGTGCTGTGCCCACTGCCCTGGGGAGCCTGGTCAGCGCCCAACCACCCTCTGGGGGAAGAACATTTTCCTGAGATCCATGAATACAAAAAATCAGCCCGAAAGACTGCTCAGAGATGTTTTTTTATCTTTAAGCAGCAAGGTATTTGTTTATTCAACACTGGGAGCAAGCCAGCTCACGCTGGACAATCTTGCTCAACTTGAAAGTGCAAAAGCAAGCTATTTTGTACACTTTAGATACATGGTTACATCATTTATTATACATATTAATATGTAAGCTAGTCTCTGGGCAGAGTCTTTCCAGACATGTGCAGTCTTCTACTGTGGGGGTCTTCTGCTCGAGCCTTCATCCCTCTGGTGGTCACCATGGACGTCTTCCTCAATTTGACCTCTTCAATTAGGTGACCTGAATTCTTCAAGCTTGCAAAATCCTGGCTCTGGGCCTTCTAGATCTTATTCAAAGGTCTAGTTTACCTAATTTATTACTGTGTGTGTGCTTCTCCTATTCTTTCTATAATAAGGCCTTTGGTCCAGTGAGCAGAACAGAACGTGATCTTAACCAGTGCTCCTAAAATGTTCTTCTAGCAAAACAGGTATTGGGGTTTCTTAACAGGCCAAGATATCTCAGTTAACTCTTTTAGGCCTGGCTCCTGTTTCATCCAACTTTCCCTGACACAGCTTCAGGCCATTCCCTCGGGTCCTCTCACTGGTCACCACAGAGCAGAGAGCAGTGCCTGATGTATTTTCTAAATAATCAGGTCCCACCACACACTGAACCAGACTGTGCAGTGCAGATCTCCCAGGGCTTTAGTGGGACTGGGTTCCTCAGGCCCGTGTGTGCAGACACACTGCAGTTCTTACCTTCTGTATGGCAGGGTCTCACCTAGTGCCATGTAATGTATGTAATATATAGAGGGACACAGGCACACCAAATTGCCTTTCTTCACTGAATGCCACATAAAACTCAGAAATACTGACAACTAAGCCTGGTCTTTTGTCTTATATGTTTATTGACTGTGCTTTTTACTACCTAATGGATGCCTTTATGGTGGGACTGTGCTACAGAAGATCAATTTTAAGTGTTAACCTTGGCTTTGGCAATTGTTTTTAGGTAGAAAGCAAGACTGACTATTACTATGAAACTTCTGTGGGATAAATGAATTGATATATATTTGAAATTGTTTTCATAATCACAGCTCTTAAAGAAAGATCTACTGGAAATAAATGCAAATTATTTTGAAATGGATGGAAAAGGTTTTTCTAAAACACCTTGAACTTTAAATTAAAAATCATATCTTTATTTATTTTTAATTTATCCCTTAATTATTCCCATCTTTATGAAGTTAAAGATTCATTTAAATCATCATTGCCTATAATGTTAGATTCTATGTTCTACAGTGCTTCTCTTGGAAAAAAGAACTTAAATGAATCTTAACAGGAAACTGTGATTTTATGATATCAACCTTTTTGAGATTTTTTGTGGAAAAATTTCATGTAAAATTACAATAAAATTTTAAACTCCTAAGCATTCAAAGATGGAAAAACAACTCCCTCTGAAACCTCATCTGTTACACTACAAAGAACCATATATTGTAATCCTGAAATGATTATAATGAAATATTATAATATGAACAATTTTCTCTTATTTATATTGGTTTCTCAGTTCAACATAAAACATAATTTCAAACCAAAAAATGAGGGTCCTGCCTTTTCAAACATCTGAAAACAAAATATTTTTATATCTTTAAATATTTTGCATTTAGGTACCCTGAAAATCATATATTTTCAAGCTTTTTATGAGTTAACATTTTCTGAAGGTAAAGTTCTCAACTATTGTTTTGGGTGATGTAACTTCTAAGATCATATTTTACTGCAATTTATCACTTCCAGGTTTCATTAAAAAAATTCCAGCAGTTTAGTGCAGTAATGTTGCTTTTAAAACCTATTTGTTTGGTATCCAGAAAAAAAATATCTCTGTTGCTAAGACAAATGGCCTACAAATACCTGTAAATTAGACCAAGATATATAGTAAGGTGACATTTATCAGTAATGTTTTGTCTTGCAAATGACTGAACACACTGGCCTCAGAGCAGCTAAACAAGTAATGGGCTACTCACTGTACAATGATTAATTCTGCATAAATTCTTTAGGTTATTAGAAAGCAGTACTCAGTGTCTAGCAGATAGACTTTACAGAAAGGATGTTAGAAAATGTACAGTGGCCTTAAAATTTTGTTCTGAAGTGTGAATAAATACAGGAATAAGACTCCTTAACTCATCCAGGAAATAAACGTCAGGCAAATGTCAGGATGAGTCAAGGAAGTATCACAGAAATGCTTGAGCTCTACCATAAGCACATGCACTCTCTTACTTGAACTCGTCAGTCAGGCTTTCCCAGGACACTTTTTGATGGAATTCACAGGGTAGTGTACCTATGTCTGAGATTTAAACAAAGAAACTCAGACGTGGTGAAGCCCCAGCTAGACAGTCAGCAAGGGTGAGAGTAATTAAAACAAATAACCCAAGGACCATTATTGATTTTATGGGTTTAATCAGTAAAGGTTGTATTTCTTTTAAAGGGCCTTTTTTCCAGTTCAGCATATTGGTCTTGATGAATGAATGTGAATAAAGTCCATGGCTTGCAGTAGATTCTATTGTAGCAGTGACTCCACCCAACTCTTCAATTATTCGCCTATGAATACTGGCTGCTTTACAAAGAGTAAAGTCAAAGGCCTTGACAGTCAACTGGGTTTGCAAACAGGTGTAAATATAGAATAAATACAATGAAGTCATAGGGCTTTATTCATTAAAATATATTAAGAGAAAGAGAAATTTAACCCAAGGTATATTGGTTGAATGGATGTCAAAGTGCTTGAGGAAGAAAAGAACACATGTGAGACAAATTGTATGTTCAGGTCTCAGTGCTGAAGGCATAGCCAAATCACACATTCAGGCCTCAGAGCCTCAGCATCATGCCATAAGCATTTTTACAATTTGCAAGAGCAAAGTATCACCTCTTTTTCAGAGAGAGAAACTAAACCAACTACTTAAGAGATCCAATCTTTCTAAGTCTGTATGCATTTGCAGCAACTGATGAATATGAGTAGGGGTTTCTTAGACATACAAGAAGTTCTGGACACTCTCCAGCAACCTCTCTCCTTCTACTCTGCCAAGTCTGCTTATTTATTTTCTGTCTGTCACTGTCTGCCACTCACAAGACAGAATGAACATTGCCTTGGATATGGGGTCCAAAATTCCTTCACTGCATCTGTGCTCATACTGACCGCATTAAACATCACTACTCTGGGGGAAAGAGGTGAGGCTTTACCCTGGGAAAAACAAAATCTTGCAAAGGAGAGGCTTCATTATTCCCAGACAAACCTGTAGAGCCATTTAGATCACACATATTATATAGGTAGAACAGCATATGAGGTCATTGATGTGCTACAGTTCTAGGCATATGAGGAAGGTTAAACCTTTAAACCACAGGCTTTAAGTTTCAGCAATTTTTTTTTTTTTTCACTACAGTCCCTATTTCCCAAAACTAACAAGTGCCCACAAAACAACAGCTACTCACAAACAAGTTACACCTGAGCCACAGCAAAACAGTGTTTCTTCTTGCAACATCCCTACACAGAAAACCCCGAGGAACTCAAACTTTTCCAGAGGTTCACTGTTAAAGTACAGGGAAGCTATCTGTACTCCAGTCTCTTACAATTGACTCAAAAATTCTAAAATAACTGGATGTTTCTATCCTTTACAAAACAGTCTTAACCAAAGGTGGCAGGACCGTGTGAACGGGAACAGGTTGTGATGGTTACACGCTGCATTTTTCCACATTCCTGCTCTGCCCTCTCCTGGGACAGACAGCACGGTGCTCACCCAACCCACAGCAGGCCATGGCATGGGCAAACAGCACAGGAGA
Source organism: Corapipo altera (assembly GCF_003945725.1). Taxonomy (NCBI): domain Eukaryota; kingdom Metazoa; phylum Chordata; class Aves; order Passeriformes; family Pipridae; genus Corapipo; species Corapipo altera. The sequence goes on from NW_020884891.1 coordinate 13,063,820, forward strand.
CATGAACTACATGTCTGAAAGGCCTACTGTGAATCACTGCATTTTTCTGAATATCAAGTAGAAGAACAAAACACCTAAAAAGTAAGACGATTTGGGTATAGGTTTGCTATTTACTGTAACATTCTAATTAAAACATTTAGAAGAAAAGTGTAACATTTTTCTTAAATAAAAATTTCATTGTAACACTTCTTTATTTTTTCTGTGATATTACCTGAGTATTTTATTTCAAATTTAAACTTCAAAATAAAAGGAAATCAACCGATATGTACTTATGTGGATTTGCAAACAGATTTTTTTTAAAATTCAAAACTGTGTACTGATTATATCATTTAGGGGTTGATTTTAACTAGCCTACATCTTTTGACTTATTTTGCAATGGAAAGAGGCACTTCCAGTTAATTTCAGACTAATCACTTATCGCTGGCCATCATTGCTGGTAACAGTTAAAAAAAAATAAAAATTAGGTTTTTGAAATGAGAATGCTTAAAAATAAAGCCTGAAATATATTTTAGGAACCTAAAATAACCTGTATCCAAAGCTGCTGAATGCTTCCATGCCATTTTGGGGCATAATAATCCCAAACCACTTCAAAACCCCATCCAACCTGGCCAACTTCCAGGGATGGGGTATCCACAGCTTCTCTGGGCGGTCTGTGCCAGAGCCTCACTACCCTCACAATAAAGAATTTCTTCCTGATATCTATTCCAAACCTATTCTATTTCAGTTTAAAGCCATTCCCCCTTGTCCTGTCACTACATGCTCTTGTAAAAAGTCTCTCTCCACCTTTCTTGTAGGCTCCCTTCAGGTACTGAAAGGCCACAACAAGGTTGCCCTGGAGCCTTCTCCTCCAGGTTGAACAATTCCTATTCTCCCAGCCTTTCCTAACAGGAGAGGTGCTCCAGCCCTCTTATCATCTCCCTGGCCTCAAGGTACCCTAATTTGAAATTGTCAGTTTAGTAGCATTTGTGAAAACTTTTAACCAATTGAGAAAGGAGGTCGGAAGTTCACATAAGTACAATTTATTTCTTTAAACGGTGGTAACTTTGTCTGATAATTTCTTTCTGATGGGCCAGTCAGTCTTTCGATCTGTTCTTCCTGCAAGTTAAAAAGCATTCTGTTACTAATGCTTGACTGAGTAACTGTCACTTTACAGCAAGCAATATCCATCAGACAAAATGTGTACATCTACTTCAATTACAGGCAGACAAGTATAAAAGTTGCAAAAATAAAGCATTTAAGAGGAAACATGCCATTTGCATTGACAAGATCTCCGTTCTGGACTATCCACTCCCCAGGTGAGGTAGATCTCTTGTCTTTGTGAATTTTGATCCACACTGTTTATAAAGCAGAGGGCAGGAACTTGGACAAAAACTCATCAGCAAATCATCAAGGCACAGCATAAGAATTTCTTCATGAATTGCCCCTTTGCCATTTAGTTAATGCAGTGACCTGTTGTACTGAGGATAAGTTATTAAGTAATGAAATGGGATGATTGGATTAAGCTAATTACTTGCTTCGAAATGACATTTGTACATAGATTCTTTGGCCTTGCCAGAATGAATTATACAGCCTAAACAGTGTTTTTTGCATTCATTTCACAACTTCCAAAGCCACATTTTACCTGATAGATGGGATCACTAAAAATGTGATTAAAAAATTAAAGTCACATAATGCACTACTGCAGTGAAACAGACTCTGTATAAGGAATCACATGGTAATCAATGTAGCCTGAGGTGCCTGTATTAATAATTATAATAATAGGTCTGATAAGATTATTTAATAGACCTAACATTCTGTTCAGAGGGGTATAGAACCTAGGACTGCAAAGTTTTATATAAGAAATAATCATTCTGACAAAAAGACTGCAGTATGGAAAATACTTTTTACTTCTCTTTTATTTTACTGGTAAAACCACAGTTCATAAAGCAAAAGAAGGCTTTACTACAGTCTATCTTCTGTAGTAAAGATTCTGGGGAATCTTTGTGAACAGATTAGAAATTCCCACTGGTCTTACTCCTCGTCTCCTCTTTTTACTTTGTGTGCATGAAGAGAACAGTTAATGGCTTTCTGTGTAGGAGAATACAAGGCTGGTAGGAGTTTCAAATTTAATCCCACAGCAGACATAAACCAAATGAGAAAATGTTTCTGTGTTACATCTCTACCTGCATTGTATGCCCCATTATCTTAATCCACCCTGACAATCCTGCGGCTGCTTCTGACAGGTTTTGTGGCAGGAATCACTGAACAGAGAAGATAGGATCCATAATCGATCATCGGCTCAATCATTGCAGCCTCTGGCACAAAGACAGAGTGGAATCAGGCTCAAGAGAGGCAGAACGTGTTGAAAGGGTGGAAAGAAGGGGAGGAGAAGAGATATCACACTGCAAAGGGAGAGAATGGAATAAAAAAAATGGAGGGATCAAAAAACAAAAGACCAGGATGGGCCAGAAGCAGCAGATTCTCACTGTTTGTCACAAATGGACTGATTCACTTCACTTGTAAGAGAGAAGGAACAATATACTTCGGTAAAGCAGTGAGTTAATTCACAGAATTCATCTGTAAATGTGACAGTGGTTTAACAAGATTTGATGCTAAGGTACCCTTGATTATTTACTGCATAGAGCACAGGGTCAGAAAAAGCTGGCAGGGAGACCCTCCTGTTGACTCACAAGGTTCAGGGAGGACCCCCTTGTTTTCTAAACTCCTTCTCAGAGAGGAGTCTCGGTTTGGGTGGATCCAGTCCTAGTCCAGGTTTGATCAGGGATTTATGTCTAAAGGATTATATGTGCACAATCAATCCTTTGTATCACTTAGCTAAGATTTCAAAGTTCAGCCTGCTATTGATCCCTCACCCAGGATCTGTGGTGGCAATCCTTACTCGAAGGGACATCAGTTCTTGGAGCAATATAAGATTTTCCAAGGTGAAAGGAGCCCAAGGAGAAGTGAATAAGCTTTCCTTGCAATAGCTAAAGCACAGTTCAGCAGATACTAGTCCTGACTGAGGATTATTTCCCAGGTTGAGGTTTAGGGGAAGGCAGGTGTCAGGGCACTGCTTAACCCACAGTTTCAACACAGACCTACTCCCCCATCAAAGGAGATCTCAGGCTCTCTGCTGAGAGTGGCTCACTGTTGTATGTGTGGTACAAACATGCAGCTTGTTCTTGTGCAGCTTCATGATATGGAGTTTATTCTGACTTCTCTACCTCATCAGCTTAGATACCAAGCTGATGTGGGGGGAAATTCATGCTGAAATCTGTGAAATCTGTTGAGTTAGAACCACAGTTCCTTAAAATGACCCTGTCTTTCCTCTTGACCACCTGAATATTTGGATTAAATTAACCACCTTTGATATTTTCAATAATAATATTAGGTATAAAAATATAATTATCATCCAGTATTCATTCCTATGCACCCACATACATATTTCTTCCCGAGTGTGGCAGTAGAAAATATTGTGAAATTGCAATGTTTTAACCAAACTCAAATTATCTCTGTGTTATACTGGTCAAAGTTATTTGAAATTACAGTCACAAGCAGAATTTCTGTTTGAAGGGACTTTTCAAAAAAATTTCACTGTCCTAGGGTAGAATCTGAGCCTGTGTACACCCACCAGGCAGCTGAGGGATACTGTTTCTTGTATGAAAATCTTTATCTCTTTTCTCCTAAAAAAAAAAAAAAAGTAATTTCAGTTTTATCTATTTTATTTTCAACTATTTTTTTCCTAATTATTTCCTGAAAGAGAACTCGGTTCTTACAAAATGACTTTTTCTTTTTTTTAGTGTTGACCGCAAGTTGTATGTCACCTCAAACATTTATCTTGTTCTATACTATATATTTGCACCTCCCCTCGCAGGGATTTTGGCTCTGATATAACCATTCTGGAAAGAGCCCTGCATGAAATCTAGTGTTCTGCCTCTCTTGTGAGATGTTTGGCTGTATCCTGGGTAATGTGAAAGCAATTTATCCAATTTGTACAGAGGGGCTTTCTGCTGTATTTAAGCAAGAATCAATCTTCAACTAAATGATGAACTAATGGTTTAAATATATAAACTCAATGAAAATGGTTATAAAATAGGATCCTGTAGGGCTCAGTTAGAAACATGGAAATAGCAAAGCAAAGAAGTTTTACACAGCTAAAACAACGAAGTTGTTTTGAATACCAGCCTATTGGAGTGAATTTCACCTAACAGGAAAAGGGTTCTCTTTTGTAAATATTATCTGTGCAATCTAAGTGAAATCTTCAACTGTGGATAAGTAGTTAGGATGGTTTTGTCTTGCTGTTTCTGGTTATTTTTTATGGCACAGTACCACCTAGAGGCTCTCTTGTCCTCTGTGCTTGTTCCTGTGAGAAGTGTAAAGCAAAACTTTTCAAGCTTTTTACCATTTGCATAGACAAGACAGAAACAACATGAGAAAAAAAAGGTGGAGAGGATGGAGTTCCTTCAGAAGAAATACAGGATCTCAAAGAGATAGCAGCCAAATTTCCAGTGTCACTGCATTTCTCCAGTATAAGTAGCCACTCAAATTGATGCAGAGATTTGACCTCGAGCCCTTTTTACATGTCTCATGATATACCACATCCTATGAAATAATAAAATATGAAATAGTATTTCCTAACCCCTCTGCCTCATGGAGTAGACACAGATGTATCCCTCTGGCAGAGTTAAAGGCTCCCTCACTCTCATCATTGCAAGCATTTTTAACGTAGAAATAAAAACTGAGATCACTTCTAGAACACAATTTTAATTATATTAGATAGAATTTTTCCTTCTGATTCACTCAATGAAACTATTGACACCCACCATAGAGAATATTCATTCTAAAGATAAGCGCTGTCTAATTGTCTGAGAGTCTCATTCTTTTCACAGACACCAAAAATCAACAGATTAAAAAAATTATTGCCAACAGGATGTTCTGTGTCTCATTGCTGCCTGAGCATTGATGCTACCTACAGCTTGGGGAATCTCCTGGAATTTACAGAGAAAGGTAAATAGGACCAGGGTGATGCTATTTAGCGGTCACTGCAGATCATCCAGGACAGGGCCTCAGAACATTGATACCTCCATTTAAGGGAAGTAGGGGAAGTGTTTCTTGCCTCCTCACTTGCAAGATTTCCACACATACCCTTTATCTTCCCTCTGTGTGCAATGAGAAAGAGCATTATTCATGTTAAGAGAAGTACCAAAGTGCATTCTTTCACAGAGAAACACATCTAAATGGAATTAAGCATAATCCTTTTACCTCCTTAAAAGAGTACAAACTAAGTAAAACACTTAGGAATCTTTTCTATGATTGCATATTTTATTGATATATTGATTCATATCATAAATAGATTAAAGATAATTTCTAATGTGATATGAAATTCCTGCCATGAATTGCAAATGAGATATGTATCTTTTAAATTGTCTTTTAATAACCAGAAAACAGATTTGTGTTTATTGATAGTTGGCAATCTGTTAACAGATTGTCAGGAATATAAAATAGAAGGAACTTGTTGAAGGATACTGCTTTGCATAGATTTAATGAGAAATTAAAAAGATTATTCAGTATTTTCTATTTGCAGTGGAGGAAAAGGCTTAAAGAAAAACTGGCAACATTCAAGATATCTTGTCATTGCTAGACTGAAAAGTCAGTACAGTCTGATGTGTTGGTTTGCTTTTCTTTTCTTTGTTTGCAAGTTTTGCTTTTTGTATGACCACAGAAGAATTCAAAACTAAACAATGAAGCTAAAACCTCATTAATATAGACAATATGATTTATTTGAAGCTGACTTTTAAATCAGTTAAAATTACACTTGTTCTCCCCTTCTCCACTCAGGTAATTGCTATATTCGATTTTATCTGCAGAGGGCAATACATAATAAGAAATGCCTAATCTCTCATATGCTTCAAGTACTATCAGAAAATCTGCAAGGAAAAGACAGATTTTACCAAGTCAACCAGAAGTCCAGTACGTGAATTATAGTCCTTTATTATGGATCTTTATGTATGTAAGCTGAGAGCTTTTCTGCTATTAATCTAAAAAACTGACTAAGTGATTGTCCCGATTTTTCAAGCTGTTCAGATCTCCCTATAGGAACGTTCTCCTTTTGTACTTTTTGGGAACTGCACTATTTTCTGCATTGCGTAACCCAGTGATGCATGGCATGCACACACACAAACTCACAGAGCAACAAAAGGAAGGCAGGCTCTGGGCACACTAGAGGGAGCAGATAATAAAGGGGAAAATTGGTTGTCACTTCATTTCCCAGTCAGAAAACTCCACATAAAATGAACACACTTTTTTTCAAAAGGAATAAGCCCTAAGATTAGGCACCTCGTGTGTAACTGTTGGCTGTGCTAAGTGTTATACAAGGACTGGCTCACAAGTGTGGGCATCTCAGAAAAAAGAAACCTTGTGAATAAGACCAAAATGATGATGAACAGGAAATTGCTTGAAATGGGATGTCAAAAAAAAATGCTTGCACCTCATCTTGGCTTTGTCAGAGCTGGTGAAACTAACAGAATTTGCTGAAGAGAGTTTAGATGAAGTAATAGTAGCAGGCATCACATTGAATAAGAAAGGAATGAAAACATATTCAGGAAGGGTAGAGTGGGAAAAGCTTCACTCTCCTCACAAAGATTTTGTTCAGTATTCTGCTATTCAAATGCAATATCAGAGACCTTAAGAAACTTAATACCTGTGTTCTCAATACAGGTATTCTGACAGATAACTGTCATCTTAATAATTAACATATTTAGACCAGAAATAAAGATGAAACCTCCATGCTAATATACCCGAGAGAGTTCACTGCTAGTGCCTCGCTCAGTAAAAGATCTGCAAAATCTCTTTGATAAGGCTTTGAAGCAGGCAGATCTTTGCAGTGGATCTGCCTAGACCCTCTCCTCTAAGTCTAGGCAGAGGAACTCCCCAGAGGCCAGGAGGTTTTTGCATTAAAAAGAAAACTCCAATCGTTTTTATTCAAATATAAAACCGAATAATTAACTTTTTAATCAGACAACAGATGTTTACTGGGTAAGACAGAATACAAATAAAAAAATGGTTATGTAAAACTCTTCTTCTGCCTACACATCTGGGCAATGCAGATGCTTCAGCCAGCTCTGAGCTGCAGCAAACTGGCTCGTCCCTTTGGCCATTCCTTCCAGCCCCTCCTGACCTGCTCTCTCCTCCTTCCCCCACCCTCTGACTCCTGCCTTATCTAAATGCCAACATTATTTTCCTAAGCACAGAACTCACTAAATAGCTCTTTTGCTCCTTGCAGTCCTGTCTGGTTTTCCCCTTGGTCAGCAGGATTGCCAGCAATCAACCTTTTTTTTTTTAATTAGCAACAGCAGCACGGAGGCATTTTGTATCGGAATAGTATTTGACACAATTGAAAACAGACTTCCTGCCAAAAAGCCATGCTGTTGCGTTCTTAGCTTTGCTCCTCTGTGTGACCCAAGCAGAATGCCACAAAGTGAATTTTCCTTGATCTTTCTCAAAGTCTCACTGCACATAGCCAAGAGGATTTTCTCTTTAGTGCTTGTGCATGGCATGAAACATGAATATTAATAGGCGAGAAGAGGAACTTAAATTCAGATGCAAGATTTTTCTTACCTCTTTTGATTGTTTTAACTGAAAATACAAAATGCAAATATGAAGCTACTACAAACAGTAACCAGTAAAACACAAAAGCCTATTACTAGATGGCAGCAGCAAAAATGATACCAACTGCACACGTGAATTGAAACATCAAAAGTGACTTCAATTCCCATTCAGGTACAACAATGTCCTCTAGCACAGAAGAAAATAAAGAAAGTAACTAAATTTACAGATTGAAGTAGTTGTGCATTGGTGTCAAGAATATATTTAGAATGCAGTATTCCTTAGAGGCTACATTTTGTGTCATACAGTATCAGATTCCAGTGTGTTAGAGGGGAAGCAACATTTCTCTGTAGGGTTTCTGATGCCAGGATGCTCCTCAGTGGTTTATTAACATAATTTCTTGGTCTTCCCTAATTTTAGTGTTTAGTAGCTGTTCTACCAAGAACATCTTTGTCACCATCCACATCTCTGCATATGTGTTGACTCCCATGTCCTTTTAAAATCATATTCTAGTTTCAATGAGACGTGATCATTAAATTCTGCATACTCAAACATCACTTCAAATATAGGCAAATATATTCAGTGCTCTGCCTTGGTAATTCCTTTAAAGAAAAGAGAAACATTCAGTAAATGTTTGTCTTTAAGAAACTGTTATGTTTTGAGCTACTAGTCCAATACATTTTGTTTTACAACTATGTGTGGGTGCTCTTTGAAAAATCTTGTAAGTATTTAGACAATGCAATTGTATCTTGCAACAAATAAAGCACATTATTATTAAAAGTCAGGCTATCCATTATTTTAAAGCTAAGACTGGACACTGGGACATTTTGATTCACTTCTTGATTTGTTGTAGATGCCTTGTTTGGCTTTGCTGACCTTGTCTTTCCAGTGTATGATAAATCTGTGACCTGTGTAGGTGTTTGGAGAAGATAACTCATTGGCAGCTGTACTTGGATACCTCAGCAGTAAGGCCCACACAAGCATCCAGGAGAGGCACACTTAAACAACAGGCTGACTGTGTGTGGAGACAGCACATTTAAAACATCTTATTGCTTTTAAGTGTAAATGCTTTTAAGTGCAAATTATAGATTATTGAGAGCAATTGATTTTCAGCACTGCCAAAACAGCAAAAGTGTAAGGACACTTTTCTATACGTTTAATTTGCAAAATAATTCGTGTAAGTTATAAAAAGTTCTGGCGATTGCTCAAAGATCTCACATTTTCTTCAAGTTGCTTTCAAGCTGTTATTGATGAACATGTGTTTTTGAGAAATATATTATTTTTAAACTCATTAGAAGACAAAGACTGGAACTCTTAGATGAAGGTGCAGACAGAGTTTCTTAATCACTAGTGAAAGAACCTTGTTAATCTCTTGGGTGACAGCTAGTGGATCTATTTGGTTCACTCTGTCACTAATGAAATGCACTTGCCTCCAGAAAGCAGCACTGTAGCTGTTTTGCCATATCTGTAACAAAATCAGAAGGGTTTAGCATAAAATCTCAACTAATACCCTGTGAAGTTTAAACAAGAAGAGAAGAGCATGAAAATTTGGAAGACAGAATATGATGGCCTAGAACGATACATTCAGCTCTCCCTCTTTTACAAGAGAGGCATAAATTCTTTAAGTAATCCAGAATTTAAATTTCACCTGAGTCATGGCATTGAGAACAGAAGAATGGCACTGGCATTCTGGTGCATTATTGATTCATTATAGATAAAGAGGGAAAGAGGCACACAGTGGAAAGCACATCATGAAGGGCATTTCTATTAGGACAGGTCAGTTCTTTCTGTGAAAATTCAGGCAGATATGACTGAAGACATCTGTAATCAACACTTTTGTGGTAAAATCATACTACTAGCTTGTTTTTTGCAGATTTCAGCTCCAAAGAATCCCACTAGTACTGCTGTAATGCTGCAGAAGTCAAAATAACTACAAAAATTCAGTAACACCTACAATTTGTGAGCCTGATTGTCACAAACTGAGTTCAGTAGGACATTGTGTAGGTTTGACATAAGTTTGAATTCAAACATAGAATTGGAGATCAATAAATTACTGAGCAACTAAAACAAAATTCTACTCATCCAGATCACTTGAAGCTGACAATAATGTCACCACGTGCTCAGTTCTGTGCCTTATTTTCCATATCTGCCATTCTCTGAAGAGGTTTATGATACTGTTCCAGTCACTGAAATATAACAGTAGAGAAATAACCATCAAGGTTTTTTGTGTAAGACAAGTGAATAAGGAAAACGAGGAATTCAGAGTGATCTTGTTATTTATATTAACAAATATTCTCATTACAAACTTGTCATACTTATGCTATTCACAAATTAGGGAAATTTCTTCATTTAGCTGTGGCCCTGTTCCCACCTGGGGTTAGCTCACTGGCAAGTACCAATCACCTTTCTTTTGATGTTTTTGGTAGAAGAAAATCACTGCTGTTTCATGGAACTTTCTGGAAAGGCCTGAGACAACATTTCACCTCTTTGATCTCCAGGACATAGTGAAATCTCACCCAGAATCCTTAAAATTAAACAGCCTCCCAATCTTTTTTAGGTCATTAGAAGCCAATTTATATTCCAGTATTCCCTGTCCACCATCTTGAGATGGTTGACAAGCTTTTTCCTCTGTGTGTTCTTTCAGACAGGCCTTGAAGAGCCTTATTGATTCTCTCTCTGTGTCTCCTCAGGTGAGTCTAAAAAACCCAAACATCTCTCTGTGTCTGTAGAAAGGGGGCCCTAACTGCATCTTGTTAAGAGGGGCAGTACTCAGTTTTAGAGAATTTCCAGAATTTTCAGAAAGCACAAATACTATAACCCTACACAGTACTGACAAAAAGCACTATGACCACTGCCACACAACAAAATCAGGAAAGAGAGGAAAAAAAATAAAATGTAGAAGGGACATATTAAATATAATCACCTGGAGAAAAAAATGAAAGCCCTACCTACACAATTTTGAATTTTTAAAATCAAACTTCATAATGATGGGATCTAGTGATCACAGTTCCATTACTTCCCTAGGAAGGGCCAGCAGCAGATTTTAAACCACAGGATTGCATTTCAGTTATGATGAACTGTGCTTGGTTCAGGTGCAAAAGTAGCACCTAAACTGCATTTCCATTCAAAAACATGGCACAAATTATATTCTAAGGGATGAGTGCTATGGTCATTGATCTTATTTTTGTGTTCAACTCATCAGAAAGGCTGTTCACACAGAGTCCAGGTTAGAGACCAGAAAGCTCCGACTTGGAGAAGTCCAAATTATCACATTCTGTTCATATTTCCCTGGTTTTGGCTGTTTTAAAACTACTGTTTTAATACTTTGTGGAGAGTTTCTCCAGCCGTCCTTATAAAACTGCAGATATATGAGGTGCTATTTTGGACATCCAGCATTTCTTAGAGATGAACTCATTCCTTTTGGTTGCTGTACAACCCCTGTGAGTTTTAGCGCAGTTGTTCCATCACGACTCTATTAGCCTGACACAAACTCCTCTATCATGAAGCCTCCCACTTCATGCATAACTGCTCCTACCTCCCATTTAGGTTCAGAGCCAACCTGCTAAATATAGCATTATGGTATACCTGGGAACTGGCAAGTTTTCAGCCTTGATGGAAGAGCAGGAGTGCTCTGAGGTCAAGGCAGACAGCACGCTATACAGTGGTCTGCCATAATCAGTCAAAGGCCTGAGCTACACAGAATTGTTCTTTGCAATTTCCCCTCTTGACTGCAATTCCAGCAGGTATCACGTTGCTGCTTTCTTCTAATATTGTTCAAGTTTTACGAAATCAAAGGATTACATTGTGTTTAGATCAACTGTGTCAGCTTGCACTTCTCAGAGTGAAAAAAAAAAGTGTTGTCAGAAGCACAGAGAAATACACTCCATTTAACCTGGAGGTGATGGGAGATAACATAAGATCTCCCAGAAATGTGATTGTAACAGAACATGAAGAGGTACAAAGCATTGACACAGATTAAAACCATGCCAAGTCTAAGCCAAGCAAACAGTAAAATCACTGAGATTTTCTACAGTTGCAATCTATCTTGTGGTGACTTGATAAGTGTTTGGAGTTCACAGAAGCATGAAACAACTGACATTGGAAGGGACCTCTGGATGTCACCTTGCCCAACCCCCACTGAGAGTAGGTTTTCCAGGACCGTGCCCAGACAACTTTCAAACATCTTCAAAGTGTGAGACTACACAACTCTCTGGGCAAAAATTAGTTTTGCTGTTGTCTACTGGGAAGGAACAGAGATAACTCAGAAATTATTAACTTATTATTAAACAGCTTGAATCAAGCTTAACAATTCCTTTTTGAACTAAAATGTTAATGTATTAGTCTAAAAAGTAATAAGCTTTTTTCTACGCTCATATTGTAGAAAACACTTTCCTTTTGTTTACTTCTAGTAAAAATGGCTTCTGATTGTCCTATAACCCCCTAAATTCTCTTGACTGGATTCTCAGCTCATGTAGAGTGTATGAAAGCAATTATAAAGTGGCTTCCCTCAGCAGGTTGTCTGACTATCAAACTGGCAAATTTAGAGGTAATTTCCAAGGATATACTGATTTTCCCATAGTTTAATTTGCCCCTTTTTAGAATAGTGATATGATGGGCAGCTGTATGGCAGATTATTTGCCCAGCGACAACCAAAGTGGCTGAAATTCAGTGGTGTGTGAAGTGATCCTCATATAAAACCCACACCAGCAGAATAGTGGACTTAGATGACCTACTAGGTCATTCCTATTTCTGGTGTCCAGAACTGTGTTACAGAGTCAATAAATCAATGCAATATCCTTCTAAAAGGGAAATGTTACAGATATAAATGCTGCTAATTACATATAAGTCTACAATTTATTTGGTAGAACTTAAAGTATTGCTACTGCCTGTTACTAGATGTGTCTAAATGCCAGTAGGTTTCATTCAGTGCAAAGTATAATCTGAATTGCTAATCCAATGGCTTTCAAATGAAGTTGCTATTCATTTAACTGGAGATGTAAAAGGCTGTGGTTGGAGCTGAAGGTCGTAATTTCATCACCCTTTATTATGTGGCTTAGATAATGGTCTGTTATGTACTATATGTGTATCTAAAGTATATCATCATGGTTTTATTTCCCTGGGCTCTGGTATAGTGCATTTCTGTGTACACTTCTGATGAGTCATTTCCCTTTTTTTCACCCAGAGGACCATCACAGAAAATGATGCCTTGCCCTTTGTAACGTGAGAGGACCAGGAACTTGTTGCTCAATTGCCAGGGGCAAAAGAAGTTCAAAAACCTGTTTTCACTCTGTTCTTCTGTGTATTACAGTGTGGTAGAACAAGAGACAACGACAGACATATCCTCTCTTCCATTTGCTACATTCCCATAAGGAAACAATCACTACCAAAAAGAAAAAAATAACCCAAACAAAACCACACAAAAAATCCAAACCAAAAAACCCCACTGTTTTGAGCTTTGAAATTTAGGAAACAGATGATGGTTGCTGCTGGCATATATTTATGGAAGAAGGATAATGATGATATTCCATAAAATGAGCTGCTACAAAGGTTATGAAGCTCTGGATAAGACACACACCGAGTTGTTGCCCTGTGCATGAGATAAAAACTCTTTGCTATCTGCATGTGTAGGTGAAGGAAGTGGGAAATGGAAACTAGTCCTCACCCTGCAATGGAGGAGTATAAATAAAACAGGAAAGTGGCAGCAGTTTTCAGCTTTAGCCAAAGCACTCCAATGTGATTTCCTGCATCCTCTTCATAATGGGCCACTGCAGCAACTCCAAGTGCCTCCAGGGTGCAGATGGTCACAGCAAGGGCCATGTTTAGAAAATTCATTAGCATAATCTAGCCAGAGGAAGAAAAATGACCCATCTCCACACTGAAAAGCCAAGTCATAGGAAGATGTGAATGTCTCTCTCTGTCACAATAACAGAAGAATCTGGGGAAGTGACCAGAGGGTGTTTCAGCTCACAGAGGGAACTCACAAATAGGAACTCAGTCTTGGATCAGGGTAAGCACTCAATTGGTTTGAAGTGCAAGCACCTTGGTGAAGTTATTAACTCTCCCATACCATCATCTAGAACATCTAAATGTCAAAAAAACAAAGGAATGTAACAGTTATCTTCAGTAAAGAGAGGCCAGGTGGGGAATTGGTGGGAGAAATTAATCTCAGAACCTCATGAGTTAGGACCAAGTAACATCCAAAGGCACTCTGCAGTTTAGGAAGGTAGTACCCAGTTAAGCATTGTATAAATTTGCAGTGTGTGATCTTCCTGTGCATTAATTTCCATCATTACACAAACCCCCAAACTCCAGCCAACAGAGTTTAACAGGTGTTTCCTGATGCCCCCAAGTAAGCAAATGCTTCAACCATGACACATCTTCACAGCACAGTACCAGTGCAAGCAGGTAATCCTTCACAGCAAGTCACATTCCCCACTGCACTGCGATGACAACAGAGAATTTTAGGTGAACTCATTGAGTTTTTACCACTCAAAACTACACTGAACATCTAAGGTTGTAGCAACAAGTTTATAAATTTTAGTGGTTCTGGAGTAGCCTGGGAGCTGATAATACTCTTTGGAGGACACTGAGAGGGGACAAGTTACAAACTCCCACTGACATTAGGTGCTGCCATGGGGATGTTTATCTGCTGTTAGAGGGAGAGGAGAGAAGGAAGGGAGGTTCCATGAGATATCCTCTTTGTTCTGCTATTGGTCTTGTGAAATATCTGTACCATCTCTTGATTAAAGCTTTCAGGAACATATATGCAAACACATATAAATACATGGGAGTACTGCCTCACTGTTAAACAGCCCAAAATCTCAAATATGTTCAAGGTGTGATTATTATTTCACCACAGTTCTTATCTCAAAGTACTTAACCTAAGTAGTAAATAAAGAATAATTTTAATTCTGTCTTTGGATAAGAGGTAAAGATAAAAATCCCTGTGCTGCTCTGTTACAAAATGTGAACTGCAAATCACCACAGTCGATTTAAATAAATCACACATTTACACTTTGATTCATCCCTTCATTCCAGTAATATCAGATGGTTGAATTAGGAATGTAATTGCCTTTAGAAGAGATCTGATTTTTCAAAATCAGGCAGTTGCCCATAAATGCAGCTCAATATCTGTTAAGGAAGTGATGACTATTGAGGAAGTGTAACCTTTAAACCTCTACAGCCTCAGTGTCTCTCTCAGGTACAGGAAAAACCATTTAAATTATTCCATGAATGTCTAAAAATTACAGTTTCCCACATTTAGCATAACATAACTATGTCAAGAATCAGCTGTATAACCCTATGCTACAGAAAGTAAAGAAGTTATTTAATTTTTTCTAATATCCTTCATGGGTTCCCAAAGCTATATTTCTCTTTAGAACTCCTTGACCATCCCTGAAATGAGAATAACATTTCTATGAAGAGAGTATTGTGATTTTCTGTTTTATACCATGCTTTACTACCTCATTACTCCTCCCAGTAGAGTGTTATGGGGAAATATTTTTAGCCTTTTCAGCAGAAACATTTGTCTGCTTGGCAGGTATTCCCAATGGTTATTTTTATAAACTAGGGTGATATTCTTGAATTTTATCCTTACTGGATGGATGGATAGATAGATGCATTAGTACATATGAACAAACTCATCTCCCCGTTGAAATCAATTAGAAATACATACTTTAAAATTAAGGATTCCCTTTGATTTTAGCAGATTTTCATCATATATTATCCCTTCTCTGTAAAATGACTAATTACTTTTTCCCTTATTCTTAAGAGCAATCTCTGCACCTCTTCACTCTTGTCATCTTATCTCACTATACATTTTATGTTGAGAAGAACTTTGTCTCTTTCAGTCTGTAGAAATCATTATTATAGGAGGTACAGAACTCTCCTTCATTTAAACGGGAATTGCAAAAACTCAGAAAATTCATATTGAATACGTTTAATTTTCACTTTTCATTTAATAACACTTTAAACTAATGCTATATCATTGGTCTCCCACTCATTGCTATTTTTCATTTCTGTAGTTGCCTGTAACTTCTGTCTCACAGTGAGTGGAATTTCATTTTCAAATCCAGTTTTGCTAATCCCATCATGTACCACATTTTTCAATTCACCCACTGAAGACTGATTTAAAGTTATGTAGACTTATTACTCATAGCAAGTACATCAAAGTTTCTAAAATTCTCTACTATCCAACTGAGGAAGAAGATGACATTCTGAAAGTCATTTTTATTTCTTGTGGGATATTTACCTATATTTTTTTCTCATTACAATTCAAATTCTCTGCCTTCCGAAGTCTAACAGGGAGATTGTAGCAGAATGTGGAGTTAAATTATTTCTTCCAAGCATCTTGGTTCAGAAACAATCTTTTTTTCCCCTGCATGTTGCTGCGTTATAATTCTGATTTTAAGAAAAATAACAGTAACTCTAGAGAGTTCCTGTAGAGGCACATGTACTTATTGTTTCCCAGTGCCTAACCCTTTAAATCTCTATTTACCCTTCTCTCTATTTATTTTCTTTGTTGCCTCATACTGTATGCTCTTTCAAGCAGAGATTAGCTTCATGTAGATATGCACAGCCGCCAGCACAAAGGATGCCATTCCCAATTAGAGCCTCTAGGCACTCCTGTAATACAAATAATAAATATTACCAGAATCTTCTATCCCTTTGACTTGCTGCCATAGTCAAGCAGGAGCTTGCTATGAGTCGAGCAAAATTGTGGCATTATTTGCATCCCAGCACTTTATAAGTCTGTCAACCCTTCAAATTCCTTAGGACATAAAGACTTAGAAAAACCTACCAAATGAGCCATTTCAAACCTAATGGACACCCTGTCTGAGCTGTTACTGTTTGCAGGCAATTATCATTTTCTTGAGGAAATGTCAGGGAAGGCTTTCATCTCCTAAAACACAGCACTTGGGTTTTATTTTTGTATGGATTGAGAAAAAGCACAAATTTGTATCGCAGATCACTCGTGCACCCAGCACACAGGCACGAAAAGTCTTAGCCCTGCAGAATTGTAGAAATATAGGAACTGAGTTCTTCCATTTTGTACGAATTTGAGAAATCATAAAACACCACAGTATCATAACTCCCCCCAGTCTGTTCAAAAATGGAATAGTAATAATTTACTAAAGTCAGAAGAGGTACTGTAAAGTATCTTTCCACAATACTAATTAAACATAGTTTGAAAGATGACCCCAAAATACTGAAGCTGTTCTCGCATTGTGGTGTTTTGCTAGTTAACAGCAATGGGAATTTTTATCTGCGGGTTGACTGCATTGCAAAAAATATTAAAAGTATAATAATTTAAATATACTTATTTAATAATAAGTATAAATTAAAATATAAAATTAATCTGAAAGTTGTGTCCCAATCGCAGCTGAGGGTAGAGATCCCAGCCTTTAATTAGGACAAAACTGTGTCTTGGCAAGAAGAAACTCAGAAAATATTTTTTTTTTTTTTTTTTACTTTAGGGATGCAACTACTGAAGAAGCTAGTAAAAGTATCAAAGGACTAAGATGTTTTTCACTGTGATCTCATTTCAGAGCTTGGTCTTATCTCTAATGTAGTCAGAGTGCTGAACATCTCAGATGCCGGATACTGTCCCAAGGAGCTTAATCTCTCAAAATTCCACTCCTCTTGCTGGACTGTAATTAGGCCATGTGAATTTGAATCTGTGCACACAGAGACACCAACATAAATTTAATTCTAAAAAATTTGTTTTCAAAGAGTAAGCAAATAACATCCTCACAGGTTTAATTCTAGCTACATTCTGGCAGTGTTCAAACTTATTGCTTCATTTGCCCTGAAACTGTGTCACCCTTAAACTCAGCAGAAAGGCTACACATAAAGATGATAAAGCAACATAAAAATAACCTCTCTCACTATCAAGGAAAGGCAACACAAAAGCAGGCAATAATATTAATTAATTTTTGCAGTTAAACATCTAACTATAGTTGTATATATATTTTAATAAAATACTTTCAAAGGTAACATGGTTCTAATGGAACAGAGGTCGATACCTATGACACAGGTACATGTGGAGTCAAGTTCTGAAGTTCTTTGTCCCTTTCAAGGTATCATATAAAAAAGCGTTCATATTTTGATAATAAAAGAAGTGCACTGCAATTCTAAGGTCTTCTGAGGCAACCTGGCCAACATAGGAAGTGCTGATTAAAAAAAATCATTCCCCTCTTATAAAAATATTTTTGAGGATGTGTAAGCAAAAAAAGGTTATTGGTTTTTGTTTTTCTTTTTTGCTTTGAGTGTTTTCAAGGACAGCTTGGGATACTTTAGATTTTATATCACCATATGGATTTTTTTTATTTGTTTTCCAAAGCCTAAAGTGAAATCTGAAAAGTTATTTGCCTGGGCTGTCATTTCATTCGTGGTTCATAACAAACAAGTTCCCAATATTCCTTGAGAATGTGTAGTGTCAAAGGAGAGTAAGAAAGATACTGCCATGGTACTCATTCATTGATTCTCATGACACTGTGATATTAATAACCAAAGGCTTAGGCACCATTACAAGTATTTCAGAGGGGTGTCACTTGGAGATTGAGCCCTCATGGTAGTGGGGACACAGCAAAGAATGGAAAACAATGCTCAGGGAACTGAAAACAGTTCATCACTGTAATAAGAATGCTAATCACATACCTGTGTACAGAATGTGGACCTGAGTAAACCAAAATGCTTAAGACAATTCAAGAAATCAATTACAGTGGTAATTAGTTTATTCCATGGAAGAGCTAGTTGTTCTGAGGCAATTTGGTTTCTCCACTCAGACTATTCTTTTTGAAGATGAGAACAAGAGATAAGCAAGCTTTCTCAGAAGAAAAGGTAAACCAGCAATTAATAACATGTTAGTAGTTACCACTGTTGCAAGTAGCTATTCTTTATCAGCAATTTTCAGGATACCACCACTCAGTGAGTATGGAACCACGCTGAACCAGGAATTCAGCTCCTCTGCCAGTGCAAAACTGAACCTGGAACTGGCTTATGCACGACCTAAACAGCAAGCCTTACAAAACTTGCAGAAACAGAGAAAAACTTTCAAAAATACACTCTTACAGTATCTAAGTGCCCACTTACTCTGCAGCATTTGCAAAGAGAAAAAAAGGGAAATAGATTGAAACATCACAGAGATCCCTAACAGCCAAGCAAGAACACCAGGGACTTCTGCAAGAAGGTAAATATTTGCTGAGAGAGCAGGAACAAAATGCTTCAGCGAATTAGATTAATCAGAAAGGTTTTGGCAAGTTCTCACGGGCACAAGGTGCTTCAAGATTTGTAGTTCCAACACACCATTTGGCAAATACTTTTCTTGTGATTGCTTTTCAGAACACAGTCAGCATCAAAAAACAGTTCAACATTCCAACCTGCAAATGTCAAAACGCTCTTCCAGGGCTAAAATCCCACTTGGAAGACTTAGCCAGCTATGACAGCAATGCTAGAAAATAGTAGAAATGGTTATTTAAAAAAAACCCTAAAGGAGTAACAGAAATAATATGAAAAAATAACCAGCCCCAAGCTTAACAAAGCCAAGAGTTTTGAGCTGAACAGTTTAAATGAGCGCAGTGATTGAGACTCTTAAGTAGACCCTGTTCTTGCAACTTCTGAGAATCTATGAAAGTCATGATTAGGATTTCAGCAACAACAAAAATAAAGATCTGTAAAGTTTTAGAAGACTTTCAGAGCCAGTAGAGCATATTGTTATAAGTAAATAAACACATTTGTTACTCCCCAACAAACCAGTCCTCAGAAGGTTCCCTGTTGAATATATGTAAAGAAACCCATGAATGCCAGATTAAGAAGTAATTCAGTGTGAATTAGCAGCTGAGTTAAATTCACAAAGAACAGTGTCCTCTTTTGATTTATACCTTGAGTTAGCATGGTTGCAAATTTTAAGATGTATGTAGTGCTGAAGAAGAACAAAGAAAATAAACAGCACCCAAGCATATGTCATAAATAAACCTCAATCAACAAGAATGAGTTACTGGTTTCATACTGTAATTAAGCAAAAAAATTAAAGAAAAAAATCAAGAGTGGTTCAAAATATTACAATTTTTTGTTAGTCTTTATTATTTGTTTTAAAAGTGGTGGCATTCCACTCAAAACAAAAATATTAATTCTTTCAATTCTGTGAATGACCTAGAATAGCAGAAGTATCCTTTCTGTTCTTCATGTTTCTTTTTTTTGTTGTTTTTTAATGATAAATTATATCACCTAAGATGAAATGTGGTGTGTGCAGGAAAATGAAGAGTCAGCAGTTTAAACATATTGAACTTTTATGGTAGACAAAACCTCAATTATTCATTCTGCCACTGGTTTACCAGATTCAGAGGCATGGAGGTGTGTGCAACTCTATCAATAATTTTGACATATGCGTAACTTTGTTTTTTTCATATAGTCATCTAATAAACTTGGCACTACAAACTGTCCCCGACTTCATTTTGTGTTGTAAAATACTGCAAGACAACATATTCCTGATGGCAATAATTTATGTGGGGTGTGTTACTCACTACTCAGATCAGTGAACCCCAAAATCAATCTTGGATTGAAGACAACTTTTCAGGTACTATAATTGCTCGAAAACTTTAAAATAGAAAAGTAAACAAGGAACTCTATTGCTGGTTGTTTGATTTTTTTAATTTCTTTTTTTGGTATAATTCTGCTCCTAACACCAAACATTTCCTCATGTTTATGGTCTCCCACCTAAGCACTTGTATTTCAACTGAGCATATAAACCCATATCTAGTTGATTCAGGTAGTCATAAGATAAAATGAACTTACTATCCAAAAATAAAGTAATGCCATTTATATTGCATTGCTCTCAGGCAAGTTATCTTAAATCAAGATGTTTGAAAACAATTGCAATAAGTCATGGTCAGAGCTGAGCCTGCTTTAAATTCAATTCATTTACCTTCCCTATCATTAGAGATCACAGTTCCTCACATGAAAGACTGTGTCTGAATTTCATCAATCCAGCTCATGAAAATACTTCAAAAAGTTTTGTGGAGAATGTCAAGAAAAGGAATAATAGCCTTGTTTTTCTTAATACCGTTGTAGCAAGTTGACGATCAAGCTTTTTGAAGGTAGGGGCTTAAATGAAAATAAAAACCAAATAAATACATTGACAAAGATGGTAGGAGAAAGACAACGTAGTTTTAAAAGAATAGAAAAATAGTTCTGTCACCAAAATTAACTTCTAGTGACTGAACTTCAATCTGAGAAATTTATTTTCCCACAAGTGTCAATGAAACATTGAAAAAGATAAAGATAATAATGATGGTAGCAGTAGTAATAGATACTTATATAAAATGTGGATTGTATGAAGCTTTAGGAATTAATGTAGGTATCTGTAAGTACAAAATTTTTCTGTTACCTCTGTCATGTTAGACTTGGAAGGCATTACACAGTAAACATTGCACATTAAAATCACTGTAACTCAGCTCATACTACCCTGAAAGAGAAGCTCATCCATTTGTCCGTGGAAAATTAACATTCCCTCACGTGAATAGAACATTAGAGATCCTGATTTGGCCACGGCAACAAGGAAAGGATGAGTTCTATTTAAAAGAGACTTCTACTTTTGTGGGGCCTGTAGATCATACAGATGCTGTGCTTTGTCAGGTCCACTGCTGGATGAGAAGGATACTTTTGGCAAGCTTCTGGATGTTTAGATGTCTTGAAAAATTGACATTGCACACAGTATTCCTGAGGAGTCTGGTTGAACTCAACAAGCCCCATGTAGAGTTGATCTGCCCGGGACATAAAAAATTGCAAACAATATTCAGTAGAGAAGAAGATTTTTTAAGAAATTTTATAGAAATTGTAGAAATCCTAAAAAAAAACAACTTCAGGCAGAGACAATGATCAATTGGTAACTGGCTGTTAATTACATTAGAGGATTATCTTACGTTATTCTGTGAAATTGTCTCCCATTCATGTAACTGTTCTTAGCTGGGTGCAAAGTATGGGGCACCCCATTGCTTTGGGGTATATTTTTTTTTTGGTAGACCGGTTTTCACCTTTCTCTGTGTGCTTTGGTGTTTTGCTGTTTATTCCTCCACATTCCACAACCTGCTATTTGCACCGTGTGTGTTATCAAATGCCTCAGCATTCCTCACACGCACAGAACTTTTAGAAGTTTATTAAAAACAAAGCGAGTTTTCCCAGATGGTCGTACAGCAGTAATTAAGTAAAAACTGCTATTCCCAAGGTGTGCTCATTTCTGCTAATATCATCAGTACTGCTGCTGCATGCTCAAGCAGGTTAACAAACACAATCAGATTAGCTTTTGTTCTTCCAGAACAGCAGGGCTAAATCTTCATTAGGTATAAAACAATGGAGGCACGTGGAAGAAGAATGGAATGCTGTGGGTTTATGGCAGTTGAACACCCGGTCTGTATAATTATTTGACTAAGGAAATAAAACAAAAAGGTAGGATTGGCAAAGAAACTTTAAAAAGTCAATCCATTTTCTAGCTTTCCAGTCAGATATGAAAGCCATCGATTCGACATCAAAGGATTTGTGTGAGGGATTCTCGCAGAGGTAAGAGCACATTTAATTCTCTGGTTGCAAACCAATTGTATTTCTTGAGATGGGAGAAGAAATAAAAGGAACAGATGTTGTTTCACATCAAGAACGTAAAGAAATTAACTGGAAAACTTCAGGAACCAGAGATTTTTTGACATTTTTAAGTGTGTGGGGAGCGGGGGAAGGGGACAAGGGGATGACTAAGTGATATCTAGTGTGGAAATGTTTATTAGAAGAATTATATTTATTGGGTCAAATTTTTAATTTTTTTTCTTTCTAACTTCTTAAGCCATGTCATATCAATGATTATTTCTGAATGTCATTAAGCAATTAAAAGGATGTTTCAAGCAAGCATAATTATTTTCTGTTTTATGCACACAGATAAGCATACCAACAGAGGATACGTTTATCACAGCATAGCTTTCTATGTAAAATAGCTAAAATGATGCAAACTTCTAATTATCACAGGGTCTTATTTTTAAAGAAACAGGATCTGAGTGAAGACCCAACATAGTTCTGCCATAGCTTAGTGCGCAGTGATTTCTTCTGACCGACTCACTTATCAAAGTTCATTACTTGTCATCCAGCTTGTTTTCCTGTTACTTAATCATCTATTTGACTGCTTTCAGCAAACATCTCTGCAGTGGCACATTCAGGAAAAGATTTTGGAAAGAGTTCCCACTCCTGTGTTGAAATCCCAGGCTTTAAAAAAGAGGATGTTTCCGTAAACTGTAGCTATCTACCTACAAAAGCACTAACCAGCTATCTTGGCAAGCTTTACCATTTGACTCAAAATACTCTCCTGAAACATCCTCCACAGGAGCCCTCCGAGTGCTGACACACACCTGAATGTGTGTCTCAAAATATAGCCATAAGTCCTTTGAGGAGCTTTAAATAGATTTTTGCTTATTAGAAGGTATTTTATCTGCATTTATTAACATATATCAAACACTAATTTGCTTCCACTACTGTTTTTCAGTCTGAAACCACTTCCCTGAGATCAGTCTGGAGCATTTTTCCAATGACAGCTCTTCAATAAGGTCTTTTGAAACAGACTGACTTGCTGGCCTCAAGAGGAACATTTTTACCACTGTTGCCCTACCTTGCTGGCCTCAGGAGGGACATTTTTTCCACTGTTGCCAGCACCGTTGGTGTTTTATGGGAACAAGGACTGGGAGGAGATGTAGTTTAAGCACTCAACAATGAAGCATCTTGATAAACAGCCCTTGTACTGCTGCAATTACCATATCTCTTGATTGTCAGGAAATAGGCACTTGATAAACATGTGGTTTCATTGTTTACCCACGTTTGTTTTCAATTAAAGCCAGAAACCTATAATGTGCATTAGAACTCTGCTCAGCCTGGTTTGAAAATAGGCAGGTAATTAATGACTAGACATTGCATCTATTTAAGACTGCCTCCAGAGATTTCAGGGACTGGTTATTCCAAGATAACAAGCTTGTTAGAAGGCCAGAGGAAGAACAGTTTCTTCAGATATTTTTCCTCCCGTCCAGTTCTTGCACTTCAAGTACCTTTTTTTTTTTTAATTTAAAGTTTTTGGACTCTGCCTTATAAAGGTGCAAGCACAGCCCTTCCCTGCACTCTGGATCAGGTAGTAGCCTGGATACTGCAATTTCCAGGCCTCCAGCTGCTCAAAGTATTTTGGAGCTGCTGAGCAAATGATATTCTCTAAACTGTTCTACTATAATCATTTTGCTCAGCTGCTAGTCTGATTAATCTGTTGAATTTTGTCAGGCTGTCACTTGGTAGTTCCTTGTATTAGTAAGAGACTCACAAATCTACTCAAAGTATTTTTGGATAGAAGCATTACAGCACCTCTTGTCAGGTTTTGAAGAGAAACCACTTTGAGTCTGCAGTTATCCAAAACCATTTGCTTACCATCATCTCTGCTTTCAGTCAAGAAGTATTAATAAGCTCTGTGCATTTATACCTTTGAGCAATCTGTATCAACAAAGACTGTGAAAGCACAAACAATTCCTAAGCATAAGATAACAGCCTCCATCCTAGAAAATACTGGAGCTTAGTACTAGTCATCCTAAAGATACTTTGAGATCTGGTACTGCAGGAGTCATGAGAGGCAGAAACTCCTCCAGTGAACAGGGTTAAGCAGATGAACATCCTGGCATTTGTTTCTTTTCTCTGCCTCACCACTGATTTAGGTACTTTCACAAAGGGGAGAGTTTTGAAGGTGAAACAATTGAAACTTGTCTTCTGGTGAGAAACACGTATTCAAAATACTATGGATTTTGGTACTCTTCAGTAATGCTGCACCCTGATTCTACAAGTGTTTTATCATCCAGTGTTTTAGAAACTGGAATAGGAATTTTGTCATTAATTCTACCACTGCACCACAGGGAAGATATTTCCTCTCCATTTTGAAAAGTCAGTTCAGTTCTGTGTTATTAAAAACCCCCACACCTTAGCCTCAAGAAAAATGTAATTTCAGTTCTTTTAGGAAGTATTGGGTTGGCAAGTACCCTGCTCCTGCAATACTTGCCTTACTACATGAACTCATTCTTTGTTATTACCTGGCTTTCTAATTGTTCTCGCTGTAAACCAACAAACAAACAAAACCAAAGCAAAACACCCAACAGCTTAATTTTACTGCTTCTCAGTTCTATGAGGCAATAAACCTGTCAAATATATAGCCAAATATGTGTAATCCAGAGTTTGAAAACCAGAAAACAATGGGAAAAATTAATAAATAGGTTAACAGGTGTTTTAATTTACTGGAATTTAATATAGTCTGTTTGAATAAGAAAATACATCTGCCTGAAGGTTTGTAGGATTAGGACATGCGTCTTTAATTGGATAGACTAAACTCTGCAGTACAAAATATCCTGAAAATCTACACTTTGAATATGCATCTGAAGTTCTTATCTCAGATCTGTGTGATGCAGGTTCCTCACATCATCAAAATCTGTCCAAGCAGAAGTGAAATGCAGGTGGAATGTGACTCATGATCATTTCAACGAATTGGTGTGTAAAATAACACACCACTGTTTAAAGTTTCTGTCATCTTTGACACAAAGCTATATGGACACTAACTCAATATTTTCAGTAGTTTTAAATATTTGCCCCAATATTTTCACTCAGTTCAATTTTCCATATTTCCATAAGTGAGACCTGTGGTTAGTAACTCTTACTGTGTTTCTTCATAAATAGATTTTAGATCTAATTTCAAGCCTCCCTCCACCCACTGGGAGATTTTTTCTATCATTAAGAACTGACTCCTGGACTTTTTATATCTTTATGAAAGGCAGATGTATAAGAAGGTACCATTCACTATAAAAATCTAATATTTTTGATCCATTTCTCATTTCCGTGGAAAACTGAACCTTCACTCTAGCTTTCTGAATCAAGTTTCAATGCTAACATCCTGAGCACATCTTTGTGAATAACTGCAAAGAAACATTTACATAATTAAAAAGCTCTTCCTGTAAGCAGTCATCTTTTCTGAAATATATTCATGATTACTTGAATTTGTTCTGCAATTTCATATACGAATCAAATAGGTAATTACTTCTAAGTGGATGCCAGTTGATATTTAAAACATACATATTACTCCTTTCTTCGATTTGCCAGGTAAGCAACATGGTTGTGTCAGCTTCCATGCTGGCAAATTATACAGATGTACTTTGCCATACTTGAAGCTTGTAATTTAGAAATTAATTTTTCACAAATATTCGTGCCACTCCAGATCTATTGTTCAGCTCTCGTCATGAAAGGAAAAGGAATGAATCTTGTCAGAAGAAGACACTGCGTGGAAAACATTCTCAGAAACACATTAGTGATATTTACTTGGAATTGGTTTGATATAATGAACTCATTTTATATCCATATCTGAAATCCTGGACAGACCAATAAAGCAAACATAGGCTTCATGCTCTTGTTGTGGAAAAAACATAACCGCTTAGGGACAACATTTTTTGCAAGCTGGAAGAGTGGAATATATTCACCAAACTGACAAGAAGGCCACAAAAATTTTCCCCACTTCTTATCTTTCCTTGTCCTATCATGTGCTACAAGAATTATTTAGAATGAATGAACTTTAAAGGCCTTCCACTGGTTTTAGAGTGGGTGGACATTACTGCAAAATCCAGGTAATATTTGGGTGAGATTTGTATAAAAAGAAGCATAACACATCTTCAACTTTTGGTGTAGCTGTAATTTCAAAGGGTAACTTTAATGTCTTTGGCCCTCCCCTGCGGCAAGTGTATTCTCAGGGGCTGGCCAAAGAAACAAAAATCTTCAGTCTGCATTCAAACACAAAAGGAACAGTGGTTCAACACCACGCAGTCTCTTCTCCCCATGAAAATTAACTTCATTTTGATTATGAGAAGCCTATGAAATCTCACAGCTACAAGCTCATTGTAGGCTTGAAATTACATGATACAAACTACATTCTCTCCTAGTATATAATTGTTTCTTCTTCTTCCTCTTTATATAATGAGCTTGAATTTTTAATTGCAATCAGATTTCAGTGGTGCTTAGTCTGACTTTCTGCTGTCTAGAGCTTCAGTATTTTGAGGATTAACACCTTTACCTCTTTGTTTTCCTGGTTCATGTATAAAGAGCATGAGTTGATTCCTTCTCTCCTGTAGAACTGAGAGCTAGTCCATATACAGTAAGTGTTTTTAAACAATCAAGTGCTGCAGTGCTTGAGTAATAAGAACATTATTGCTATCAAAGCTATTTTCAATTCGCCTTGCAGCTTTCAAAGGCTGTCATTTAAACATGTTTTTTAATTTTAAACAGTTTTTGTCCTGCTACAGATGTCAGAGCTAAATGAACAATAAATAAAAAGCGGTTTCCATCCTGATATTATGCTTCTTTCTATTAATTTGACCCTAACTGCAGCAGTGACGCGTGTAATCTTGAGAAACAATTAAAGACAAGGACAGCAGTCTAGCACCAGTGAGAATGACTTTGATCATTGTCTCTTTGTCTACACAGTGTCTGGCAGGAAATATAAATGGCACTTTTAATGGGAAGGTTGAGAGAACGGACCTATTAATTTAGCTTTCAGACTATTTTAAAGCATGCATTTCTCTCAAAAACTATTTTCTGTAGCTTCTGTTCAGCAAAGTCTCAGCTGAGCTTCCCAAAGTAGAAACACCATTCTGTTTGCTTTGCTTCTAATGCCAGGGTCATTTTGCAGCAGTAGGATACACATCAAAAATGCATCTTAATACTCTACATCAGTTTTGTGCATTTTTTTATAACTTGGCTTACAGTGTTATGAAGGGAGAATCACTCATGGCCACAGTTGATTTACTATATTGCTGAAAAAGCAAAGAACACACCAACTTTTGACTCAGCTACTTGCATAAAGCTGTTGCTTTTGCCAAGTGCTGGTACAGATCTGCACAACCAATTTATAAAGAAGGTCCCTCCCCAGCCTCTTCCAGGGGATTCAATAACATTTAATAAAAGCAAAAAAATAGGAAAAATATCCATATTCTGATTCTGAGCATGAGCTTTAAGGATTCCCTTACCTCAAATTACTTAACATATTAAATAGCAACAAGTCACAGAAAAACCCAAATGTTTCAACTGTTTACGTTCTTCAGGTTGTTCTCGAAAGGGAAGAAGTCCCAAGCACAGAGGAGATATCGAAAGCATTAATATGACATTAATTACCATGTGATATTTCTTCAAGCTGTAAGCCAAAATGAAAAGTATCTCCTATATCTTCTACCTACTTGTGCATCGTTGGCTCCTGTCTAAACTTCAGCACAACAGAAGTTTTGCAGAAGAGAAATGGTGCCCTGGAGGAAGAAGATACTCCACGGTAGGGATTGTAGCCCTCTGGCTAACTGGAAAGTTCAGTTTTCAGGTTCAGCTTCTAGCTCCTCTAGAGAGTAAGGCAGCCCTTTGGGACAGTGATGAGAGTTTGCAATCCTTGACTCTTCAGACATGAATATCTTTAAGTCAGATCCTGCTCAAAATGCAATGGGAGACAGGAATGTGCTAGGAGAATATATTAAGGCTGTGAAGAATTCCAACATTACAGTAGCAAAATCCATAAAAATAGCTCCGACTGCAGAAGGCTGTTGGCCTTCTTATTGGCCAAGCATATTTTACTTTACTCTTTATGCTACAATACTTCTTTAATGATACTGCAGTGGAGAAAATTACTGTGGGGAGTTGATGATGCCGTCTGGTGTTTTGTTTCTAAATGAAGATGTTTGGATTGCCAGCTCAGAGCGCTGCAGTGCTGCTGAAATTCAGCAGACACAGACGAGCATTCTGAGAGGTCTTTTTACAATCTGAAAAAACTGTTGGTTGTTTATCCTACAACAGTGCCTCGGAGCACAAACTGATAGGTCAGCCCCCTGATCGAAGAGGTGGTGCAGAAATACCATCCTGTCTCCCAAAGAGACAGCAGTTCCACAGGGCACTTTCTGGTAGTGATCATCAAAAGAATGGAAAGTAAGTAGAATCATGAATTAGATATCAAACCCTAGGTATCAATACTAATAATGAAGGCATCATGCTGAATTATAAATACTAGTTGCTTTGTATCACATCCTCGCTGCCAGATCGTCTGAGCATTTCTTAGTTGTGTATATAAATAATATGATTAACGTAATAAAAAGAGACCATAAAAAAACCAGTATAACATAACATTAATTTACTGGAATTTGTGGTGTGAATTACATTTGAAAACCAAAAAGCAGTTGTGGACCAAACACGAAATATTCCTGTTCCTGCGCTGATCCCCAAAACTATAGAAAATACTGTTCAAAGTTAGAGCACTGGAATTTTTATGAAAGTTCTACAGAAGGACACAAAGTGTACTCATTTGTAGCTTTGATTTTTTGAAGCAGAAATGACTGCTTAGAGAAGCAATTTCATCAGTATTACACGCAGATAAGTTACTTGCAAGAGCAGTCCAATACTTTCTAGATAATTTCTATGTTATATTGTTATATAGGTATATGTAGTGTTATATTTTATTAGAGAATACACTAATACAATTGGGCCAGAAATCCTCCTTAAAACAGAAGTTATCATTGGTTTGGCAAATTCAGCTTTGATTTATTCATCTAAATATATTAACAATGCCCAAACATTAATCAGTTTTCTACTTAATTCAAATATGATACCGTCATTATCTTGGTTTACTTGTGGCTCAATATCAAATAAAGATGCAAAAGAGAAGACACAGCAAGTACATAGAAAATGTAATCATTCCATAAAATAATTGAATTTGGATGTCCTTTTCCCAAACACTTTTAATATCCTATTTGAATAGGAGTAGCTGGCCTGCACTAAGTGAAGAATCAGAAAGGAGCCAAAGCCTTATTGACTCTGTAGGGTCAAGATTTTGTTCTGAAGAGAGAAATGTCACTCTTCCAAGGGAATAAATCAGACTTATCCAGAACTGCCTATGAGAAGATTAAATTGATCAATTCTGGTAAATACATTTATTTAAACTTTTTAAGTACCACACAACCATTTCTACTTTATTGACTACAATTTTTCAGATTTATGGTTCAGTTTGATTCCTCAAATGTAGACATTTATACAGGTTTTACTGAAAGAGTCATTTGAGGGGGAATGCAGCACAGCACTTCCAATCAGTTTGTAAATACCCAAGGTATTAAGTAATATAATAGTTTCTCTTTTCCTGCATTTTGCACTGCCTTGTCCATAACTCACATTCAGGGCATATACACTGATTTCAAATCCTTGCATGGCACAGGTATGGAAGACCTAAGTTATTGCTTCTGACAAGACTAGCCAGAGACTTCAAGTTGGTCTTCAATATGATGAAATATCCAGATCACCCAGGTCAGAATTTCAGAACACTGAAAAAAAAAATATATATACATGCCATGAATTCTAGGTGGGAACTGACCAGATTTTGGTAGGATGATGTTTTCAGTTTAGGTGGAACAAGAGACACAGGAACCTCATTTGATACTTGGAAAGCTCATCAGATAAAAAGACAAAAGACAAATGTGATGGGATTTAAGAATCTAAGTCCATTGATAGAATTAATAACCTTTCATGTCCAGAGCTACTAAGGGGGAGCCTGTACACCTAAAAGGGGATTTCAGTTTTAAGAGACATAGCAGTGCAGGTTTAAACCTCTATTATTAAACCTCTATAAATTCCCATGTAATTATAATCACCAATCCAGCTTACAGCCATGTACCAAGAGCTGATGTGAAAGCACACTCTGATCTGTATTTTTGTCTCTACATTACTATCAGTACATGAATCAGTGATTTTGAAACACTCGTATCGTGATTTGTAGCATCGACTTATGAGTCATTTTTTGCAAAACAGGGCTTCAGCCTACAAAGTTCTTATCACATGATTTCTTACAGTAAGTTTGTTATTGTAACAGCCAAATCCATGGTGGTACATTTATAGCAAACAATCTGCTTTCATGGTAACTATTCCCAGTTCTGCCCCTTAGCTGCAGAATGATCTCGAGCATGATGGCACTTTGGTTTCTTCAGTCATAAAACTGGACTGGAATATTATTCCCTATGCCCCAGAAGTATCTCAGACCTATGAAAACTTTGCAAGAGTATGCAAATTCATGTGTCCAAAAATAGGTACTGTCAGTTCCTTTAATGTCCTTGGTCACTACAGAAATTATTCTCAGGCACTAGTACCAGTAGTAGTGGTGACAGATTACATGAGGATGCTTTTATCTTCAGATTCAACTGATGATCTACAAATATAAACCACTAAAAATGACAGAAGTGAAATATTTTTAACCCAGATACAGATGGGAGTGGGTGGAAAGGAGAGAACAGTTGGGATGGAAGCAACATAAAACCATGTACATAAAGGGAACCTTTACTGGTTGTTCACTAGAGAAGCAGAGTATTGAAATCTCTCTCACCACATGGTGCAGAGTATATCAGTGTGGTGTTAGATACTGAAGCTCCTTCAGTCCTTCAGATGGATTCATGTTTTTAATTTCATGGAGGGAGTGAAAACTGATCAGCAAAGATGAATTATGTGCACTGCAACTACACTGTAACTCAACATATGTTGAACCTGCCACTGTCATCATGTTTTCACGGTTCATGCTGGCAATTATATTTGTGTATATGAATTCTTTTCTAATTGACAACACACAGTATGGGTGTCCCAGGAAAACAGAGTTAAAGGTATTCTCTCAGGTAATTGTAGCTTTCCCCAGCGAATTTTAGAAGTACTTATGACAGCTGGCTAAACTATACTTATGTCCTTCACTTCAAGAAGTGATGTTTGTCAGATTTTGCTTTCTTGACTACTCAAGCAGCCTGTTTTGTGGCTGTTTTACATCGAGCACTCCTGTGATGCTTATTGCTTATGCTGTTATCTATCCTTGATCAGGATCTTTCATAACTGTAAGCTCAATTTCCACGTTAACATTATGATTTGACATAGCCAGTGGTGTCCAAGGAAGCATGCCAAGAGACATAAATCCAAACAACTTTGCTAAGTGTGTGAACAGAGAAGGAAAAGCAAACAATCCAGTTGCTTGGTGAGGATGCCTTCTGACAGCTGTTGCATGTCCTTCAGAAAAGGACTGGTAGCAACTACCACTTTCCTGAGCCTGGCTCACTTCAACACCTCAGTGCAGACATCACCTGAGACCACACAAAGAGATAAATGGAGCATTAACTAATGTCTCTATTGAGCAGGTACTGTCATAAATTTACTCATTGAAGAGCTTTAAAGAAAATGCATGGAGGCATTGTTCCTGTGTATAGCCCAAAGCTCATCCCAAAAACTGCAGTTTAGAGCAGACTATAAAGGGAACAGCAAGTGGAAGGTCTCATTCCCCTTGTGCCCAGGAGCCTAAGTACTGTAGTCATTTTAAAGAGCGAGTACTCATCTCAAGATAAGTGTAGCAATATTACTTCAGGCAGGGGACCAAGAATGGTCCATACAGAGGTTTACCTGTGACAAAGAGTTCTGTATAACCAGCCCCACAGTTGTTGGCTGAGCTTTGCAAACAACTTGTTCCATCACTCAGTTTTTGTGTTAAAACACATTTTTTTCCACTCATACCATCTCCATACTTCTACACTAGACAGATCTCTATCTAATCTGTCAGTTTAAAACACTGTGTGTGCTGTCCCGCTTGAGACTTGATTGTGGAAAATAACTTTAGAAGGGAATATTTTTGCAAGGTTTATTTTCATCAGGATTCAAATCAAGTTTTCTTAGAGTCTACCAAAATCTTAAATTGCTGTACTTGTTTGCAACATCACGGTAAGGTATTATCTGGGATTTCCCAAAACTATTGCAAATACTTACATTATCTATATTACTTCAATTTGTTTTTAGATGTCTTTTACCAACATTTACTTTTTCAAATTACTTTGTAATTTTAAAGTTTTCTCACCAGTCAGAACACGTGATGATGTCACATTACAAATACTTTAAAAATAAAGGAAAAAAATAAGCTCAAAGAGGAAGAAAATTAAAGATGAGCAAGAATATGAAAAATTTCTTTTTGATTATCAGTTCCTTCCCTGCCCCCCGCCCCTTTTTAATTCTTCAGAATACAATCTCATTGGAACATGCTTAGTTTCATGTCTGTATATTTTTGTATTCTTTCTCTGCTGTCTGCTGTTTTGGTAATATTTCTAAAAACTATTTGTAACTAGGAATAGGGTATTCAATGCAGAATTATATTTACTGAAACCAATCTTTTGTTGTCTCTACTCATGGTTCTTATAAGAAAATATATTTTCAGAACTAATTAGCTGCTGTAACTCTGAATGTTAACATGCAGGAACTTCTTGAAGTCACCTGATATTGTGCTCCTCCCCCCTCACCTCAGTCTTTTCTGCCAGAAACTCTTGGGTTTGAGTTTATTTAATTTTAAGTCATCTTTCAAAATAATCTAACATCCATTATTCACTTTTCACACAGTAATCACTTGTACCTTAGAATCATAATGCATCAGTCCACGGTCTGGGATTTGGCTGACAGAGAGTAACCTCTAGGTATGGTATCAAAAAAAAAAAAATGAAAAAGAAAGACTTTGGGTTAGTTCTACATCCTGGAGGTAAATTTCTGGTCCCACTAAACACACTGCTCCTACACTCTAACTTAAGATCTCAAAATAAAGTCCCATAGTATGGAAATAATACTTTTTGCAGAAGGGAAGGAGAAACAGAGAGGTAGGAATAGAGAAGTAGGAAGAAAGAAAGAGAAGTTGTGTCACGGGTGAAAATAAGAATGCACAAAGTATCTCAAAGTCTGTCTACAATTTAGACATAAATGTCTATGTCCATAGAAGAGATTTTGGTACAGTGGAGCAGAAACCACAGCCTAAAATCAGAATACAACAGAGTTCTTCAAAAGTAACTGCCAGAAAGGGCTTTGAAAGTTACTAGTTTTGGGGAGAAAAGAAGGGAAGGCAGAGGAAAAGACAGTTTTAAAGTGATAACCAAGAAATTACATGCCCTTGGAACATGAGGGCAAAGACAGGAAACTAAATGACTCAGATCATCTTGTGTGTAAATGAAGGAGAGATTAGTCCTGGTTTAGCTTCAGCAGGGGACTCACAGGAGCCTAAGGTTAGAGGGTTGTACCTTGAGTCACTTTGGTGAGGCCTAAGAAAGTTGCTGCTCTTCCTACATGAAACAGAATAAGAGAAAAGGACCAATTACTTTAAGCAGCAACACAGAAGTGTAGGTTTTTAATCAGATGGGAAAGAATGAGGTCTTTCGAATACTATTTTTTTACTGCACTACAGCTGTAAAATACCCCAAAACATTAAACAAACCAAACCTCTTAACTGAATCCAAAGCATTTTGTGGTTTTATGCTTCTTTTCTAACAACCTCATGGCAAATCAGCTATGAATTCAGTTGGCTTGAATTCTAGTCCTATCTCCTTTCTAGGGGGGATATATCTTGGTTCATTGCTTTAGAAGCAAGGGAGAGTTTCAGAAAATCATGAAAACAATGAAGCTGAATTCTGTGTGTACTTGTGTCCATGAATTTCCTCCACAAGATGCTAAATTCTCTTTCTCACATCAGATAACTGTGGTACCTTCAGGTATCTATGTCCTGATTGACACCTGCACTGAAATCTCTTCCTTTGTAAGAAAGTAAAGTGTGTATCATTAATTATTTTTCAAGAGTTCTGAAGTATTAGAAAGCATCTTACTTTACCTTCCTGCTAAGTTCACAAGGCACTTTATATATTTAAAACCCACTTAACAAGCTGACTTAGTACATTTGGGGCAGGGTAACCTATTGTTGCCTGAACTCATGACATTGGCTGTTGTGGAAAAAAATGAGAGGAAGAACACAAAATGAGATTGGAAGAGACAAATGCTCGACATAGGACAGATATAGGCAAAGGAAAAATATGTAAAATATGTATGTGCTGGATTGTTAACTGTTAGGAAAACTAAACATTGGATTGTTTATTGCTACAAATAGTTATGATTCAGTTCTTCAAATTCTACTCCCTCCTTAAAAACTAAAAGCACATAATCCCAACTCATAAATATCAGAAAATGTAAGTCCATTACACAATTTAAAAATTGGACCCTTTTTGTCTGTGCCTTGATCCCACCTTCCTCTTGGGTACTGATGTCTTTCAGCTCTTTCAGAAACATTTAAAAGTGCTCTGACAAGATAAACTACTTAGCTTTGCTCTGGTATGACATAATCTCCTCCTTCAGGCTCACCATTACTGCCTTCTCTTTGACACCATCGAACACAAAATTCTGTCCTAATTTTCAAAGTCCTCCATTTGAAGGACTTCACTTTTTGTTCTCCCAGGAGAATCCTTCAGCACATGGCACAACAGAAGTTAAGAAAGTCATTATTATTTGTCAAAGTCTCCTCAAAGACTCCTACATGCCCAATAAAGACATAAAACTAACAAAGAATTGAAACACAAGTGACAAGGCTGAATAGCATCATGACTTGTCCTTATACACGTCAGCTCCACTAAAATAAGCTCCTGCTTCAGTTATCAGAAAGTTTAGCTGCAACCACCTTCACCCATGAGGGTGTTGGACCCTCAGGTTTGTTACCCTCACATTTTTTCTGTTTTCATGTCAATAACATGAATTATCATGATGCTCATTACGAGAGTTCAAAACGAGATATGCTTGTTTTGGGGGAAGAACAGCATTTGCCAAAAAGTTGCTTGTATTACTTTCACATCCTTTATCAGAAAGGATCTCCCTGTCTCTCCTAAAATGAAAGAAAATATACTCTTTCTCTTAAGAATAAGACACATAGTTAAAGAAAGGAATAATTTCAAAAGCCTGAATCAGCTCTTCACTCCCCTTTGACAGCATAAGGGGGTCTGTTGGCTGGGGTCTGAACCTTCTACCCATTCCCTTTCTGGAAAGCACATGTGATGTATTGATATCCCAACAATGTCATGCACAGGTAATGGGGAGGGATAAGGGTAAGTGTAAGCACATCTTCACTATCAGTCCAGAAGGAAAGGTACAGAGCTCCAAGTCTCTTACTCATAAAGCAGTGAAAGGGAGATCACTTTACTGGGAGCCTTGGGCAGTGGGAATGGAACTGGTCTGGATTTTACATTGACTAGAGCTGGTTGACTATTAAATAATATCTGCAGAAAATACTGACATTTTAACATAAGAGAGAAGGGGCTTGTTTTGTGCAACAGAAATTTCCCAACCTCATGGCTTGGAAACAATGGTTTGAATATTGTTTTGTATTTCAAGCTCAATACATTTGAAACTAATATACTGTGCTTCTGCATTATGCTGAAACAAACACACTCCTACAACATCCTTCAAATGTAACAGAGCAACCTTTCTTGACAGAAAAATGTTCTATTAAATATGTAAGCTATTTTAAATATTTTTCATGTGCAACCATTCCTCTTTCAGTGTAAGAACAGTTGTTCTGAATAAGGCTGACAAAACCCTTGCTGAATTTGATAAATGTTTTGCTAGACTACAACAAGTTCTCTTTTTGATATTGGAATAATCCTTGCTTTGCTGCCCACACATTTGCTAAATAGAGGCAAGCCATAGTCTTTTCCAGGCATATTTTAAAAATGAAGGTCTATGTTAAGAACCAGTTGTCATACTAGCTGGGGACTAGAAAGTTATATGATGTATTACAAATAAAGAAGGCAAAAAGAATATGTGGTAGTTTAAATCTTCACATTCATCTTGAACTCCCCTATTTAATATTGGGAGAAAAATCAGA
The DNA here is from genome assembly GCF_003945725.1 of Corapipo altera. Taxonomy (NCBI): domain Eukaryota; kingdom Metazoa; phylum Chordata; class Aves; order Passeriformes; family Pipridae; genus Corapipo; species Corapipo altera. The sequence goes on from NW_020884891.1 coordinate 13,100,151, forward strand.
AGTCTAAGACACTGAAATTACAAATTATTCCATAAAGAAGGATTCAAAAGTTTCAATAAAGCTCTGTGAGAATGCTCATATATGGAGGATTTGACTTGTTATTATTCCCAAATAAGCAAGATGTAGACTTCCTTTTCTTTTTCTCTTTCCTTTTTCTTACTTTTCTGGGAAAAAAAAAAAAAATCCAAGCTCTATAATTGCTTCTTACTTAAAAACAAACTCAAGCTAAACAAACTTTCCTCGTATTGCTTCCACTCTTTCACTGCCTTTTCCTCTACTACTTTAGATGTGACAAGAACAACATACCCTTCACTTTGCCTCAAACTGCCTGTTACTTTAACATATATCAGAAAAAAATGTATTGTTCATTCCTCTTATTTCCACATACCATATTTAGATTTTATCATACATATAAAAACAACTTTATAGTTACAGCAAACCAAGTTACACCAACTGCTGACGAGGGATGACCAAATACAGTCACAGAAGTTGGATACCAAGACATTTTCTTTTTCCAGAGCCACTGCTGAGATAAAAGAAGTTGATGTTTGATATTATTTGACTTTCAAAACCACACTCATAGCAGCATAATCAATGTCAGATGGTGCTGCCAGACTATCAGCAACATGCAAAATATATTAAAATCAATTCTTTCTGAGGTACTTTTGAATAAGATGAATGAGAACTCCTTTTCCAGTATAAATTGCTAATTAATGTGATATTTTAAACAGAATGCCCAAGCAAACTGTAAAAAACATCAGAGATTCTCCTTGTACTGCCCTCTCCTGTAACTGATGAGACATCTATGATTTCAGAAAAAAATCAGATGTACCTGGAATGTTTCTTTCTTTACAATACCTGGTCAGCACTTTCAGGACTTGCCATTCCTTTAAGATCCAGGGATTTCTTCACAGACAAGAGAAGATTTGGGAGGAGAAAGCCCCTTTCCTCACGGATACGAGGACAGTTTGAGTACAGTCACTCAAATGAGTCCCTCAGGATTATGAAGCAACATGATGCTGTCTGTTTTTCTGACTGCAATAAAACACACATACATACATTTGAGATGTAACTATGTTTTTATAGTCCCTGATGTTTTTATAGTCCCTGCAAAGGGAAGGACAACAACCTTAAGAGGGAAATGGCAACCACCTGCACTTGCACACAGCTGCAGAAGCTCCTACTAATGCACTTTGGCTACATAAAAAATACAAAATAGCATGGGAAACATCAATATCCTTATAAAAACTTTCATAGTATTTATCTTCTTTTCCTTCACAGCTTCTAGTGGCATTTGCAGACAAATTGCTAGATAACCTATTTCTTTAAAATAAAATCAAATTGAAGAGGCACAAGTTTCCAGTTTTCATAGCAATGGCAAAAATCTTGAAAACACTATGGAACATGAAGGCTCAGTGAGCTTCTTAAGATCTCAGGTTATACTGAGAAATCAAGATTTCTTTTTCTCCTTCTTTTATCCCTCAGAAGACTTTTTTTAAAAATTCTTAAAAAATTCTATTTACTGCTATGCAGCTAAAAAAAGATTAATGCCATTAGAAGTATTATTGTCATTAAATAAGAAGTATTTTTCTAGCAGTGAACTACAATCATTTAAAGCATTAGGAGTGGAACATGTTGCAATGGCCCACTGAGATTCCTGATTTGTTTGGGGTTTTGGTGTGTTTTTCTTATAATTCCATTCAGAAGGAAGCACATATCTTTCAAAAAGATATGGCTAAGGAGAATGGCTGAAGGAGACTGGAAGAAGGTGAGGTGCTTTGATCCAGACCTTGGACCTGAGTTGAGACTTTTGTAATCGAAAAAGGCAACTTACAGAAGGTGAAAGAGTCAAGTATATTTTCTCTCCTAGTTAATCAAATATAGATTCTATCAAAATTACATAGCCATAAAGTAGTTTCTACACACACATACACTTTCTGAATCAATCTAGAATTTAATAAGCCAGTAATTAGAGGCCAAACTAAGTGATCTTTCATCTCCTGCTATTAGTGCTGTTTGCTTCCTTTAAGCAACGTTGTTCATTATCTTCTTCTGAATATCAAGTGGGTTTTATTTTTATTTTTTAATTCTCTCAAATAAATTACATGTGTCTAATGCACTTAGTTAATTCAGAGCTAAGATTTTTCCAGTGCTGACCTTTGCAAAGGTCTCTTTACCATCTGGTTTTTTTATATTTAATTAGCATTTTTTCCTTCTTGCAGCAATCTCTCAAAGAATGAAATAATGACTATAATCATCTCTATCAGTTTGCCCTTATTTGATCTCCTGACCACAGCATCACATTCTGGTAGTAACACAGTATTTCCACTGTGGACCAGACATTAGACATCATAGTTGTTATATCTATTGATCTTGATAAAAAAACATAAATTAGATTTTTTTTCCCCCTTTCCACAGGTAAACTTTTAACCCATAGGAGAAAAAAAAATTTTTTTTCATTTCTTCTCTTTTTCTTGTTGCTATGGTTCTTTCCTCACATCTCTTGGTCAATCTTGTATTTGTTAATCAAAACAATTTGAAAGTATTTAGATACTCTTCTAAGCAACTCCAATACTGGTCACACATCATTTGTGACAGCTAAATATGATATAAAGCAACACAAACACAGACATAATATCAGAGATTGGACTGGGCATTTCAATCTTCAGAAGCTGACTGACTGAGTGGAAATCTGCTCCTGGGAGCTACATCCCACTTTAAGGCAATTCTCTGCACAGCAGTCTAAACACAATATATTAAATTCTAAATAAAGAACCCTGGACCTAAAGTGTATTCGTCTCAATAGTTATTAATAATAACATTACACCATGTATTTCAGGTAATGGGTTTTTTTTGGTTTGGGTTTTGTTTTATTTTTTTTCTTTTTTTTCTGTTGAGACACATTCATTTCAGGACAAAATCATCCATGGCTGGATTTCCAGGGCATCACTTGGATATGTGTTAATTTGGGGTAGTATATAACCGGATAAGAGTCTGTAACTCCAGTATAACTGGAGCAGAGTTGTCTGCCATGGTAGAAAGCTTTTCACTGTGAGAGGTGTAGAGTGAACAGAATGGAGAAAGGACCAAAGGAAGGAGCTTAAACATCTACACCCTTCAGCAGCCTGTGCTTGCTCATGGGGAGTTTGGGTAGCTGCAGGATTGTGCTTCTCTTCCGTATTTTCTGAGCTGCCTGAGAAAACTGGATCTTATTCCCTCCATTTTTTTTACAGAATTCTCTGCCTTAAGTCTGATTATTTTTCTCGTTGTTCAGTAAAGGTGTGAATTTAATTTTTCTAGCACAAAGCTTAAAAATTACTGTATTATATTTAAAAAGTGTTTAATTTGTTTCCTGATTTTTTCACAAGGTCATGCATACAGAAATAGTATTGCCCTAATTAACCAAGCCTATGAACTCCTGCCTCCTGAAACAAGATTTCAAAACTTTGTATCAAATATTTCCATCCCATAAATTGAGATTCTCCCTATTTTAATTTCCAGTGGATGTCTTTGGTCTCCATGGAAACTGCTCCAAGGATTTTTGAGATGATACATATTATTTAATATATCTTATATTCACATAAATGTTGCCAGAAGATCTGTCATATCTGTTCAAGTGTAAAGTATCAAGAGAGTTAAGCAAAGGAATACATTAAATTGAAACTCATTGTAGCCCATCACTGCTGACACCACTGGCCTTGAAAGACTTTCAATGAGGCTCCTGAGAACAATCTTGAAAAATCAATAATCTCAACAGAAAATGCACCAATTATTATGGTCAACAAGCTCATAATAAATCATCATATTCTATAATTATACCATTGAATTTTGGATAGACTTTAAACAATTAATGCTTCACTCGTCAGTCAAAATTAAAAAGTAGTAACATTTACTGGGATTAATGAGGCTATTCTTTGATTTCTAACACAAGTTATAACTTTAAAATCTATAAAGATACTTTGGTGGTCATGGGAATAAAAATACATGACAGCTGATGTCATGTATAAGAGCTAATACTCTTATTCCTTAGTTTTTCACAAAATAGATAATTTCTTAACAAAATTCCTGGTTACAAGTGAGTCTTAAGTAAATATTACATGATAAAATTACATTTAAAATTATGCTAAAGAGAATAATTGAAATTGTTCAAAACATATCACCAATTTTTTTTTCTTGGATTTAAAACTACTTCTACTGAAATATTCTTAAATTTTGGTACAAACTCTTACATGACCTTCAGCTTCTTTGACAGAAGGCAAGCATTTCATCCCAAGAATGAGACAGGTGAATACATGCAGCTGAATTCTTTGTGGATGGTGTTGCCTTTTGAACAGCTTCCAATTTCTGTCCTTTATGGGAAGTGACCCCGGACACATGTGTAGCAAGTACAGTGACTTCTGATAGCATCAGTGACCCCTGGCCAGTGATTGACCCACTGTGGCAACCTCTCACTAAACCTCCCTGGCCCTCTGTCAGTGTTGAAGTTTAAAAATGTGCAAATAAGGGGACTGTCACTGAAAAATCCATTCCTTTTCTCAGTTGAACTACTCTTTGGTCAAGCAAAATGTCAGGGAAAAAACCCACCCCGCTGTCAATGTGAAAGACTCTAAAACATGTCCTGTCAAAGCCTTTATTAGAAGACAGAGGAAATACAAAAGATCTTGCTGTCACTGTGACACACAGAATGGCACAAATTAATCTCCTTTTCATGAAAATGAAAAGTAGCAGCAAAGAGTTCTACCTACCTCATTTTGAAATATTGACCAAAAAAAGAAAAAGAAAGGAGATTGCACCAACTCGTTTCGAGATCCCCTTTGACAATATTTCTTCCCAAAGGACCAAAGGTGATATGAATATATTGTACCTGAAACTGGGGGCTTAGAGGGGACAGAGAAATGAAAGAAAATATCCTAAACAAAGAAGGAGTGATTTAAAGAAATGCAGTCAGGGAAATACCTACACAGCAAGTGAGACTGCAGCATGCACAGACCAACTGCAGCAGGCACAGAAAACACCAGAGAAGGTACAGTGCTCAGAGCTCTAGATACTCATGGAAGACCCTCGGCAGGTAATTCTACTGCAGATGCCTCTTCTTTCCTTTCTTCCTGCTACATAAGCCTTATCTTTAGCAATTAAAGCCCTGCCTGCAACCCCATTCGTAACGGGGCTTCGCCTCGCTGTCCCTCACTGCCCATCGCTCTGACTCGGGCACAGAGCTGTGGTTCTCTACTGAGATGTCTGGCACACAGCCTGTGACACTTTGGCACACAGCCTGTGACATTCTGGTCCACTTTTTCTCAAGCTGTGAAGACCTGCTGCTGGAAAGGTTGTGGCCCAGAGTATCTTGTTAAGGAAACTTGCTTCCTCTGCCTCTAAGGCGAGGTAGGAAGCATGTTGCTGGTGCTCACAGGGAGAGAGGACTGTGAGGCAGGAGAGCACTCCTGACAGGGAACTGCTATGCAGATAGAGTACCTCTGTGGGGAGAGAGACTCATCTCATGTAGCATTCCTTAGAGCATCAGACTGTAGATATTTCTCCTATTAGGATTTAACACTTAGGAAGCATTTTTCTCCCTCCTTTACTACCTATTAATAGTGTTACAGTGAGAACAGACAAACTAATGTGCACAGTAATTACAGCAAGTGATACAACAACAGCAGCATCACCCACTAAGGAGTCAATATACCTGTGGGATTGATTCCTTGCTCTGTGCTATGCTTAGAATATTAACAATAAGAAGTTCAGCACAGGAGATTTCTCTGGGATTAATGACTGACTGGGTTAATGGCCTGCAACTCAGTTGTTATTGCTTAATAATGATGCTTAACATTTGTGTAGTTCCTTTTTTAAAGGATCTTAAATTTTAAGTATCAGTTTCCATTCAGTGCATTTATATTCCAAGTATCCCAAAGTGGTAGTGGAAAGCTGTGGGCAAGGGCAATAGCTATTATGTGCTTAGCAATAGTGCAGAGGTTTGAAAATTAGTTTAGTAGCTCTGATGAGAGATGTACTCTCTTCAGAGGAACTGCTGCAATGGATTAACAAACCCACATATTTATTTTACCAGCCCACTCCAAAGGGAGGACAAAATAAACAATAGTTCAAGCACTTCACACTCCTGAAGATTCTTTTTCAGTATTTCACTGCCATTGTCAATACCTTGTGATGAGCTTTCATACATAATTATGATTGTTTTAAGCAAGCTATGGCAGGCATGACCAGATCCTCACATACCAGAGTGCAGTCATGTTCTTTGACTGAGTGGTAGATGTCCTCAGCCTCAGATTCCTAATAAAAGTTTGGCAAGGACAGTGAGAAGTCACTTAGTCACATCCTTGCACATCTCTTCTTTGCAGCAAGGAATGCTTTATCATTACCAGTAAGGATCAAATACTAATTAGCCCACATTTTACATCATATGCGAAATTAGAGATACCACATCAAAGACAATATATCCCAGAAAGCTGTGCTGAGCTCACAGTAAAAACACCACTTTGTTGTGCAGTTCACTGCCAGATGTCCCACAGAACTGTGAAATGAGAGAACTCAATACTATAAAGAGGAAACAATCATTTATCAATCCTGATAATCCAGAGCAGGGAAAAAGTTCATGTACAAAGTGTTGTATAGATGCTGCATCACGTTCTTCACAGAAGCATTTTCTCAGTTTTTGAAGATTGAAATTTGAAGACTGGGACTGGCTGATGGAAGAGACTCGGGCTGAGACACTGCAACTAACTGGAAAAAGATATGTTAGAGTTGGGAAGGAAAATTAGCAGTGGAATCTTGGTATGGGAAGGGTTCGAGGAATAGGAATGAAAAATACTGCTATGCTGAATATGATGAGAGGAGATCAGGGTTGGAGGAGGGAAATAAAAAAAATAATTTATATCTGAGACTCCAGTTTTTAGGAAGCTTGAGACAGAACTCACATTTCCTCAGATAATTCTGTTGCTGTCCATAACTAAGTCATGCTTTCTTCTCAGCCCTCTTTCTAGTGCAGTTCTTTGCACTTTTTCACAATGCCTGTCAAAACCAGGGCAGAGGAGGTCACCAAAACCAGAGGTAAAAGTGCCTCTACTTCCCAATTTCACAATTCTTTTACAAAGTATAAACTAACATGAAAGCTGGGATGAGAATATTCCTTTATCTGGTCTGCTGTAATACACAATTTGTAGGTTTTTAGCCATAAATTTGCCATAAGTTGTTAGAGAAAAACAAATCTGAAAAAAAAAAAGACAAGAATTTAATCTCATTTAAGAGATAAATTCATAATTGATAACATTTAGACTGAAAGGCAGTGATGTGGAATAGTCATAATACAGCACTGAATGGGGTCAAGATAACCTCATGAAGATGAGTATTAGATGCTCAATTAGGTCAGTGAGCTCTTGACATGGTAGTTTTTCTTGCTTTTATTTACATCCAGCATCTCCTTTATTTAATATTCGATAGAATTTCGACACAGCCGGATACATCAGATGGAATCCTTTATAAAATGCTTCTTGGAAATTTAGGTACATCACATCTGCTGTATTTACCTCTTCTATAATGGCAGTAATATTTCTGCAGAATTTCAGCAGTTCCATCAGGCATAACCTGTCCTATGTTTTACTCAGTCAAACTGTGCTTACCAGCAAAGCAGCACAAAATAACATCAAACTAAACAGCAGCAGCTCTCTCCTCTCTGCACACCAAAAGACTGAGAGAAAAACACTTAAATGTAGTAGTAATTTAATCCATCCTTTGCTAACAGCTTCATGCTCGCTTTGCTAGGACTAGGAAGGGCCTTCAAATACATTTGATATTTTTAATGTATGGAGTTTTATGTTCTGGTGGGCTTTCTCCCTTGTTTTTTTTTTTTGTTGTTTGTTTGTTATTGGGGTTTTTTTGGTTGTTTTTGTGTGTGTGTGGTTTGTTTTTTCTTTTCTGTTTTATAAGTAAAGTAGCAAAGCCAACATTTTAGGTAGAGTAAATAGCAGATGATAACACATAGAGTTTTCAAATAACAGTATAATTACTTGAAACAAACAAATAAACAAAAAAGGAAAAAAAGATACATGATGGATGTAGTTAAAGATACCTACAGTCAGATCTCTGCCTTCATGATTTATTTAGTCAGTAACAAGTTTGCACAGCCCATCACCATATGAATCAGTAATTGTCATAATCACACCTAAGGTCCAGTACTCAGCTCAGAGGAACTGATAACTCTCTGTATCTGAGAGAAAAACACTTTGAATCATATCTTTGTTTTTTCCCTATATTTTGAAATCGTCCTTGATCTGTGGTTTGTATAGAATAAAAAAATATTTCTTATCTGTCTGTAGAAACCCAGTATTGGGTTAAAATTGTTGGATGTACAATTACGTTTGTAATCAAATAAGTATCACAATATGTGCCCTTAAGTCACATCATACGTGAGGTTGTGGAGTGACTATTTTCTTTTCTAGAAAAATAAAAGCCCAGGAGAAAAAGATTGTGGACATTAACATATTAGGACAGAATTTTCTCAACAAAGAACAGAAAAAACTTGTATTACCTGGTACTGTATTTTTATATATTTTTATATACATATATATATATACACAAAAGCATCTTGAAGGAAGTAACATTATTTCCAATGAATGCTTCTCAACCACCCACATAAATTGCTAATATAGAGCATCTGAAGACAGCAAGCTTAAGTTCATTTCATTTATCAAATTATGCATACAAAAATAGTTTCAAAGAGGAAATAACTTATCTTCCTTTTGTGTGTTCATTGTGCTTTAGTGTTTTTATTACCTCTCTCCAACTTCCTTCCAACAACTGATTGCATTTAGGACTGCACAGTTACTCAGCAAAAGAAATCCTTTTTGATATACCAAGATAGAAATGTAGTTCCCTTTATGACAAATGAGTCCAAATTAAATTGTAGAATTTGTCTACAAGAACATTTACAGGGTTGAAAATATTTTCTTTTTTTTTTTTTTTTGCTTAATTTTAGCTGCACAAAAAATTGTTAATAACACACAATGTCTCTTTTTTTTGCTTTCTTTTTTCCTGCAATGAACATCAACATTTCCTTCTCCCCACCCAGTCCATACTGTTCTCTAGCACAAAAATGCATCGTGGTGAACACATATCAAGAGGAAATCTTGGTGCAAGCTCAGGTAAAGTACTATGGAAGATGAAAAAAACTCTGGTTTTGATAATTGCCTTGGTAATGTTTTCACTTTCTCTTTACACTTTCCTGAAGAGTATAATAGATCTGCACTGTTTTGACCCAGGCCCAGCATACTGCATATTTATAATACAGGTACATTGTCATTTTGCTGCTCAAATTTCCTGAAAATACTAGTGTGGCATTTAACTTTGATTCAGTTTGGCACAAAAACTTTCAAATTTGAAAATGCAGAAAAATATCCACTGATTTCAATAGGCATTTTGGCATGGCCAAAGTTGTCCATTTTCTCTCAACACTTCAGGTTAAGAATACCTTTGGTGTCAAAGTATTGTTTGTAAAAGAGATTTGAATATTCCCAATATCAGGTAAGGAAAGAGACTAGGAAGAAAAAAAAAATCCCTTCTGCATGAAGAGAGATGTTAGTAAGAATGAATATTCTTAAAAAAAACCAACCTTTTTATTTTCTTTTAAAAACCTGAATTGGTTTTTAAAATTGAATTGGCTTTGGAATGTTTGTTTTTCTTGATAGAAAGTTGCTCAGTCTGTATGAACTAAACCAAACAGCATCAGGCTGTTTCAGAGAGGCTTAGGTTGGATATTAAAAAAAGGTTCTTCCCCCAGAGGGTGGTTGGGCACTGAAAAGGCTCCCCAGGGCAGTGGGCACAGCACCAAGGCTGACAGAGCTCAAGAAACATTTGGACAGTTCTCTCAGACAAATGGTGTGATTCTTGGGGCTGTGCTGGGCTGGGTCAGGAGTTGGACTTTGACGATCCTGATGGGTCTCTTACAGTTCAGGATATTCCATGATTCCATAAACAAAACAAACCAAACCAGGTTTTGCTATTCAAAAGGTAGAAGATGAATTTCACAGCCACACAGAGTAGAAAACCCGCAGTAGCTGAGTTGAGAGGGGTTGCTCTGGGCTGCACAAGCAAAGCACAAAACCACTGACAATTTGAAATTTACTTACCAGAGCAGGGCCTGGCATACAGAGGAGTAAACCAGCAGCCTTGGCTCTCTGTGGCTGTTACAAAGAGATGAGCACTGATGTTCCACTCCACTCTTAGTTCAGTTTCTCTTCACAAATTGGTCACTGCACAGCTGATGCTTCTCTTTTTCTTACTCTCTCACTTTGTTTTCCACCACCATGTGGATTACAGAAACACACAAAGGCATTAAATAATATTCTCTGAATTCCACTGGAAGAAATTTTCCAATGTCTTCAATGCAGAATGTTTCAGAAATGCTTTTGAAAAGGCAAAACCTTTTATCTTAAAAAAAAAAGGACAAAAAATTCCCTCCTGCCTTTAAAAGTGTAATTTTGAAGATAATAACTCCTGAGTGTAGCCAGTAGGATATCTTTTTTATACATAGGAAGATAACAAAGTTAAATAATCAATTGTAGAAATCATCTGGGAAGGTCTGATCTCAAAATGTAATTCTCCCAGCCTAGGCTCTGTAACTCACTATATATCACCATAGATCCCATCCTTATTGACTGAGATGGGAGGCCTGCAGGGTTTGTGAAAAGTCTATAAAATCTATTTAAAGAGTTTCAGCTTTGGCATTTGGTAGAAGCAACCTGACATCAGCTAATCCAAAGTACTTCATCTATGCAAATAAAAAAAGCACTGTAGTTTTAGAATTTAAGACAGGAACTTGAATTTTTTTTTTTAAACTCTTTTTGGCCACAGATAAAATGCAACATATCAACACATTTTCAGCATCTGTTTTTCCCCTAAAAGTTTACTCCATAATGTATGGTCTCTTCAGTGGTATTACTTTGTGAGTGGATAATCTTCAGTCTTGCCAAATATTTCTACTGTGGAGCTTCCCAGAAGGTTCAGATTAAGAGGAACAGCTGCACTACCTTTCTAGGAATGGTTAGTAACAGATGCATCACAGTTTCCATTAATTACCAGTCCTACATAGACTAAAAACAGTTTTATATTTTTGGGCCCTCGTTCAACACTTAAAAGTAATACACTAGATGCTGCTGAATAAACACTTTCTCTCTACTGAATATGTTTGGATTTCTTTATTTGTCTGTGGTGTGGTTTATTTGTGTTTGTTTTTTTTTTTTTTTCTGGGAGTTTGTTGTTTGGGGTTTTCATTTAAAAAGATATTTATTTATACTAAACATTGTCAGAGTTTAGTATAGTTTCAGATGTCACACATTTGATTGATTCCAGAATGTATAGGCAGGTATAAGAAATCCAAATGATCCAATCTTTAATTTAAAAGCAAAAAGAACCCTCTGTAAGCATTAGAAATGTGCAGGCTTCAAAAGTGTGCCAAGGGTTCCCCTGGTAAACAGACTCTGTATTATAAAAAACTCCTGCTTGTATTCAGCCTGTTAAATGCTGGGATTTTACCTATTCCAAAGGAAAAAATTAGGGTCGGAATGAAGCACTAAATCATGCCTGCAAGAAGGTGAGAATCGTGTGTCATGAATCATTTTCATTAACCATTATAAGCTAGGTCACCTCCTTTTAAATTTTTCTAACCAAGACTTTTTTACCTACTTATTTGTTGGATAACTGCTATAGAGTTTTTGTACATTTTGTGTTTGCCCTCCCCCATACCCTCCTTGAACTTAAGGTCACAGAAATAAAACCTTTATCAGAATTACAAATTTGAAACAGAAGACCTGTCCTTATGATTTTACCTTTCAAATAATTTGATTGAAAGGTTAATCTTAAGACAGGGGTGATATGCAGTTCATTGTATATTTTGCCATGAAATTTGTGGAGAATACCTTTGGTTATTACCAACTGACAACTGAGATGTTATGTATTGGAAGGCAAAAGCTATATCACAAGCTGGCATTTATGTCAGAAAAGTGATAGAGTATTTTAATCAAATGTGTAAAGAAGTGTATGATAACAGGGGGAAAAGCACTGTAAAACTTCAATCACATACAAAGCTATCTAGACATTTTAGCCCTGTTTCCTCAGATATACACTTTTATTGTGCAATGTTGGTAGCAAAAAGGTTGCAGGGCCAACAATTAACTTTTTGATCTAACAACACTGTGTTCCTGAGAGCTTTAAGAGGCTCAGAGCAATGCCTTTTCTCTCCTGTGAGCCTGTGCAAAGGGTAAAATCCCAGTCCCTTTTTGTACGGTCAATAAAGCACAGCAAAATGTCACATCATTCTTTCCCTGATGGAATGATCTTACTGAGGATGCAACTGTTTGTTTACTCTTTGCAAAGAATATGCCAAAAATACAGCATAGCACCCAATGAGCAGCATATCACACAGATATTTATAGGCAAATATTCTGCAGAACAAGCAGTGCTCACTGCTGATGTTCCCAGTCATGATTTGTGGGTATGGATTCAGTTGTTGATATCTCAACAGAACTCTGAGGAAAAGGTGCATTCTAAGTTAGGGGCTTATCTTTAGACTTCATTCCTCATGCTACTATTGACCTCTTGGGACAAAACTCTTCCTTTAACTCGAGGATTTTGGCACAGCCTCATTCATGGAGGGACTAATATCCTTCATCCTCTTGGAAGGTATGATATGATTTAATGGAAGCACTTTTTTGTTTTCCTTTTGGCCCTGATGCAGCCAAGGGTCATTTTACAAAATTGTATAACATATCAGAAAAAAACTAACCACCAGCCTTAAAAGATAACAATACATTACAGAAATCTTATTTAACAATTAAATGCTAGCAATCACTCATGACCTAGGACTCACTGCCTCCCCTTAAAAGATAGTTGCTGAATTGTGGTTGTGTTATTAACTAAAGGTGAGTATTTCTAACAAAGATGTCATTTTTTGAGCAGCTGCCAGCAATCATTTGTGTTTAATTGGTATTATTTTGAGCTCAGTGTTTTGCAAACAACTTTCACCTTCTTCTCCTTCAAAACCAGTGTTTTCTATCAGCTTGCAAAAGAGAATGAAATGTGAGGTGTAAACTCATTGACAGAAAGAACAGACCAGAATAAATACAGAAGACCAAAAGTCCCTCTTGAGCCCTGGCTTCCAGTGGCTACCTTTGTAAAACAAGGATGACACGAAAATAAGCAACTATTGAAGACTTTCCTTTTGCTGGAAAAGGCAAATCAGTTAAATGGGCTCACACGGTTTAACAACTGTTCTTAAGGAAGGAAGTGTTAAGAAAACTTCCCAGTCTGACCATTCATGAGACTCTCTGGCAGATGGACCTTCCCAGTAGGATTCTTTGGGTTAATTTATCCAGTCCTTGGAGACCAGGAACCATGAATATTGGATTCCCAAACAGCAGAGGAGCAGCAGCATGTATTGCAGCATCCAGGAGGTGCCCTGCAGGCAGGGTTCATCACTGGAAGCCATCCTACTGGAAGAAAAATGACCGATTTTGCCTTCTTTTTAACCTGAAAATCAAATTGGAGAAGATGAAGGGAAGGCATACAAGTACACATCTCTCTTTATCACTGCCCAAGCCCAGGCTGGAAGCACCATGACAAGAAAAAAGATGCCAGTCTTACATCCTGGGATCAAAAGACACAAAGGATTTCACGCAGCAGAACCTCTGAAGAACCACAGCAGACATTTTTCACACTGGTCTGTCAGAAATATGACTAAACCTAAACATAAAAGCCTCCAAGCACTGTAAGGACAAAAAGATGATGAAATTTTTCTCAAATTTTTCTCTACTGCTACTTATTTCTTTGCACCACCTCTTATCTCTATTCCTCCCTATGTGTGTGAGATCAAAAAAAGAGAGCAGTCCTTTATGGCCAATAGGTGATGTTTAAACATGAAAGTGAATTGACCCCACAGCTTATGGAGAACAATTTTTGTGGAAGCCAAGAAATCCCACAGAGCAATATAAACACCAACATTACCCAAAGCACATGCTGACATGAGCTACCTTGGACAACAGGGAACGGAGCCAGAACAAACAGCAGCAGGTTTTGGCTCCGCTCGCTGATCAGGAGTAGGTAGAGTAAAATTGTTATTAGGGAAGAGGAATGAGAAAAGCATCACAGGGCTAAAAATAATGGCTTCACGTATCTGAGAAGTTGATTAATGTTCCTGATCCAGCCCCCTTCACAGCACCAGAAGAAATAATGAAAAATGTAAGAATATTTTTAGGAACAGCAGAATGAGAATATATGCAGGGGAGAATGACTCTGATGTTCATATCAAATTGTTTCCTGAATATGCACAGGGTTCTGAAGGTGCAAAACAGCTATTGGCAGCACGTTTTATTTTTCAAATTGAATTTCAAGGGAGACACTAAAGTTTTTTTTCTTCCTCCTCTCCTGCTTCCAGAAAGAAAGCCTGAGTAAAATGTAATTTAGCATGCAGGAGTTCTGGACTCTTGTAATTATTTGGGGAGAAGGTGTTGGATGGCTGGGGGTTTGGAATCTGAACAGAAGCCAGGAAAGAAAACAAGAAATACCAGGAAAAGCAGCCTAGCAAACAGACAGAAATCCTATTAAATACTCAAACCTGAACAGGAAATAAGTATGAGAAATACACAGCTGGAACAGAGTAGAAAAACAGGTTTTTGCATATATTTCTCTAAACTAAAACTCCAGTAGATTTCACAGGTTTTGAATCAGGCTTCCAAGAATGCAAGATATGGATGACAAATCAAAGAAGAAGAAGAAATCGGGAAAAAAAATCTAGTAAGGAAGAAATGGACTCTCAATTTCACAAATGTTAATGTTTAGGGAATAGTCATTCAGCTTAAACTCAATGTATACAGTAGAATAAGTTTTTGCAAGAACACATTGAAGCTCTGAATAGCCTCAATTGAGAAAGCATATTTTAGTTAAATACTAGTTAAATATAAAAATTCTTGAATTATTAATAAATATGAATTTTTAAAATTATAAAACAGAATAAAAATAACCTTGAAAAGTTAGTGCTGACAGGAATCCATATGCTAATATTAAAACAACCAAACAAACAAAAAACTCAAGCCAAACACTGAAGAAAACCTCACCAACAAACACAGCAATCTAAACCTCAAAACTCAAAGCAAAGAAAAAACGTGTTATTTTACCATAAAGTATTTTCTACCATGAGAATACATGAACTGGACATTTTACCTTTATATACCCCCATCCAAGACAGGCATTCCAAATAAGGGAGCAATCTATCTGATCTGCCTGCAAAGCTCATTATGCTTTTGGTCTCTACACAGAATATTTTATCCAAGCAGCCTTTTTCTATTTGACATTTTATCCCTTTTTATCTGCTCCTTGGCTTTCCCTGATTTTACCTTTGTTTTACCCTTTGGGACTTGTAACTGCCATCACAGAAAAGAAACTATTTTCTTCTCTTCCATTTATTCCTCAGCCCAAATCATAGCATCTGTCAAGGCAGTGTAAATTAGTAGCACCATGGAAAAAAAGGCTTTTGATGTTTTAGTGTGCTGGGACATTATAGGATTACTGATGATGACTGTGATGGATGATACAGGCTAAGAGATTGTTTTCAAAAAGTGTCCTGCTAAAAGTTGTTTGAACACAGTTTTCCAGGTGAGGAGGAAAATAAAAAAATAGTAATTTTTCCAAGTACTGCTGACATTAATGAAAAGAAAGAAAAAGAGTTGTCCCATTAAGGTTCATTTTGATAAATATATTTGATTAAAATATATGTTTGTTAAAGAAACAGCTTTTGTATTAAAAGTGTATGTTTCTGACCAGCTCTGTTTTTACTATCCCTTTTATCTTCGGAAATCTGTTTTGTGGATTTGTAGAAATCAAAAGGATGCAGTTCTCATTCTTATTAACAGATTCACTCATCAGTGTCATAATGGACTGGGAGAAACATTCGTATCTTTTACTTTGCATATTGATTATAAACTGCAAGGAAAGCAAAGCAAGACACCATCACCACAGTATGGGAACTGTTGTTCTCTGGGATATTAGAATTGTTAAAGGTTCTGTGCTTTTAATCAACAATATGTTGTATTGCTTCAGGACATTTTTAAAATGTATTCTATTGCATGCAAAGCTTAGTTGCACTTGGCCACTCTTCACTGACCACTGAAAAGAACTTCAACGAGGAGGGCAAGCCAGACCCAGGCACTGCCTTCCTAAATCCCTGGTAATCTGGTTGCTGCCACATGCAGGAAGCTGTGGAAGCCACAAGTTGAGTGTGCTCTTTGTTTTCTGTGGCTGCTTCCCACAGCTAGAGCAAATGAGTTCTCTACAACAAATCCCCCAGCCCTGGAAGTGTTCAAGTCCAGGTTGGATGGGGATTTGAGCAACCTGATCTACTGGCAGGTGTTCCTGCCCATGGTGGGGCGGGGTTGGAAATAGATGATCTTTCAGGTCCCTTCCAACCCAAACCATGCCATGATTCTATGAAATGAGTTCTCAGTCAGAGGTGGTGGCTGTGGTGGGTACTGTTATCCATCCATAACACCAAAACAAATCTGGACATTTTAAAAACATTTCAAGATTTACATGACTTTACTAAAGCAACAAATGTGTGTAGGTAAACAAAACCAATTTTACCATACTGAGATGGCAGAGTTTGCCCAGCAACACTCTCTAGTCATATTGAAAAAAAGATTTATGCCTTCTCTTTAATAACTGGGAAGAAGTAGGATAACAATAGGAAACACTCCAAGAGACAAGCCTTGAAAACAAGGAAAGACAATCTTATTACAATGATTAACTCTGAGAAAATCATGCTGTGAAATAATAATAATTAATATTATTAACAATATAGTTTACATTAATTTTTACAGAAAGATTTTCATGCTTTCTAAATTATCTCTTTTTTGGGGCACTTTACTGCAAGAGCACGTTGCAAAGAATCATACCCTCAAGAGCAGCAATTGGTGAGCGGAAGTTTTATAAGAAGTTTAATTAAAAAAATGAGGAACAAAATTTTGCTGACTTGTAATAGTGAAGATGTTTCAGGGCTGCAGTTCTCAGGCAGAGATGTGGGACACCTCAGTGAAGGGCAGAGCAGTAATTTTAACCCAGAAGGACAGCATGACTAGGTGGATTGTAAAGCACAGGATTTCATGATATAGTGAACAAAACAAACAAACAGTTTCTTTCCTGAGTGTTAATTCAGGTCCTTTTGTTTCTTAAGGATTCGGATAATAGTTTGAATATAAACTTCACACAGACTCACGTGTTAAGCAAAAGATATAGCAGGTCTGTTCCCCTCATCTACACCCCAGACAGAGTAGCAGAGACAATTGCTTTTAACATTGAACCCCCCACAAGTCAGAATACTTAAATTAACTGATTTCATCCCTGACCATTCATTTGGAGAAAAATATATTGTTATATATAATACAATGTTGTCATCCACTACATTTATACAGCTACCTTCTTTATTTTGACTCATAACATTTAATGTCTCCTCCTTCATCTAAACACTACTTGGAGTAAAACTAATTGTATTCTACCTGGACACTTGGAATTTAACTAATCAGATCTGTCATTAACTTGCTCTTGCTATTCCTTAGGCAGGCACTCAGTTTAGATTCATGTCTTCTGACAAACCTATTAAAAATATATTCTTACTCTGAGCTTCTTTCAAATGAAACTTTATAAAAATGGAATTATTTATTTTTAAATATTGCAATATATCAGAAGCTTAAAAGCTCTTTGCTTTAAATTTCAAACAGAAAATTTAATCTTTGCAGAGGTGCTGAGTTTTGTGAAACTCTCTGCCATTGTTTAAATTTTTGCTGAGGGGTAATAAAAAATAGTCAGCTTTTTCTAGGATGTGCAGTGGGAGACAGTATAAGAAGATTTCTGGTTAATGTGCATTAAAAGCAGTATTAGCTCCAGGTTTGTAAATCCTCTGAGCTAGTTACATTTCTATACAAGCATCTCTTTTGACCATTTAAAATGTGGTAGTATGGGAAAATAAGTACATTTGTTTGATGATTTAACAGAAGAGAACTAAATTGTATTAACCATTGCATTTAAAATAAGGCATTCAAGCTCACAAAACCCTAAGGACAAATAAATTTAGTGTGAATTAATGGTATCACTCAAGTATTGAATGCAATTACCACGTTTGAGCTGTTTGTATGTTTGGGGTTTTTTATCTCATACCACTGAACACAAGTCTGTTACACAGCTGAATTAAAGAACCTGGTTCTCCAATTCAAGCCATAAGGATTTAGACTTCTCATACCTCCAGTTTCATTAAAAGTTCTGTCAGCCAATATGGCAGCAAATGTCTGTTGAGCACCCAGGATGGACAGACTGACTCCTGCATGCTTCAGTCATTGCCAGAAACTCATTTTGAGAAACAAGAATGAAGGCTGAAATATTTAAGCCTTTGCCCCTTATTCTTATAGATGTTGGTATCAGGAGAACCTTCAACTTTATCCTTCATTAGTAGGCTGAGTCCTGTTTCTAGACTTGGGAAGATGCACCTGTATAGGTGCAGTTGTGATGGGCATATTTGTTGCATTCGTGATGCTAAAAGGGTCTTCAAATAAAAGATGTGACCTTTGTAAGAAAATCTGACCAGGAAACAGATATACAGATATAACTGTACAGAGACCAGTTAAAAATGAAATAAAAAAACAAAATAGAAAAGATAATTTGAATACAATACTCATATATAAAATCACAGGAAGACTCCTGGAGGATTTAAAGCCAGATCAGCTTTCTGTTCAGCTCAACTAGAACTCAGAAGGTGACCTTCATTGAACAAATTGGTGTCTGAAAATGTTTCTCATAAGAGTGACCTTTTCACCCACGGTTAGAGGAAGCCAATCCATTTTCATGATGATGTGATTTCTTATCATTCTTTTGGCTCCACATGGGGAACTCTGAGACTCACTGGGAAATTTATGTTCTCCAACAGCGTTTTAAGTGGTCAAAAGGAAAGCAGCGAGTTCATGCATATTTTGCTCAGCTGATAGTTCAGAGAATTTACAAATCCAGTTATTTATGGAGCAGTTTTGTGGAACAACCTTTTTAGGGTAAAGTTTCTTCACGGTTGAAACTTACCCATTGGGAAATTGCAAGTGATATAATTCAAAAAGTTAAGGCATCTAAATACATCACTAACAGGTGCTAGAAGGATAATCAATATACAGTACCATTTCCCTAATCACATCTTCTCTCTCCTTAGAGATTTTCTTATTCTTTATTACTAATAAGAAATATATATTGTCTCAAAGCTAAAGCCGAAAATTTCATTATATATATATATAATACACTACAGTATATTATACTACCAGATTTAAGAATTACTTCTTCTACTTTATAGTGATTCTTATTACTGTGCTACTAACTATATTTAACAAAAACATAAAAGAGAGTAGCATAAAAATATTACAAAGAAATCCAGTTTTCAATATGTAAATGGATACCTTTTTATACACACACACATATTAACAGTAAATGAGGTTGTAAGGGCAACTTCATAATTTTTCCTGCTACCCGAAGGGCCACACTACTGAAGCTTTACAAAACCCATCCAAACACATTTATTATAAAATAATAATAAAAAAAGGCTCTTATGCATTTGAATACTCCAATAAAGATACCTTTGGGATGAACTTTTAAAGTCATTTTGCCCCTAATCTGCTATATTTGGATCAAATTAGCTTTTCTCACTTGTCCCTCCCCACCCTAAGGCTTATAATAATCTTTCTTGGAAAACCTGACTGGGATCTGCAGTATTTTAATACTGCAATTTTCATCCAGTTTCTGTTATTAATGTGGATTCAAAAACTCTATTAAAGCAGTTAGCATTTAATTTGGTGACAAAAAAGCAGGCCTTCTGCTTGGGTATATGCATTAAGTCAACTGAAAGATGTTATAACCAATTTAGTAGCAGTAATGACAGGGTATTTCTGCAATATTGCACACATAACAAGTAACTTGGTTTGAAAGAGCATTTCTAAAGAATGTCTGAATATATTTAGTTAAAATTTTTCATGCCTCAAGTTGTTTTGACTGTAACAGCAAGTATATGCTTGGCATTTGCTGACCCAAACACAAGTTGTAAATCACAAGAAGTTAAAGAATTCTGCCCTGAAGTAGCTACTTTTTAATAATCTCTGCAGAAAAATAGTAGCCATAAGATAGACCAAGTGCAGGGGTAGCTTTTGCTTTGCCTATTAAATTGTCTTTATCTCAACCCATGAGTTTTCTTGGTTTTACTCTTCTAATTCTCTCCTCCACCCACTGTAGGGTTAGTGAGCAAGTGGCCGTGTGGGGCTTAGTTGCTGACTGGGGTTAAACTGTGACAACCAGGGTTCAGACTTCTCCAAACATACACAGTTGTCATTAAAGAGAGCATTTACTGAACCAGGACTAGTAACAGTCACATATTAGTTGCTTTTTTGGTCACACATCTAATAATCTTAATTTGAAATTCATCAAACAAATTTGTCATCTTGCCAGCCTAGGAAAAAAAGCCTTTCATTTCCCTTGCAAGAGCCACATACTGTCCTTTCTTTTTCCACTTCTCAATGGCACAATTTGACTTTTATAACTTGCAAATATTTCTTGCTCGAATACTTTAATGTAACCAAAGGTCATTCTTGAGATTGCTAAAAGCCTCATTAATTCTGCGATTCTGTGAAATACGGCAAGGTACTTTTCCAAGTTCAAAGGTCATACTTCTCTTTTGCCATCCCTAAACTTGTTCTTCTTATCTTTAGGCACATCTACTGATAGATAAAATTACTGAATGGTCTGGGGTGGAAGGTACCTCTGGAGGTGGTCTCGTCCAACACACCGCTCAGAGGATGTTTATCTTGACTACGTTGCTCAGATCCTTGACCCATCAAATTCTGAGAACCTTCAAAGATTGAGACTCCGAAACTTCTCTTGGTAACCTGTTCAAAGTGTGTTTCTTTCTATTCCTGTTCCAAGGATGTTTGATCACCCTCAGTGAAAAGGTTTTTCACTTATGTTTGAGTTCCTGTCTTTTGTCCTGTCACTGGGTACCGAGAGAAACCCTTTCTGTGACACTTAAGGGACACAAAAATTTTAAGCATGCTATCAGATATTTTCTCATTTTCATCTTCTACTCCTTGGAGAGTGTTGCTGCCTTTTCCATTGTCATTGGCATTTAATAAATGTCCTGGTCATCTGTGCATCAGGCTTTTGAAACCTAAGATGTTTAGACTTCAAGGAATGAAACCTACTGGTAACAGAGATGCTCTTATACTAAAGTCATGGCTGGCTTCTGCTCCTAATATTTATATTTCTTCTCCATTTCTTAAATCCCATTATATTTTTTAACAAACAATCCATCATCCATAATCTCTTTTGTGAAAGAATAATATAGTTCTTTAACTACAAAACCCTGGACATTTCATTAATTTGATATACTCATTCATTATGGATTTGGTAGCCATCAAATTATTATACAAATGGAGTCTTTGCTTACAATTTTTACCTATCCTACTACCATTTCATTAAAAGTGTCCTGCTGTTGCCTACAATATTTCAGCATTTCAGAGGCAAAAATTTCCAGCCAGCAATTTCACAAATAATTACTGTACAATCTCTTGCAGTTTTCACCACAGAAACTCTTGTGTGTGGATACTTAGAAACCTGCCCATTAGCAAAGAAAAAAAAAACAAAAAACAGTAAATGTAAAAATTTGTATGGCTTTGCATGACAAGGTTTTGGTAGCAGGGAGGCTACAGGGTGGCTTCAGTGAGAAGCTGCCTGAAGCTCTCCTGGTGGCTTTGGTGGGCACATGGTGTCCAGCCAAGGTCAACACACCACAAATTCAAAATTATGCTGTTTTCTGTTAAAGATCTAACAGATATTGCCTTATAGGACTAACAGAGACACTGTCTACTATATTCTCTGTCCCATTGCAGTACAGTCACTGAAACGTGATGTATTTTTACATCTTTATAATCTCTCTATACACAAGGATGTCTGTACCCCTCACCCTCCAATATTATGGTGAAAACATTCTTATATACAATAACAACAACCACAAAAAATTCACTCACCAGTTACAAGTAAAGCACATTAACTTGAAAACATTTGTGCCATGTCCAGTCAAACAGTTTTTTGTTCATAGTTCGTCCTGTACCTGCCTGAAAGAACAGACTCCCACCTTAACTCCTGCTTTTAGGTGTTCCTACAATGATACAATAAACCCACAAAAAACCCCAACAGAACACCCAACAAAGTATTGTATCTCTCTCTGCCCTGTTTGCTAACAAGGTTAACACCGTTAACTCCTGAAGTTGCAAGGGCATGTACGAATGGAATATGGGAAGGTCATTCTGTCTGTAGAGGGTTCTATCCCCCTGATCTTGTTCCCCATCAACATATAAGTTGGAAAGGCCATACTGAGGATCTCTGAAGGATGCTAATAATGGCTGAACAGCCTTGGGGATTCCCCCTCCAATTTTGTCATCACACTCCCAACACCCCACACAAGGAGCAGAGAGTGAGGGTTCTCTGATGATTTGCTGTTCCAGAGCTCTGTTACAAGATAACATTGAGACAGTGACTCTATCCCGCCATCAGGTCTTCAGAGCAGGGTTTGCTTTGGTTTTGGTGGCCTCTCTGATCTCCTAGGGGTGTTACAGAACGGTTTTGTCAAAAGCAATACTCAGACACATCTATTGTCCCTCATACTCTTTTATGTCTTAAAGGTCACCTGTCCATCCTTTTCATGTTCCTGCTCCCTGAGCTTTCTGTGAATGTGAGACAGGGCAAACATAGTCCTGTCTTTTAACAGTAGCTCAGTGCAATATGATCACTAAAATGTTTTAAACCTTTTAGGTATTAATATTAAGTGGATTTATATTGAATAGGTCTGTCTAATGAATCAGCTTATTGTATTCACTGACAAAGTCATCCACATGAAGAAAATGCTATTAGCTGTGCAGCATTCTTACACTGCTCTGAAGAGGAGCCCTTCTTACAGTCTTCTATTCTCTTGATGTCGATTATAAATCATGAGTATTCTGACCTCTGCTTCACATTAGCACTAAGAACTTTCTAATGGTTAGACCATAATTATGCTGCTTCTTTGTTTTCCTTTTATTCTTAGTTAAAAGATAACATTATTTCAGATCTTTGAATTCCCCAGGTAATCTATGAGTACTTTCATGTGGGAAAATTAATTTGGGGGGGAAAAAAAAGGAAATTACATATTTCTAGTGTTTCTTTCTCCTTCTAAACACTGTCATCTCCATTAAAGTATTTTTCAATGTATATTATCTAGCTGGTTTTATAATATCATTTAATTTTCACTGACTCAAAGAAAGTAAAGATAAAAGATATTACAATAACTTGATATTGTCTGGTTTGCACTGTCTAATTTCTAGAAGCTGGTGAGCTGAAGCTGAGATCAGGTTCCTTTATTGGCAGGCCTGACTCAAAAGCTGTAAAGCCAATGGAAGTTTCAACCCCAACACTTATCATGTCAGGATTTCAACAGGCTGTAGGTTTCAAGAGTTTTGGGATGTTCCCATAGCCACTCACAGTGATCATGTATCCAAGTAGGCTGACATTTTAATTTTGCTTTCTTTCTCTGAAGTATCCACCACTGCTCCTAAGCTCAGGAAGAGCAATTTTATATACACAAGAAATATCCCAGGTTACCTTGGGTACAGGAATCACTAAAACTGAAAGACAAGTGTAGACAAATGCACATGCTTCAGATGGGATGATTAAAATGCCTGTACAAGAACACTAACCAGCTCAGCAGACCCCTTTAACCCATGAACCTGCTGATAAATTACTTTGTTGGTAAATTATTTTGAAAATTAAACAAGAACAATTGCTTACTCAGAACCGTTTTTGCACTGTGAACTGTGCTGTGGAAGGATCTGTATTAAAGATGAAATCAGGATTAAAGAGAAAAAAACACAGCTTTTGTTCAGTATGTGTGCAAGGCTGAGGACCATGGGATAGTTTCAGGGATGCTGCTTGGTGTAAGAGCAGAATAGGCATTTATTTGTCCGCAGTTTGTTAGAGGGAGTTGATATACACATCCTACCATCCTGCCTCTTTCTGTGTCATAAATTATGCAGAAATAATTTAAAACCAGATCCTAAAAAAAGACCTGGAAGAGAGGCCTATGTGCCTCCATCCAATTTGATTTCCATTTTGAGAGATCTTCATTTTCTCTTGACCTGTGAAGCTGAAAATCATCAGAATTCCTCCTGTACAGAAAATGACTGCATAAGGTACCCAGTAACCATTTGATGTAAAATGTGGAAATAATCTGCAGGAGCATGGTTTGTTTAAAACATGCAGGCTCCAGTTCCACACCTTCACCACATACACATCTCTCCAAAGAGACCTTGACACATGACTTAACTGCTTTAGTGGTGGATACAAGCAGATCTTTACTCTACTTTACTTCATAGGAATGTAGCCCTGGTCAAAAAATTTGGAGATAAGTGTTTAAGTCTCTGTAGGTAAAGTCAAGTGTTGATTCATATCTTGTGTGAGATATTTCCTGTATCTTGGCTAAGAATGATAAATAAATTATACGTGTAAAGAAATGTCAGCGTCACAATCTATTTTCTTAGTACAGCTAGTCATGAAAAGTTCCTGATCTCCAATTCAAATCTTTTGCATACATAGAGAGAGAGAGATGGACAGATGGTGATTAGGAATGTGCTAAAAGGCAAAATTAATATTGTTGGAAGACATATACTTTAAAAAAAAAATCTAGAAAATTTGTGAGGTAGGAAATCCACCTATTCAGGTTTACAACCAGCCCCTAAAAAGGCTATAAATCCTTGTGATCTCTTAAAGATCTATCTTTATTGGTAGGAACAGAGATCCTTCTGAAGTATTTTAATGAAAATTTCAGAGAGAAAGTAACAGTTGACAAAATGGCCTAAAACCTTCTGCTGATTGCATATAATTCCAGCACAGAGGAAAATTGGCAGAGATTCCACACCTAACACAAATCAAGTGGAGATATTCAACCAAAAATCTCTCATACTGCAGTGAGTCACTTTACCTTGATCGTCCCAGCAAAATGAGAAGAAATCAGTCCCCACCTGAGACTAAGAAATCTCTTCCCATTAAATTTTCATCAAACAAGTCAGATACTGTCAAAAAGTTTCACTTTTGACAGATCAGCTTTTATTGGCTCTCTGACCTTGTCTCTTAATGCCACCCCCCCCAGAAAAAAATCAACACAGCATATTCTCCATCAGCTCTGTAATTTCCAAGTAGCTTCACATGAACTCTTACAGTAATGAACAGTAATTAACACATTCTCTTAACTCATCTTAGAACTTAATGTTGAACTCAGGCAAGCAGCAAGAACTATTAACTTTTATGACTGTATAATGACAGAACAAAACCTCCAATGTAAGTGACCTCCAAGATTTGTTTTGATACCCAGACATTGTGAAATAAATAACTATTCCATTATATCACTCAGGGAATTTATTTGGGCAAATAAATCAGGCTACGTTAATTAAAAGTAACATCCCAAGTTCTATAAAACTTGGCCTCAACTATTAACCAGTTTGTTCACTAACAAATGGATGAAAAAAAAATCCTGACTTCCCAGAGTCAGAATATATACTTGCCTTCTGTATGCAGAAAGCCTCCATTTCTGAGGAGTCCCTTGACTTTTTTTTAGCCCCCAAGAGGGGAGTTCTCTTGTTTTAGAGGCTGATTTTAGCCCAGTGTCTGAGATACATGAAAGTGAAATTATGAAGTGCAGTTTCCTTTCTTTGTTTTTATTTGTTTGTTTGTTTGGGTTTTTTTAACCCCTGTTATGTTCATTTTTTACCTGTTTAATTCATTCTCTTGTGTTCTTTAATGTGAGTTTTTCGTCTCATGCTAAGTGATGACATGAAATTCCCAGCTTCTCTTCTGAGAACAATTCAATTTGGAATGACTATTTTGACATTATAGATGCATTGCTAATGGTAGTAAATAAAGTGTGAACTTTCTAGACCTTTTACATTTCTACTGGTAATTTCTGCTTGAGAGTTTATTGCAGAAAGGAAGCTCCTGCTTCCTTTTTTTTTTTTTCTGTCTTGTCCCATCATTTTAAACCCTTTCTCTGAAAGAACAGCTGACTTGATTGAAGTGTGTTTTGTGCACTGTGGATTTTTAAATCCTTCACTTCTATGGATTCTTTCCACACAGCAATGCATCATAGATTTTGCCAGATGGGCTAAAAAAATCTTTGTCCATCATTTTTTACTGGTTTTGCTTCAGTTCAGGTAAAACTTCTTGAAGTTAGTGGGAGATGTGCATGAGTAAGAACTGACTAGTTGAGCAAGAGCTTGAGAGACTGACTCTTCCTGAAATTGAAATAACTGTTCTTTTGCTTTTTTGCTACCTTTATATATTTCCTAGTTTTTGTTGTGCTGCTTCCCAGACGTAAGAATAATGCTCTGGTCTCAATGCTGGGCACTCACTCACAACCTGTGCAGCTTCAAAGCACTCCCATACCAAATCTTCTCTAATGTATTCCAGTCTAGTTCTGAATAATCAGTCTCCTATTTGTATTTACCCAGGCTTCTCCTATGTTTTCTATTTTGTTTGCTCATCCATGTCACAGTGTAACTACCTTTTGCTCAGACACAGTTATGAATGTCGAAGTAATTAGTTTTTTCCTTGTAACTTTTCCTGGTTAAATGCAGTCAGTAGCAATCACATAATTTCAGTTTCTCTAAAGTCCACTTTTTCTGTGACAAACCTTCTGTAAAGAACTTCCATTGCCAACCCACATTCAAATGTACTTGGCTATAATTACTAGAGCAACACAAAATGGATAATATAAAGAACTGACCAAATGAAGCATAATATACTTAACAAACTACCTTGAAGATTTAGTTTTCTTATTAATGAATGCACTGAAATTCATTTATACTACACCTTCTTAGGGTTTTCTAGAAGATATCAAGTATCATCTTCTGAAATTATGTGAGAAATGGTATTTTTTTCCAACACAGAAATCTTTGGATCTCTTGGATCCCTCTATGCAAGCTGAGGACAGAGCACATGCCCTGGAGCAGGGCTGTGCCTCACTGCTGCCCTGGCCAAATATTGGTGCTCAGCACCAGCATTTATCCACAGGCCTCTGTGAGAGACTTGTCACCTCCTTCAGGCCCTGGGGTGTCTGCAGGTGCAGGAATTCATTCCCATAGCAGGACTGGAGCTGTGCCACTTGTACAGAACATGTTTTTTGAGTTTCCAGATTCCAAATTTCTAGAAGCAGATGGATACTTGACAGTGGTTAATCTTGGCAATGTGGTCTCAAAATCATTAATAAATTCCTTCCTGCTGGTAGGACCTGGCATGCTGGTGATTCCCTCAAGCCTTCCTGCTCCGTTGATGCACCTGTGTGTTTTGGACATTCATTTTTTGGTTTCTTCCAAGGTTTTGAAAATAATTTCTGCCTGGTATTATGCAAGGAAATGTAGATATTGATCCTCTAGATTATTGTTTACTTTTAGGGATTGAAAAAGGACTGGGCTCCAAGTGGCTGCTTCCAATTGTCCATTCCTAATGATGTAGATAGAATAAGGAGGGGAGCTGAATGTGTAATTATGGATGTAAATTCTGAAATGTCTGCAAGTGACAGATTTTTCTTCAGTCTTGTACTCTGAAAAACTGTTTCATTTTTGTCAGCAAAATGGCTATAGAAAAACTGAGGAAAAAATTAAATCCTTGGAACTGCATATTTTTTGTTCAAGAAAATGATATTCCACATTTTATGGCGGTGTTGAAAGTATCCTCAAAGGAATTTGTGAGCAATCATATAATATTTTAGGCTCTGACACAATCACAGAAGACATTTTGAAAAGAGCATAAGGATATACATCAAACTGCCTTGGCCCAGATGTTGGGATTCACAGGGTGGCAAAGGCAGCTTTGGGAGCTGGGAATGGGACCCATGGACCCTTTCCCACATACCTCTGACAGGTAGTGTGGTGTCACCTCATCCATTTGTACATCTGTCCCTCTTTCCCTCATGGTCTGTCATATCTGCAGATTGTACAGGAGACCACTTTAATGCACAGAGAGCCTTTGCACAGCAGGGTCCCAAATGCAGCTTCTGCCATGCTGGTGACTGCTTTTAAAGACACTCAGACAGGAAACAAAATTAGCTCAAAGACGTCTATTGCTTAAAAAAAGAGAAAGGAAAAACCCCTCACTTTATCTAATCTTAGACTCTTGATTCTCTTTCTCCTCTCCAAAATAATAATTTTCACCAGTAGGCAAGAACATCATAAGCTTAAATTAGCTTGGTACTGAAATAAAGAGTGTCTGCTTGCAGGGATTGCTACAAAGAATTACCCCGTCTTTGACAGTATTACAAATCATTAGATGCCAATTTCTTAGCAGTAACAATGGTTCACAAGTAAGAGACTGAGGCTCTTGGCAATCCTAAAGATGTCTATCATATTTTCAGCCGTGACCCTGATACAGTAGTAAAATGTTAATAGTGTTAGGAATAATTGAATCCTTACCTTATTACATATGGACTCATTTGAAAGCTCATTATTTATTTGGCAAGTACTTAGCATAACAAATTAATCTACAGTGACATATGAGAATAAAGTAGGTAACTCAAAATGAAAGCCAAAATCAAGATTAAAGAGGTAAGATCACGTCTATTTATACTGAACACTAGTAAAAGGTTTTGATAAATGGAAGAGTTTCAAATGGCTGCAGAAAACTAAAGAAAAGGGAGAAGATCACAGATAAAGGTGGAGTTAATTGAATTTTGAGAGGTTTTTTCATTGGAGAAGAGTATAATATACAGAGTTTCTATGGAAAGTTTTGCATTTGTCCAGGAAAGCTACCTAGGAACTTTTTTTTATCTGGACAGATGTCCTAGTTGGAGCACTACAGTAATATTTTCCTGGATCATAATTATCTTCTCTGAAGTGTGCTAAAGGGGCCAGAACACCATCTTGGATTCTTCATCATTGTTCTCCCCAGAGTTTCAGAGGAGAGCAGGTGAAGTGATGTGTGAAGCTGGGTGCCTTGTGATGGACGGCTGTGCAGCAGGACAGACAGATGTGCCTGTCCTTGGGGAAGGGAAGGGAGAGAAGAGGAGTCTGATTTGTGTGCTTCAGCTCCATTCTCAGCATGAACAAATCCGAGTACTCTTGCAGCCTGTGGTGGCTGCAGCTGCAGAGCTGGAGGATGGGGCATCTTCTTGATACAGGGCTCAGGATATTAACTGTGTAAGTAAATTTTACTGCTTCTCTTTTTCACTGCTCGTTCACTTCTTTTGGGTCATAATTCAGCAAAGCATTTAAGCATTTCAAACAGGTGAATGCTTCTATTGAATCA
This sequence comes from Corapipo altera, assembly GCF_003945725.1. Lineage (NCBI taxonomy): Eukaryota > Metazoa > Chordata > Aves > Passeriformes > Pipridae > Corapipo > Corapipo altera. The sequence goes on from NW_020884891.1 coordinate 13,129,545, forward strand.
AAAATTAGGCACATCCTTAAGAACTTTGCTAGTTCGAGGCCTTAATCATAAAATGGTATAAATAAGGCACTGCAGCCATTTGTGTGAATCAGCAAGATTTACCTCCTTGAATCCTTTGAACATCAGGGCACAGTTTCCATACAAGGCCTTTGAATTTATTATGGGTTATAGTTCATTTCAGGAAAGTGCAAAACTATAACCTCTGTAGCCTACATGGTATAGATTCATACAGAAATGAAACAGGTTAAACTGGAGCTGCTCCTAAAAGCGTAAGACTAAGTAGTTATACATATAGGTAGTAATTTAAGAGGAGGAAGAAACTTTTAATTACTGTTGGTATGTTTAGATACTAAAAAAAAAAAATCTATTTTTAGTTGAAGCATCAGAGAACAAATGTTGCAATTTAAAGTAAATCAAAATTTAATGTGGGACCACATAAACAGAGAATAAAAACTTGAAGGAGTAATTTTAAACACCTCAGCTCAAGAAATGTTACCTAAGTTCTGACCAGTTACACTAAAAGAAAATTAACAAAAGAGCACGACTTTATATCATGATTCACAACAGCACAGATATATAAAGCCAGTTTCCTGTGAAATCAAATTAATAATTTGCTACAGATGTGTTTTAAATGAAAATATTCAGTCACAGGTAGTTTTGGAAAGAATACTTTATTCTTTAGGAAGAAAGTAAGAAAGAAACGCACATAACAGTCAGTTGCATACCTTCAAATAGACCTTGGGCTCACAGTAGTTGAAATGCTAAATTCATGATGCTGGCATTCTAAAACGCAGAATTTCAGATTTGTATTTCAAAGTGTAAAGTACCCACTGTCAAAATCAATATAATGCATTAGAATTTTCTTGTCCCAGCCAGGATGCAAAATGATGCAGCTGCATAAGAGCACTGTACATGAAAGCAATAGATTTTTTGTTTTTCATCAGCATAGAAAGTGACATTCTGAACTATTTCCAATGCATGCGTTGTTAGACAAATATAATATTCATAAAGTAAAATCCATACAATAATATCGATTTTCACCAGATTTCCAGTAACTCAGCAGTTGAATAGAAAAAAAAATAAAACAACAAACAACTGTGGGTCAGATAAAAGGTTATGATAAATTGGGACAATGAATTTTGAAGAATCAGTGGAACAGAGCATTTGTGGCAGCCAGAGACCCATATATTACATGGAATTTTGATTTGTTTTACCTTTGAACAGCCCATGACAAAATCTGTGGGAGATTCTAAGCAGAATGACAAAAGACCAAGAATATGACTAAATCCATACAAGAAGTACCTTTGACAGAACATACTTAATATATCCATTATTGGCCCCAGGGAAGCTGGCAGAAACCTAATGAATATCCTGACCCTATTCCAGACTACGGTGGGGCTGCAGTAAATGCGTACATTCTACTGCAGGTGTTCAAATATGCTTTGTTTAGTCTGTAATTCCTTTTCTTTGTGTCAGAGTCAGGTAATAAACTACCTCAGTTGGAGAGCTGTGAATCCAGTTTTCTGGCCTTGTTATTTTTCGAGACACTGACATCCATCACCAGTTCCAACTGTAAAAGGAAATGGACGTGCTCAGGAGCCAACGTGGTTTTCTGCCACTTGCTCTGGCTCATGTTAGGCAAGCTGAAAAGTTAATAATACTTTCTACTTGTTGCATGCAATGGCTATATATCATCCTACAGGGATAGCTGAAGCTCCTGGAGGTGGAGGTGTCTCTACTTCATACCATTTCTATGACTACTGTTTTCATAAGTTATATGGCTGATGTGATACTTACTGGAGAAATTAAATGCTATAAAACTGCTTTCAGTACAGTACCTTAGGGTGACATTAGAGAAATAATTGTAGTAGCCAGTTTTGAAATCCATAGCCATAATAATCTGCATTTGTAATACTTGTAATATTTTAGGAGTGTCAAATGCAGAACTGTTACAAAGTATATGTGTTCTGCATATTTAGTTAATCAGGCATAACTTAAACTTTCCTTTAACATAAAAAAAAAAAAAAAACTCATAGGAAAGGTATGGACAGAAAATCCTGCAAAATGAAGGCACTACACTTTTTTTTAGTATGCAATCAGATAAAGAATAACCTTGGTGGGAATGATCATGTCTCACATTGATAATGAGAGAATAGTGAAATCACAGTAATGGTGCAGCTGGTTCCATGTTAACCATTTATATGTGGGTATTTTCAATGAGGTGAATCAACTGGGCTGAAATTCAGGGAATGAATGTTGATGGAAAACCAAACCAAACCAAAAAAGAGAATTATGAAAAAAAAAAAAAATGTGGTGATGGGAAGAGATGCAACAAAGGAGGAATAAAGGGGGTTTTAAGATTAGTCAATTTTTATCTTAAGGTTGGCAAGTAGGAAGGGCTACATTTGTCCATTGATCTTTGTGCAAACACTTTTCTGACATCTGTGTGGATTCTCTATGGAAAGTATGCAATTTAATTTGTGTCATACTACGAGTATGCTGCCTGTGACCTGAAGAGTGACATTATGTAGTTATTCTTCAGTTCTGGCTTTCTTATCCAGACATCTTCATTGCTATAAAACTTACCTGGGTTCCAGTCAGAGTGTGCCATCACTGCAGCCCATTTGGACTCTTCTGGAGATGCCAGTTCTCTGAAATTTCTTGGCAGGCAGAGCTGGTTGGAATTTGGCTTGATTTAATTTCACTTTAATTTAAAGAAGATGAATGCTACCTCTTTAACTGATTCTAGGAAGTGTTTCCAGCAAACTGCAGTTACTTGTCAAGGGCAGGTTATAGAGGGAATCAGCACAGTACATTTTGTAAAGGATACCACATTGGCTAAAATTCTCTCTGCCTCTGAGGAACAAGTCACGCAGTGAAAAAAACATTTTCAAACTGCTTCAACAACATGCCTTTATTGTGAACTACTGGAAGAGATGTAAGCATCCTAGCCAGTGGGTGGGAACACTGCTTTCCCAAACCATGAGGGTAGAGGGTCCAAGTTTGGTTTGATCCAGCAGTGACTGTTAATGCACTCTGCTGCAGTATGAGATTTCACATATTTTACCATTAAATCCTGTCTCCCATAGAAAAAGTATGCAAAATGTCATTTATCCTGTATTTTTGTAGCTTTTGGTGGCTTTTCCTGGTACTTGGAAGTCTAGACTGTGAGTTGTCCATAAAATGCCAAGTAGTCACATGCAGTAAATCATACACAGTGTCAGGATGCATCAGACATACTTATGCAAAATAACTCTGCTCATGCACAAAATTCTCTTACCGGAACCACAGACAAGTTAGAGAACTGGGCAATCACCAACCATACGAAGTTCAACAGGGGCAGGTGCTGGATGTGGCACCTGGGTTGGGGCAACCCTGGATGTACAGACAGATTGGGGAAGGAGAGGTTGGAAAGCAGTGCTGGGAAAGGGACCTGGAGGTCCTGGTTGATGGCCAGTTGGTCATGAGTCAGCAGTGCCCTGGTAGCCAGGAGGGTCAACCCTGTCCTGGGGCATCAGGCATAGGATTACCAGCGGGGTCAGGGAGGGGATTGTCCCACTCTACTCTACCCTGGGGTAGCCTCGCCTCAAATATTGGGGCAGTTCGGGGCACCACAATATAGGAAAGACATAAAGCCATTAGAGAGCATCCAAAGGAGGGCAATGAAGATGGTGAAGGGCCTTGAAGAGAAACCATATGAGGACAGTGAGGGCACTTGGTGTGTTCAGCTGGAGAAGAGGAGACTGAGGGGACACCTCACTGCAGATACAACTTCCTTGTGAGAGGCAGAGGAGGGGCAGGCCCTGAACTCTGCTCTGTGGGGACCAGGGACAGAACTCGAGAGAATGGCCTAAAGTTGTGACAGAGGAAGGTTATATTGGGTATTAGAAAAAGATTCTTCCCCCGGAGGGTGGTTGGACACTGAAAAGGCTCCCCAGGGCAGTGGGCACAGCACCAAGGCTGACAGAGCTCAAGAAGCATTTGAATGATGCTCTCAGGCACAGGGTGACTCTTGGGGATGGTCCTGTGTGGGGCTGAGGGATGGATTCGATGATCCTTATGAATCCTGTTCAGCACATTTTTTGATTCTGTGAGCGTCAAGAAAATGCTGAAGTGTGTGTCATCTGTTGGCAGATGATGTAGAGGAAATAGGAATCACTTTTGTCAAGGTGTAATTCATAACATTTAAACATTGACATGTTTTTAGGACTTTACCATATGTTCCATTCCAGAAAGGGCCCTATCAGTCCCTCAGAGGTGTGAAACACACAGTTTGGGATGATTTTGGCTATCCTTCCTATTTAAGCCCTGCCACTGATTGTCATATATCAGAGACTGAAATACCTGAAAAACTAAACACATGTACAATCTTGTCAAATCTATATTTAAAAATATGTGACTCACCCAACAGGTTTTTGAGAGGAATGCAGGAAAGCATGTAATTTTTACCATGTCCCAGATTCTGCTGCATGCTGAGAATTCCTTTCATTCAAGGTTGATAATGTGAAATATAGACACCATCGATACAATATGTGTGAGACCTCTCTGTCAAGCTTGGCTGTAACTAGAATTTGTTCAACATAAAACGTATAATTTAGTCAAGAGAGGGAGTACTTAATCACTAGTAATAACATTATTTGTTTTTCTTCGTAAATTCCCCTCCATGAAGATATAAGCTGATTTGAAACATAATGTTCTCCTTCACATGTGGTATTTTCTTAGATGATCTAAAAATTCATTTTGTTTCTTGGATTTAGCATGATTATTTCCTACTAAAAACTGTAAAAGCAGTTAACTTGATAACTAAAAAAAAAAAAAAAAAGGAAATTTCTCAGATTCATTAAAAACTTACCGTTTTTCTTTGCATTCCAAAATTAATAAATGCACATTTATACAAAATATATGTGCACATACAGTGAAACACAATCATTAGCAGATAAGATGAGTTCAAATTTAATTAATGGCATTTAATGAACAGCACGTAATTAGCTATATGATCATCAATTGAATGTCATTTTCTAGTAGAAAATTCTCATAGCCCATATGCTCATTATCACTTAGACTGCTATCTTTTATGTCTGTGTGAAAATATCTACTTGGCCTTCCCCCACCCTATTTTATGTACTGGTAAAATATGGGTAAGGGTGACTTGGTTTTACCTACCCTTGTAGCTATATTTCAGTCTTTAATCTTGATTTCTTCTCTCTAGCTTCTGTTTCAGACTACTTATTACCACTTAAAAAGAAAATTTTTTCCTTCCCCCTCACACCTAGAAGATCAAATGTACTTAAATTATCATGATATATGTATTTTCCTGTCAATTTTGCAGTATTTTAGGTAGGGTTTTGTGTAGTTGATAACATATCCTAGATATTGTATCAGTTTACAGTGAATCTACATAACAGTAACATGACAAGAATATATAGAATGAAAGTGCTTTTCATTGTGCTTTTGTTCAGTTGTGTTATTCTCTTTGTTTCCTGTTCATCCTTTCTATTCCTCTTGATGCTTTCTCTCCTGATTCTTTACTGTGATCATTTTTTGTGAAGGATAAAATGAAAACTGAGAAGGCATAATTAATACTTTCTCAGTCATTTACACTAATTTCCACTCAGAAGAAGGAGGAATTTCTCAAGTAGTTGTTCAATAACCAAGTCTGAGGTACATCTGTACTGCTAGTTTGGTACAGACCAGCATTAGAGCTCTCTGACATCTAATTGATTAATAAATTACTTCATTGACTCTCTTAATGGTTGAATGAACTCAAGGTCTACACTTCCTTAATGAATGAAGGCATAGTCTTTATCCCACGGAACATTAAATTCTGACTGATACTACAACTGAATATCAAAGCCAAAAAGTCCTATAAAGCATTTCTTTAATAAAGTACAGGAATAAACAAGCGTGTTTTAAGAGTGTTCTTTTATTTCAAGCTGGCTAGCATTTTCCTCTTTATGTCCCTGTGGTTTTGTGGTAGATGTGAGTCATCAGCAGGAGTAATGAAGGTGAAAAGTTGATTAGTAATTTTGCAAAGGTGACACGTGGCAGAAGGAGCTGCATCAAAACTGACATCTAGGGCTTGGGAAGGGCAGGTGTGCAGAAAATAAAACTTATCAGAAATATAGGTAAAGGCTTAATGGTGTCAGGAAAAACTGTAGGTACTAATCAGAACAAATTAAATCTGTGCACCTGTATATTTGCAGGTTTTAGATGTATGCTTAAAGCATGCAGCTTAGTGGATAATTACAGGGAAGTGTTCCGTGATTCTGTGAGATCAGGTGGCTAAAGCAACTGGTAAGAAGAATTTTGTAGTATTGACTGGAACAGTCAGTAGCAATGCCTGTGAACATTCTCTCCAGACTAAGTTTTAGTAGTCAGGAACTTCTCCCTGATATCAAAATAGAATTGGCTTTTTCTTAATGTCAGCTTGTGCTTAATTAGTGTGTGCAATCTGACCACTAATCTGATCAGTTTAGCGTGGTCAGCAACTTTATTCCTGGCACAAGGAGACAAAACGTTTCCTAGCAAAGTTTTCACCAAACAATCTAAAGTTCAATAAAGCTTAACTGATTTCACAGGTCTTTCCACGTGTGAATCTCAGCTGTCCTGGAAGCTGTCAATGACAGTTTTGCATGAAGTAAAGGCTTCAGAATTAGCAGCTGCAGGCAAGGTAAATGAAAACAAGGCAGTGAAGACTGCAAAGGATCCTTTTAAAGTAGGTGTGTGCAGGTATTTTTTTTCAGTAGAACTTCCAGCTTTTTTTTCACCCATCATTTCATCTGTCTAGGAATGAGCAGCCCTATCAGACAGAGCTGGGATGTCACCTGTTAGCTTTGGTTTTGTTAGAGCTCTCCATGTCAATAACCATTACAGTTGGGGTTGTAAAACTTCCTGTTATATCTCCTCTCATCCACATGCTCATAAATTCCATTTTGAGCTGACATTTTACATACCTGGTCTCTGTCCAGTGCACGTTTTCAGTAGAGTGCTCCTGGTAGTCACTGAGATGTGCATGATTTATTTTTCCTTGAAAGAAAATAAAAGCATTACAGTAGCTTAATCTTTGACATGATAAACTTTGTATGAAGAGGAAGACTAGTGGACAGGGGTCAAGACCTTGGAGCATAAAAGATTTCTGTCTTTGGATTGTGACAACCTGGCAGAAACCCATACAGGAGGTGAGGAATGGCCCTCTGTCATCTTTGTGAAATGTTCAGCTAAAGTCTTTTTTGCTTTTCTTTGTCCTCCTTGTTTATACTACACTGTAAAATGTTCAGAACACTCAGTTTTTCAAGCTCACAGCTTGAGTTTTGATTTACTTAATTATGAAATCACTGTTAATACAGTTGTGGGAGACAATAATAATAATAATAAAATAGCCAAGGCATTAAGTCTTGAAAGGAAAAATTATTTTGTTTCTCAGTAGCAGAGAAGCAAAACTGTGGAGGTGTTTTATGAACACTTCACCTCATTCTACTTAAAACATGTAATTTGAAACACTAAGTGGAGTCTGCTTTTCAGAGCTTGGCGTGACCATGTACATTTTAAAAAGTAGACATCAACTTCAAAGCCAGGTTCTGGACATCCTCAATTACATAATTTACTTCACCTGATAACCCTTCACTCCCCTGGGCTCTAATGTGGCCCAGTTGAAATCTATTCCCTGGGTATAAAAGGCAGTTTTATCAGCCCCAGAGTTCAGTGCAATGAGAGGGAGTTTTTCCACTCTTCCAGAGGCTTATTGAGCAGGTAAGGTTTGTACATAACCTCTGAGGCTTATTTATGTACTGAAGCAGTTCCCTGATATTGCATCACAAAGAGAGGGGGGCTTGAGTCTATATGTTTAACTGCTGGTGCCTGCTTTTGAATGGTTTAAAAAACAAAGAGACAAAAAAGCCCCAAGCAAAGCAACCTGGGAAAAAAAAAAAAAGTTTTGCCAGAGTTTAAGATAAGGTTTAATCTGATATGTGTTACAACTCATTGCTGCTCAAGTATATGTGTTGTGCAGGACAACGAGCCTGACAGTTTTATAAGGTAAAAGTATTACTGTATGGAAGTCCTTGGCTTTGTGCTCTACAAGTGAGAGCTGCAAGGAGGAAGTCTCTTTCCTAAATATACTGGGTTATTTTAAGAAATAACTACATGTCCAGAAGGACTAGGGGGTGTTGCTACATGCAACCAAACTGGTATGCAGTTGTTGCTGACAGTTTCTCTGTATAATTTTCTCTGAAGCTGAAAAACTGAGCCTTAATACTTCTGAGGTAATTTCAGTAGCTAAAGCATATTTATTAATGTAACTGTAAAAGCAGAAAAGACTTCTGTGGTGAATGTTCATTTTTGTTATATGCAGTTACTGAGTGTGTTGGAAAAATACTTGTTGATCATTTCACAACATATTTCAAGGCCATTGCAGCTGCAAATCAATTAAGTTTTTTTAAGCTTCAGTACTAATCATGCTTCCTTTATCTTTGAAGACATAACTACTCTTATGCCTGACTACCATTTTAATAAGTGGATTTAGTATGGTCTGACCTTCCTTTACTCTTAGTGGTTTTCCATGGACTTTAGCTTTGGAGTATTTAAGTAGTAATTTAAAAGAAATAAATTTGACTAGTCTGTTATAATTTTACTTTCTTGATTTTTTTTTTTTTTTTAGAAGCAAAAGTGTGATGAGTAAATAGTACTTGACTACTCAAAATTTTTTCAGTAAAAAAAAAAAAAGAAATGTTCACGTTACCTGGATTGTAACTGAAATACCTTTGTAAGGGAAGCAACATCCCTGTTTTGTAACCACAGAATCTTATAAGTCGTGATCAAGCAGCTTCCTCCAGTCTCTAAATAATAGTGGCATAGGGTTATATTTGGCATTCTTACCATATTCAAGGATGAATTTCTGTAGAACGTGTGCTTGGGCTATTTAAATCAGGTGTTATGTAATTTGTAAGGTAATGTAGTAAGATTCTCAGGAACAGATAAAAATTTATATCATGAGAGGCTTGTTAAAATATTAAGGGGGGAAGCAGAGGCTGGAAAACTGTGGATAATACTAATTAAATACATAGTTTAAAGATTGAAAGGCTAAAAAAATATAATTTAGGCCAAATAATTTCATTGGGTTACTCCTGTAATTGAATTTTTATATAGACAAATAACTGTACTCAGCTCGTAAATGTAGCTTTGTGGGAATGAATGGATTGTTCTGGAGAGAGTGCTTATTGAAATTAATTTTTTGTGTTCTCTCTGCTTTAGAGAAATTAGTGTGAATAAAAGCTTTGTCAGAACTGTTAAACTTCTGCAAGATTTGGTTTTTGAATAGTAAGTGACCCTTCTCTCCACCAGTATTGCATTTATGCAGTAAATTTCCAATAGAAGAGGATGGATGAGAAACCCAATGTTTGCAGCTTTATTCATGCCAGAAATCCATCTACATTTTTAATTGCTTCTAATTTATTTCAAAATAATCTTTGGCAACCTTCAAACATGAGAAACATTGTCTCAGTTTTTCTCTTGCAAGTTACTCTTATTTGTCCCTGTCTCTTAAGTTTTGAAGAGGTTTAGGATAATTTGCCTTGGAAATAGTTGAACACAGTGGATGGAAGGTAGGAATAATGCCAGTTGCATTCCTCTGGTTAAGATAATGGGAGCTGGCATACACATTCCATGGTATAAACTGGATAGAGGGAGGGAGCAGCAGTTTTGGGATGGAAGTAGTGACTCGACTGGCAACTATGACAAAACAAAACAAAAAACAAAACAAAAAACAAACAAAAAACAAACAAAAAACAAAACAAACAAAAAACAAAACAAAAAACAAA